>NC_132781.1:47091325-47394103 GCF_048418805.1 Vulpes vulpes | reverse complement strand
CTTCCAAAACCACACCCAGGTCCACTTCTCCAACCTTGGTAAGGGTTGGACACCCTGAAAAGATCTCCTTGGGTCTCTAAGAAGACTCATGGGAGATGTAGAGGGACACAGAGGCCTGGAGAGGGCAAGGCAAGCCTAGGCCCCTGTGAAGGGAATCAGGGCAGAGCTAAGTGTGGGTCTACTGGGAGGTGAACAAGGGGCCTGACTCTTGAGTTCTTCCACGTGTGTCTTTTAAAGAAAATCTGGATCCCAATGCACATGTGGATGACAGAGACTGCTACAGAAACAAGAAAGGCGGCATAGAAAAGACAGCCAGGTGGCGTCGGGCTCTGAAGACAAAGGAGGAAGTGGAGGAGGAGGAGGAGGAAGAGGCTGCTGGTAAGAAGAGGCAGATCTGGGTTGCTACCAGAGACTGTCAGAGTGACTCTTAGGCTGGCGACCTCCAGGAGTGACGTGTGCCAGGTCTGAAAGATGGGGAATAGTGGCTGGATTCTATAGACCTAACCAGTCCCAGCTCTGCCCCCCTCCATGTTATAGATGGGTAAACTGAGGCCTAAAGAGCAGGAGCAATGGGAGTGACTCACTCAGCAAGTCAGAGTCTGAGCAGGCTCTGGCTCTCTTTGCCTCTGAGACAAAAGCTTCACTCTTGGGAACTTTACCAACATCCTCCCTGAACTGAGCTCTTAGGGCTTGAATGGGGTGTGTGCCCTGCAAGGCAGTAGATGCTGCCCTCGCTGCTACCTCAAATTCCTGTTCACTCCTGACCTGCTCTCTATCTAGGCCCAGGCACTGAGATTGCCATCATCCTAGATGGCTCAGGAAGCATTGATCCTCCAGACTTCCAGAGAGCCAAAGACTTCATCTCCAACATGATGAGGAACTTCTATGAGAAGTGCTTTGAGGTGGGCTTCCCTAAGAGGTAGAATCACACAGTCTATCAATTCTCTATTGCTATGAATAAACCACATCAAAACAACAACCATTATTTGCTCACAGTTCTGTGGATCAGCTATTTGGGCTGGGCTTAGCTGGGTGGTTCTTCTGTTGGTCTTGCCCGGAGTTACTCTTGTAGCAGCAGACATCCTATTGCTTGATGGGATGACCTAAGATGGCCTGTCTGGGCCATGTGCCTCTAGCAGGCCAGCCCAACTTTTTCATGGCTGCAATGTTCCAAGAGGGCAAGACCTTGTGCATGCATGTACTTTTCAAGGTTCTGATTGTATCACATTTCCCAATGTCCCATTGGCCAAAGCTAGTCACATCACCAATCCCATAGTAAATGGGTGGGAGGGGGACTACACAGACACATGGTTTTAGGGAGAATTCTATAATTCACTGGGAAACATTACGATCATAGCTTCCTCCATCCCTAGTTGCTTAGAGATTTCCCTCTGCCTTAGCATCTCCTCCTGCCTGGAGGCAAGGAGAAATGAATAGATTCTTTCACTCTTTCCAGGGGAAGCCATCTAAGGGGTTGGGATGCTTTGGGCATGGCAACTCTGCCAACTTCCTCCCCACCTCGGCTCTTCCCCTCCAGTGTAGCTTTGCCCTAGTGCAATACGGGGAAGTGATCCAGACTGAGTTTGATCTTCGGGACAGCCAGGATGTGATGACCTCCCTCGCAAAAGTCCAGAACATCACTCAAGTTGGGAATGTCACCAAGACCGCTTCTGCTATGCAGCATGTCCTGTAAGTATGAGGGTAGTGGGAATTACCTGAGCACCTACTACATGCCAGCTCATGGCCTTGACCAGAGATTCTGAGGCATCATACCCAGAGAGGTGGCTAGACAGAGCTATGAAGAAGAGAGGATGAGGTTCTAGCAAGGGAATGCAAGGTCTTTCAGTCTGGCCCTGGCTGATGAATGACATCCCAAGACATCCTCCAAAAATTCTTCTAAAGATTCCTGTTATGAGCAGCAGTAGAACACAGTGCTTACAGGTATGGGCTTTGTGGCCAGGCTGCCTGGGTTCAATCTCAGCTCCAATTTGTACTTGGGAGACCTTGAGTGAGTTGCCTGCCTATCTGTGCTTCAGTTGCCTCACTTTTTTTAAAAAAATATTTTATTATTTATTCACAAGAGAAACAGAGAGAGACACAGGCAGAGACACAGGTAGAGGGAGAAGCAGGCTCCATGCAGGGAGCCCGATGTGGGACTCGATCCAGGGTCTCCAGGATCAGGCCCTGGGCTGAAGGCAGCGCTAAACCACTGAGCCACCAGGGTTGCCCACTTTTTATTTTTTATTTTTTTACTTTGAGAGAAAGAGCTCACGTATGGGAGCAGGGGTGGGAGTGTGGAGGAGGGGCAGAGGGAGAGGACAAAAGAGAATCTTAAGAAGGCTCCATGCCCAAGTGGAGCTAGATCTCACAACCCTAAGATCATGACCTGAGCAGAAACAATTGATTGAACCACCCAGGTGCCCCAGATGCCTCACTTTTAAAATGAGAATAATAGGGGCACGTGAGTGGCTCAGTTGATTGAGCAATTGACTTGTAGTCCTGAGATTGAGTCCTGTGTCAAGCTCTGTTCTCAGCATGGAGTCTGCTTCAGGTTCTCTCTCCCTCTGCCTCTACCCCTGAGTACACATGTTCTCTCTCCCTCCCTCCCTCCCTCTCTCTCTCTCTCAAAAAATAAATAATAAGTAAATAAAATAAAATGAGAATAATAATAGTATTTGTCTTATAGGATTTTGTGAGGATTAAATGGGTTAAAATATGTACAACGCTTACAACAGTACTTGGCATATAAGTAGTATGTAAATATTAGCCACGTTACTAATATCATTATTCACAAGAGTAAACTGAAGTGCTGTCTAGAACCTTTCTATAGGAGGAGGTGAGGGGCAGGGTGTGTCACAGCCTCCCCTCCACCCGAGCCTGCTATATGCCAAACGGGTCATCACCACCTCTCTTTGGGTTTTCTTCCCCATTTGGAGGAAGATCAGTGAATAAAACAGATCATATTCTGGGGAATAAAATTTCCCCAGAGCTCAGTATCCCTTTGGCAAAGTTCTCCTCTTCATTTACTGTTCCCTACTTAGAGACAACATCTTTACACCAAGCCATGGCTCCAGAAAAAATGCATCCAAGGTCATGGTGGTACTCACCGATGGTGACATATTTGGAGACCCACTCAACCTCACAACTGTCATCAATTCTCCAAAGATGCAAGGTGTTGAGCGCTTTGCCATTGGGGTAAGAGGCAGGTGTGGGGGACACCTCCTGACTTTGGGCCATCTGGGCTGGGAAGGGCCAGGGTTCCTCATAGAGGCTTCTATAAACAGCTTACCTAAGCTTTGCTCTATTCACAGACACCCACCAACTACTCCCAGTCCCTATGTCCTGCACTTCCCCCATCCCATACTGGGTCTTCACACAGAGGGCTTGTTACACAATGGTGGTCACAGCTCACTTGCCCAGCAGTGATGGGGAGGGAGAGCAGTGGACACTCAGGAATCCCAAAGGAAGGACCCTGGAGGAGATGGTGCTGAGCTGAGTCTTGGAGGACAAATAGGGGTAGCTGGCCTAGGGTGCAGGGGAAGTGGGAAGGGCTCTGCAGGCAAAAGACACAGCATGTGAGAATGAGCCTAGTGAGAGAAGGAAGGAGTGTGTGCAGGAGAACAGGGAGCAGGGAATGAAGGCAGATGGTAAAGGGCCCTGAAGGCCAGCAGAGGGGTTCAGCCCTCTCTCTGGGCCTTGAGAGCTCTTGGGGCCTGGGATCCAGTCAGATTTCGTGGTCCTGACCCACTGACCGAGGGCCCCTGTTGCAGGTGGGAAATGCATTTGAAAAAAATAAGACCTACCATGAACTGAAGCTCATCGCCTCAGACCCTGATGACAGATATGCCTTCAAAGTGACCAACTACACAGCATTGGATGGATTGCTGAGCAAATTGCAGCAAACTATCATTCAGATGGAAGGTGGGGGCTCCAGGGGCAGTCCCTTCAGCATCTGGGAGGAGGCCAGGCTCTGTACTCCTGCCTCCCTCCTGTCCTATCCCCATATGGCTCTCTGGGCAACTCCCACCACTTCTCTGAGCCTCAGCTATTCCATCTCTAAAAAGGCAACAGTATTCTCAGCCCCCTTACTTCCCCAGAATTCCCTGAAGCTGTGATGAGAAGTTCCTTCTGGTGCTGGAGATAGAAGGATGACTGGGGCATGGATCTTACTCTCAGAAGCTCACAGAAGAGGAAACTGGGGCCCAGAAAGAGGGAGTAAGCTGCCCAAGCTTACTCTGCCAGTAGCTACTAAAGCAGAACCAGGTTTCCATCTCAGCCTGGTGTATGTCCCATTATTCTGAATATCATTCACTCTGAGTGTGAGGTCAAACCAGGCCCTTACCTGACTTATTTTCTCCCTTCGTCTTAGCCCACAGCAGTGTCTCACTGGGCTTCTTGGCTTCTAGGCACAGTTGGAGAGGCCCTCCATTACCAGCTGGCACAGATCGGGTTCAGTGCCCAGATCCTGGATAAGGTATGTGGACAGCTTAGCACCAGGCAGGCTTGCCATAGGGGAGGGGCCCTGGTGACAACCAGGGACTCAGGGATCTCTGGCTTGCATTATAGGGCTCTGCCCTCCTATAATGATGCCTCTGGATGATCCCTTTTAGGAGAAAGGAAAACACTTGTACTTGCTTGCTCTAATCTGGACCTTTGAGGTAGATGAAGGAATGACCATATTTATTACAGGAGTCATTTTGTTCTGTGCTCAAGGATTGAACAGTTCCCCTTTAACATGTCCTGCTAACACAGGCTTTGGCTTGGGTCACTTGCCTACCAAGTTTTGTATTTTTCCTCACTAGAGGGAAAAGATACAGGCATGGTACAAACACCAGCCTTGCATGAAGGAGGAATTATGGTTAGCAAATTACTCCTTGTGTGCCAGGCATGGGCCCAGCAACCTGTACAGAAGGAGATGAGCTCTGTCTTGTTCAATCATACTTTGTTTTAATGCTCACCATCTGGGACCTAGGTCAGATTTCTGTCCTGGGGGTGACTGGCACTGGAGGGACAGTTGTCCTTTTTTTTTTATTTTAAAGATTTTATTTATTTATTCATGAGAAACACAGAGAGGCAGAGACATAGGCAGAGGGAGAAGCAGAGTCTCTGCGGGGAGCCTGATGCAGGACTTGATCCCAGGACCCTGGAATCACGACCTGTGCTGAAGGCAGACACTCAACCACTGAGCCATCCAGGTGCCCCCGGACAGTTGTCCGGATAGGGTCATGAGTACAAGGCAGGAACTGAGTACTAGCCATCTTACCTTCCTCCTGCATTTCTAGCCCCGCCTCCGCCTCTGCCTCCCAACCCCCCCACCCAGCTGGCCCCAGTCCCTCTCTCTCAGATGGCCTCCAACCCTTATTCCCTGTAGGGACAGGTGCTGCTCGGTGCCGTTGGGGCCTTTAACTGGTCAGGGGGCGCACTGCTCTACGACATGTACAGCCACCAGGGTTGCTTCCTGAACCAGACTGCAGCGGATGCCAAGACTGCACAGTACAGCTATCTAGGTGAGGGCAGGGCCTGAAGAGGGACACTGAGGCTGGGCATCAGGCTATATTAGGCTTCCTACTTAGGGCAAGCTCTGGTCGGTCACAAGGACTGAGGGATAGGCCTTGGTTAGGGACCCTGAGGCTGAGAATTAGGACCTTCTGGATGAGGACAGGGCTTCCTCAGTACTGAAGCTCAGGGTGGCCTTGGGCGGCTACCTAAGGAGGCAGGGCCTCACCATTAATAGTGGTAGTGAGTGACACTTCACCCTTCTCCTTGGTCCTCATAGACAGTGTGTGTGATGAACGTGGGGGGTAAATGTGTGTGAAGAAGTGCATTTTGAATGAAGCTGTATATATGAGAGTGTGCACATCACTTCTGTGTAGTGAGGCATATGTATGTAACCAGCCATAGGGGGTAAGTGGGAGCACTCTGATCAAAAGGATGAGAAAGACAGTTTCTCCAGATCTGCCCCCCTGCCCAGGCTACGTTGAAGGACTGGCTGGGAAAGTGGGGGGTGGGGGGTCAAAGGAGTGTGGCCCAATGGGAGCTCACAGCCACAACCACCACCACCCCCTCCCAGGTTATGCAGTGGCCCTGCTGCACAAGACCTGTGGCCTCTCCTATGTGGCTGGGGCACCACGGTACAAGCATCGGGGGGCCGTGTTTGAGCTCCAGAAGGAGGGCAGAGAGACCAACTTTGTGCCAGTGCTGGAAGGAGAGCAGGTACCTGCTGGAGAGGGACACCCTCATTATTATAGATGGAGAGTCTGGAGGCCCTGGAGGGGATGGGACAGGCTCCAAGGCACACTGTGTCATCAGCTCAGCCTAGACAGAACTCAGGCAAAATGCAGTGCTCTGTATGTCTGATTGTCAACTGGCTTCCCCCATTGTGGGGGATATGGCTGCTCATCCATAGAAGAAGCTCATCCAGGCTTCTTTATTACTCTGGTGAACAAATTGATCTGGAATGACCTAAATGGTCCAGGAAGAGCGGAGCAGGATCTAGCCTTGCTAAAGGGTATCAGAGGAAGCCTCCCAGCACCCTTGTGAGCTGAGTTCCTTCTGGGCCATAGATGGGATCCTACTTTGGCTCTGAGCTGTGCCCTGTGGACGTTGACATGGATGGGACCACAGACTTCTTGCTGGTGGCTGCTCCATTTTACCACGTTCACGGAGAGGAAGGCAGAGTCTATGTGTACCATCTGAATGAGCAGGTGGGAGTCTTCATCTTTGCAAGCTTGCCGAGGTTGTGGCTGCTCAGCCTGGTGCAGAGCTGTTGGAGGTGGGGAGGGCCCTGACCCTGCCTTGCATGGAAGGACAGAGATGGGATGGTGGTCAAGTTGGGCATCATCACCATTCCTCCCATACCTCACTTTCTCACTTTCCCCACCCCATTATTTCATGTTGATGATAACGTCTCAGATAGCGGCACAGTTCACAAAGCATGTTTGTCTATGATCCCACTTGTTTCTCACAGTAACTGTGTCATTCCCATTTTACAGATGAGGAAGCTGAGGCTCAATGATATTGAGACTTGCTCAAGTTTACATAGCAAGTGTGTGGTAGAGCCAAGGCTAGAACCCAGGCCTCCCAGCTGCCAGTCCAGTACCCCTAGCTGTGGGAACAGAGAGGGCGGGGTCCTGACTACAAGGCAGGAAGATCCCAGCTTTACCATGCAATCACTATATAACATTGGGGAGGTCCGTTGCCTTTTCTGAGCCTCAGCCTCCCTGCTAGAGAATCAGAAACAAGTCCAATGAGCATGCCTCCTGGTGTAGCATGGGTACATACCCTGCCTCCTCTCTTGAGGACTGAGCTGCCTCTTTGCTTTACAGAACGGTTCCTTCTCCTTGGCATGCACACTGAATGGGCACCCTGGATTCACTAATGCCCGATTTGGCTTTGCTGTGGCAACAGTGGGGGATATCAGTCAGGATAAGCTCACAGATGTGGCCATTGGGGCCCCCATGGAGGGTTTTGGGGCAGATGACGACACCAGCTTTGGCAGTGTGTACATCTACAATGGACGTCAGGATGGCCTTTCTACTAGCGCCTCTCAGGTAACTTGCAGGGCTCTCTTTAGCCTCTGCCTGGGATTCTGACCTCTCCTACAAGTGATGGCCTGAGCCCCAAGTCAGCTCCAGTTCTAAGTGTCACGCAGGTCCCAAGGGGTCAGGAATACCCAGTGCAGGACAGAAGTCACTTGGAGGTTACAGGCCAGGGCCTCACCCCAGACACTTCCAGCGGGGTAAGAAGTTGTGGCAACATCTTCTGACCTGTATTTCCCTTTTTTGGCATTCCGGACCATGGACCTGCCTTAGATTCTCCTTCCTCTCCTTCTGACCTTCTCTGGCTCCTTCCCCAACCCAACCCCTCCATGCCTTAACTCTCATCTTCCAGGACTCTATTGCCAGCCTCTCATGTTATGTATTTTATGACCACTTTTATCCACCTTAGACCACAGTTTCTCTCCTAACTTCAGTCCTATGTGTCCAGCTGCCTCCTGAGCACTTTACTGGATGGGCCCCCAGGCATCTCAGTCTCATGTTACCTAACCCAAAGCATTCTCTTTTCCCAGACCTGCTCCTCCTCTGGGCCCCTTCCACTCATTAGCACGCTTGTCCTAATGATTCTCTCTCATATCCTGCCCCTGGCCTGGCTCCTGTTTCTCTCCATTCCCACCACTGCTGGCATGGCTCCTTCTACTCTCCATCTTCTACCCTGTGTCTGATTAGACAGGCCCATCTCACTGCCCAGCCCCTCACCAAGCCTCCTTGTACCCAATCCCCTGTTGTTCCCACTGTAGTGGCCCCCAGCTGTGTCCTCCAATGGCCCTGCTATCCCCCCCACCCCTGCTTTCCTCACTGCCCCCATGTCAAGTCTCACCTGCCCTTTAGAGCTCCATTCAAATGCTACTTCCCTTGGGGAAGCTTACCCTTCTCTTTTCTTTCCCCAGTTGAGGGCTCCCTGGGGTGGGAACCCTCAATCATATTGATGATCAGATTTGAATAAAACCCAAAGGACTCTCCTTTTCCTCCTCCATGCCTTGTGTTTCTCCCTCCACAGCGGATCAAAGCCTCAGCGGTGGCTTCAAGACTCCACTACTTTGGCACATCAGTGGCTGGTGGCTCAGATTTCACTGGTGACGGCCTTGTTGACATCACCGTGGGTGCTCTGGGCCGGGCAGCTGTGCTCCGGTAGGGGTTTGCCCTGCTATCTAGGATCCTAAGTCCCAGCCTCACCTAGTTGCCCTGACTTCAATGACCCCTTATGAAAGATACCAGGAATTGATGGGAGGGAGTAAATGTGGTTGTTAAGAGCAATGCATTCTGGAATCTGCCCATCCAGGTTGGAAACTCAGCTCTCAATGAACCATGTGCCCTTGGGCAGGTTATTGTATTCTGAGTCCCAATTTTGTCATCTGTAAATGGGAATAATAACATCTACCTTAGAGAGTTATGAAGATTGAGAGAATCTTAGCAAAGTATTTGGTATGGTTTTTGATGATGATACGAATTTCAGAGTGTGCTCCATCACTAAGTGAACCCCATGGCTGTAATACTCTGGCAGAGCACTTATCTGCCCTGTGCCCTCCACTAAGCTCCAGACTTGGCTGTTGCTATCAGGCATCTCAAAGTTAACATGTCTAAAAATGGACCTCATATTCTCATTCACTCCTCATTCTCCCAACCTGCCCTTCCCCGGGCTTTCCAGCTCAGTAAATAGCACCATTTGTTCAGGACAAAATCCCAGGAGTCATCCCTGGTTCTTCATTTCTTCTTCTGCTCCCCCATTAACAGGATTTTGTCAGCTCTGTCTCCAAAATACCCCCCACTACAAGATGCTGTCATCTCTCACTTGTACCACTGCTTGGCATTCTTCCCTCCTCCCACTCCCTGTGCCCCATTCTCCACACAGCTGCTAGAAGAATCCCTTTATTCTGTGCTTAAAACCCCTCAATGGCTCCCACTGTAAAGAACCCAAATTCTTTACAGTGGCCTACCCTCTCTGTGACCTGGCCCTGCCCATCCCTTCATCCCCATCTCCCATTACTACCCTCTGTCTCACTAACTGTGCTCCAGTCATGCTGACGTTTGTGTTCTTCAAACAAACCAAGTTCATTGCTGCCACCCCGTCCTTTGCACTAGCTGTGCTTTCCATTTGGAGTGGGGTTCCCCTCATCTTCACGTAGCTAGCTCTTGTTAACAGATCTCAAATGTTATCAGTGAGGCCATCCTGATCACCCAATCTCTATTACCTTATTCTCTATTGTTATCATAGCATTATCTGTACATAATATTTTCCTATTTCTTCTTATATGCTTCTTGTCTGTTTTCCCACTAGAGAAGCGACTTGTCTCTTTCCCTACTATATCCCAAAGATGCAGAACAGCATTTCGTATATTGGAGATGTTCAATAAATATTCATTGGATGAATGAATAAGCTGAGCACTGAAGTCTGTCTTACGGTCACTTCTCATAGTTCTCTTTGCTGTCTTGTTTAGCTCAAGACCTGTGGTTTACCTGAACGTGTCCATGACTTTCACTCCCACGGCACTACCCATTGGCTTCAACAGCAGTGTGAATGCAAGTTTGTGTTTTGAAATCAGCTCTAGGACCACAGCTACAGAGTCAGGTAACAGGCAGCTTAGCTCCCCACCACCTCCAGTGTTGTGATCATTCCATTTTGGCTTCAATAGGGACAGGGAAAGAGGACTGCAGGGGGAGGGGTACAAGGAGTGTTATGAAGTCCTGGCGCTTGAAATCCCTTTATTAGAGCTTAGTTCCTTTGACATTAGGTTCTCTTTAGTGGGAAGTACCCCAGGAAAGGGTGACCTACTGTTAAAGCCATATTACGAAGGGATTCATCTGACCCCTGCTGGGAAGAGGGGATTTGGATCCCTTCATCAAGTTTGTTGGATTGAGTTTCTGAAAGAACACAGAAAAAAGCAGCCATGTCTCCATCTCCCATCTCGTCTATTCTATACAGTAAGGGAGTTGGCCCAGGTAATTTGTAAGGTGCGTCCAGTTCTGCTATCTCAGGTTTTACTCTATGGTTTCTCTCTCCATTTTCTGAATTATTCATCCTCCTCATTTTTTTTTTCCCTTTAATAGCAGCTTCTTCTCTGAGCCCTGCTTCCCTTGGGAAGACTGACAGCTCTGGGAATGTGCTGCTTTGGGTTTGGGGCTGGGTCACTGAGCAACTCTAACTGGGTGCCAGAAGACCATGAGAAAAATACTTCTGAAATGAAGAGACTCAGGAATCCAGCACAAGGAGCTGGGTGGGGACACCACTCAGGAGGGGTTCATAAGGAACTGCAGGCAGGTGAGGGGCCCTCTGTCTAGGGCTTACCCACCCTAGCCTCATCAGGAAGGTCTGGTCTTCATTCCTAGGCTCCATAAAGATGTTTCTGAACTTCACCGTGGATGTGGACGTGGTGAAGCAGAGGAAAAGGCTGCAGTATTCAGACAAGAGAATTTGTCAGAGCTACCTTAGAGAGTGGAATGACAGCATGCCCTGTCTTTGTGAGCCCCTTCTGCTCATTCCCACGGAGGGAGAGGTAAGTGAAGGAGTTTAGAAGAGAGTCCAGAAGAGTGTGTGCATACAAGGAAGGATACATACCCAAAACAAATTAGACAATTAAAATAATCCTAATAGATCAAAAATGACATAGTGGTATGAGAGATGGTGTTAATTGTCATAGTACTGCACAGTAAAGAAATCCGCTGAAATTGAACACTATGCCTCTGAGCTTCCTAGAAGCCAGACACAAAGGGAAATGCTCTAATGGCTGACATTTTTCTTGGTAACAAATCCCTCTACCTCATGTCATCTCACCTCACCTGGTAGTAGCAGTGGGGCTGAGTGCCCTTAATAAATAAATATCAGAAAAATTGAATGAGGGAAAGAAAGACTAAAGTTATCATTTACAAAGGTTTATTCCTGACAAAGGTGCCTAGAGACATAAAGGAAATGTATTTGTCAGGTTTCAGAGCCTGACAGGACCTTGAAGGACCTAGGAGAATAATTTATTCCAGTAAACTCATATGTTATGCTTCTACCTGCACATTTGTTCCTATGTCTATTCAGAGTGTTAATTGGATTAAGAAAGAGTTTCTAGCAAGTCTATGCCTTCCTTAAATAAAAGCTACATTTTCCACACAGGAATCATGCTCACTTACCCTTAGATGTTCAAAGCTCCTACCATGGCTGAAAGGCTCACTTAATGGCCAATGGCACCCTATGCAATCTCCTCATCTTCAGTTTTTTACTTTTCTAATATATCCAGGCTGCTTTGAGAAAGATCTTTATAAACATAAATGTGACCATGATTCTTCCCTTCTGTGGCTTCCATTTGCCCTCCAAAGGGATAGAAACCATCAGGAGTTATCAGGCCTGAGGCCATAGCAGATCAAGTGAGATTTTCCCAAAGCAGCTTGGTTGAAGTTTCCCTTCATGTTGGCTTATTTGGAAAAGGCTTATGACTTCTGAATCACCACTTTCATTGTTTATTTCTTACTATGACTACATCAAAATTAAAAGGATTTTCCTTCTCATCTCCCCAACATGCTACTCCAACCTTGCATTACTTGGTAACTGTAGCTCTGTGAGGATGACCGCTTCTCCAACATCAGTGTCAACGTCAGCTACCAACTCCAGACCTTGGAGGGCCAGAGGGACCATCCCCACCCTATTCTGGACTTCTACACTAAACCCTTCACCATCTTCCAGGTGACTCAACTAAGTGAGAATCTCCTGGGAGCCAACCCCAAAAAAGCACCTGTTCCTCTAACTTCAGAGAATGTTAAAGTTGGGGGGGTGTGTGTCTCAGACAGTATTTGGGCCTCGTGCTGTTCAAATGGGGAAACTGAGTTCCTGAGATGGTGTTAATTTGCCCAGGGTCTTACTGGTCTCCAAACCACATGCAAAGTTAGTTCCTTTATGTTCACAGAAAACATGCTTGCTATATATTTAATGATGAATAGGAATATGTTGTTTGACTTGGCAAGAGTCTCTGATGATGGTGTGGTGGGGGTCCTGTGTGGGGCCTGGACTGGAGCTAACCTGCTCTGTGCTGTAGACAGGATGCCCTTTAGTACACCTGTCTACCCAGGTCTTGACCATGACCTTCGGGCTGAATGTCTAGCCTATGAAACCTGTACCCTGACAGGTAGGTAATGTCACAAGAAACTTCTCTAAGGGATAACTAAGGGAAATCAGAGGTCAAAATAAACAGTCAGATTTTCTGATTCTTTGATATCTTAGGTAATTTGGTTCCCACCTAGGCCCTGGCCCCCATGGCATTCTGTCAGTCTTCATTTAGAGGGTCTTATGGCATATAGAAAAGTCAGCAAGATCAAAGTGACAACATGAGCATTTAAAGTAATAATTCCAGTCAGCTGGAATGAACTGAGTCTCTAAAAAGAAAAAGGGGTGCCTGGCTGGCCTACTCTGTAGAGCATGGGACTCTTGATCTCAGGGTTGTGAGTTCAATCCCCACACTGCGTGTACATCACCCAGTGGCCTACTTCGAAAAATAAGTTAAAGAAAAAGAAGAAGCCAAAAGCAGCTTATACTGGCACAGAAAAGCTTCAGGTAGCATGGGTGATTATTTCCAGGTAATCATAGGACACTCATGACTAATTTTTAAAATTTATTTATTTATTTATTTCTGAGAGAGAGAGAATGAGCAGGCATAAGTGAGGTCGGGGAGGGCAGTGGCAGAAGGAGAAGGAGAAGCAGACTCCTCAGTGAGCAGGGACGCCCCCCGCATCACCATTGGGTTCGACCCCAGAACCCCGAGATCATGACCTGAGCAATAGGCAGACACTTAACTGACTGAGCCACCCAGGGGCCCCTCAACTGTCTAATATTTTTACAACAATGCTCTATATAAATGAAAGTGTATAATTCTTTGGCTCTATTTTGGCCAATATCCAATGGATCAGTCACAAATAGCGAATAGAATTAAGACAGTAACATAATCAGGTTACTGTTTGCTCATCTGCTCAGGAAGAGGGAGAATCAGCCTCCCTATGAGTGAATATCATCATCTTAATTATGTTTGGCAAGAAATTTTATTTTAAACTTATAATAGTGGGGGCAGCCCGGGTGGCTCAGTGGTTTAGCGCCGCCTTCGGTCCAGGGCGTGATCCTGGAGACCCGGGATGGAGTCCCACGTCAGGCTCCCTGCATGGAGCCTGCTTCTCCCTCTGCCTGTGTCTCTGCCTCTCTCTCTCCCTCCCTCTCTCTCTCTATCTATCTCTCTCTGTCTCTCATGAATAAATAAATAAAAATCTTTAAAAAAATTAAAAAAGATAAACTTATAATAGTATATTTATTTTGTAAAAATTTTTTTAGAATTTGTATTGACAGCAAGTTAGATGATCCAGAACAGATTAGGAGAAATAATGAAACAAAATTTCATGAATAAGTAGATTATCATTAACTATATATATATATATATATATATATATATATATATATATATATATTCTGGTTTTTAGAACCTTGTTACTTTGAAATATTTGGTTTGCTAAAAACCTAAAGAATAATCCAAAGAATTCCCATGCATCTTTTATCCAGATTCCCCCAAAGTTACCATTTTGACATTTTATCATATTTGTTTATCATTCTCTTTCTCATGCTATTATACACACACAGACACACATATGTGTATATATACATATCACACACTTATATTTTGCAACCTTTGGAGACTAAGTCACAGATATGATACCTCTTTACTTCTGAATACTTCAGTATATATTTCCTTTTTTAAAAAAAAGATTTTATTTATTCATGAGAGATACAGACAGAGAGAGGCAGAGACACAGGCAGAGGGAGAAGCAGGCTCCATGCAGGGAGCCTGAGGTGGGACTTGATCCCGGGACTCTGGAACCACACCCTGAGCCAAAGGCTGACACTCAACCGCTGAGCCACCCAGGCATCCCATTCAGTATATATTTCCTAAAAAATAAGGGCATTCTCTTACAAAACCACAGTACAAGGACCAAAATCAGGAAATTAACAGTGATAAAGTGTTACTGTCTAGTAGTGTACAAACTTTATTCAGATATCACCAGCTGTCCTATTAATGTCATGTATAGCAAAAGAGTACATTTTTTTTCTGGTCCAGGATCATTCATTACATTTTTTCATTACTTATCTTTAGACTCCTTTAATCTGCAATGGTATTTCAGCCTGTCTTTATGTCTCTGTCTTTAATGACTTTATCATTTTTAAAGAGTCAAATAACAGGCCAGTTATTTTGTAGAATATATTTCCTCATAACTACATTCAGGTTATGCATTTTTTTTGGCAGGAATATCACAGAAGTGAAGTTGTTTCCTTCTAGTTGCACAGCATCAGGAAGCACACCCTTTGATTTGTTCCTTTGTAATTAATACTTATCTTATGGGGAGATGCTTTGAGATTATGTATTTATATCTTACATAACATCCATTCATGATTCTTACCTTAATCATTATTACTTTGATGGTCCAAAAAAGAGGTTAAAAAAATATTCCGCCAATAAAATGGGGTGGGGGGTGAGGGTTATTTGATGTTGGGTTAGGCACATAGATGTTTCCAAAGAATGAGTCTAGCTGGGAGCTTACATGGTTTAATCCTGCTCTCTTACACTGGGGTTGGGTGAAAAAGCAGGCTACTTGGCTATATTAAAAGTAAAACTAAAAAACAAAAAACAAACAAACAAGAAAACCTGCCTCAAACTATTAGCCAGCCAGATTAGAGCTCCAAGATTTGACTTCTGCAAAGTGCATCTCCTTTTCCAGGAAGTAGGTTTCCTTTCTAGCATTGAGCTCCTATTCCAGCTCCAGGCCATGGTAAGTCTTTGCAGAAGCTGTTGAGGTGGTCACTGGGTGTTAGGGATGTAAATACAGAGATTTTCCTATTAAGGAGCTGGCTATGTTTCCCTCATAATAAAAAAGAGATGCAGTTCCTTTCCTACAGAGAAGACTGGCCACGGGGGACAAGAACCTCACAGGACTGACCTGTTAATACTTAATTAAGCATCCCCTATTCCTGCCCCTGCTGTTCCTGTTTCTACTTAAAAAGACTAAGGAAGCTTTTATTCACTTAGGTTTTCCTCCCCAAAATGTTTAAAGGAGTATGTTGTGAGCCTTGCGGCTTAATTCACGTGATATAAATGTGACAGTCACCCCCACCATTCCATGAAGGTCACTCCATTTTTTGCCTTGGCCAGAGGCCTGAGTCATGGTGTACTGTGTTGTAAGAGCAAGCACACTCCCTATCCCCTACAGGTCAAGGAATGTCACAGTCACAGCTCTCTTGGCCATATGGGCACAACCCCAGCCTATCAGACTTCACTTGCTCGTACCTGTACTTCTCAGAGTCTAAGGAAGAAGAGGTGTGTCCTAAGGAGAAGATCACGAGGCAAAGCTACTGGGGATGGCGATGGTGGTATCCCTGGGCTGACCCCTGCTTCTCTCTGTTTGGTTACAGCTGCCCTATGAGAAGGCCTGCAAGAATAAGTTTTTTTGTGTTGCTGAGTTTCAGATGGCCACCGCTATCTCTCAGTGAGTTGGATCTAGTCATCAGAGTTTCTGCAATTGACTTCTTCCTGGAGGCTTACCTGGGCAAACCCCTCATCACAATTGACTTTTCCTTGTGGCCCACAAAAGGCTTTGCATTTATTTTCTCATTGGGTCCTCAGCCACACCATGAGGGAGGCAAGAGATTTGTATTCCTGTTCTATAGATTAGGGAACAGACCCAATAGTTGAGGGACTGTGGGGTCACAGTGGTCATTTGGTGGACTTAAACCCAGGTCTCTTGACACTCTGGATAATTCTGTTTTCATAATGTAGTGTTTCTTGCTCCTAGGACTACCTCAGTTAGAGTAGTCTCTTCCTTGGCTCACCTCTTAACCAAATTACCTAAGTAATTCATTAAATACTTATGGAGCATTCCTCTGTGCCAAGCACTCTATACTGGATGCTGGAGATACATCAGCAAACAATACAGACTAAAGTTCTTGCCATTTGGTATTTTAGGAGGAGAAGATAATAGGTAAATTTTATGTTGATGAGATGTATTATGAAGAAAAGGCAGGGAAGGTGGGACAAAGTGCTGGGTAGGGGTGGGTTGCAGTTTTCGAATGGTCAATAAAGGGCTCACTGAGGTGGTGTTTTGGTGCACAAAGGAAGAGGTTGAGGAATGAACTATATGAGTGTCTGCAGGAAGAGCAACTGCAAATGCCCTGATCTGGGAGCATGTTTGGAGGTGGAGGACAGCCAGGATACCAGTGTGGTTGCAATAGAATAAGGAAGGGGGAGAGGTAATGTCAGGGCAGGAAGAACAGTTATTCGGGGCTTCTGAGGCCCTGCTTAAGGGCTTTTACTGTGAACTAGGAAGCTAGAGGAATGACAGGATCTTACATTTTAACAGGCTTGTTCTTGCTGCTGTGTTGTAGACTGCAAGAGCAAAGATGTAAGCAGGGAGATAGTAAGGATCTATTATAATAACTCAGGTGAGGGATCCCTGGGTGGCGCAGCGGTTTAGCACCTGCCTTTGGCCTGGGGCGCGATCCTGGAGACCCAGGATCGAATCCCATGTCGGGCTCCCGGTGCATGGAGCCTGCTTCTCCCTCTGCCTGTGTCTCTGCCTCTCTCTGTCTCTGTGACTATCATAAATAAATAAAAAAAAAAATTTAAAAAAAATAATAATAACTCAGGTGAGAAGTGATGATGACTTGGGCCACAGTGGTAGCAGTTGAAGGTAGTTCTATTTTGAAATTAGAGCCCACAGGATTTGATGACTGATTAGATGTGGGGAGTGAAAGAGAAGGGTCTAAGGTGGCTTCCATCATTTCATCCTGAGCATCTAGAATTTTGCTGCCCAGTACAGTAGCTACTAGTCACATTTGGCTATTTAATTAAAATTAAGTAAATTAAAAATTTAGTTCCTCAGTTGATCTAAGCACATTCAAGTACTCAACACTCACATATAGCACAGATATAGACTATTTCCATTACTGTAAAAGTTCTGTTGGATCACATTGAACTCCAGAACAATGGCACTGCCAAGAACTGAATTGAGGAAGCCTTTAGAAGGATGATTTTGGAAGGCAGGGTAGAGAGGAAGAGATAAGGAGTTTGGCTTTGGACATGAGATGGTCTTAAAATGCCCTCCCCAGCTACTAGTGTTATATACGTAACATGGTGGCCAGAGTTGGCCTCTGTGGGCAAGAACACTGTTGCCTGAGTCCTGGTAAGCCTTTTCATAGACATTTGTAGGACTTTGGATGGCCTAGCTCATATCAATTATTAAGAATCCAATTGAAGATTTTTGAGTGCTTTGGAATCCAGCCTAATAAACAGATGCAGCTGTTTCCAACAGGAATTAATTACAGCCAAGAACTTCCTTCCCAGCCAACTCCTTGTGATATATAGAACACACACAACTGGCCCTCCATTGCCCCCTAGCGTAAATAGAAAGCAGTCTTTTCTTTTTCCGAAGTATTGAGTCTAATCTTTAGCATCTAAATATTTCAGTGTTTTCCACCTTTTTTGTGGATATAGATCTCCTAAAGAATCTAAGGAAAACTACAGACCCTTCTCCCTAGAAGATCATATGTGAATATGTAAGTGTTTGTATTTGGGGCCCTCTGAAACTGTCCATGGCCCTCAGGTTAAGAATCCCTGTGAAATATTCCAGTGGCTCTCAGATCTCTCTCCTGGGCTCTAGAACAGTATATCCAATTGATGTTTCAACATCTCTACCTTGTTATGCCATAGGTACTTCTCATTATATCCTTGACTGAACTTGTCTGGTCGAGTGCCACCCTCTGGTCTTCTTCCAGTGTTCTCTCTCATGAATAGCACCACTTGGTCATCTGAGATGAAAATTCAGCCTTCATCCTTGACCCCTCTCCCTGTTGCTCTTGTTACCATATTTGGCTTCAGTCCCTTCTCTGTATCCCCACCACTACTGTCTTACCCAGGATTTCCACTGCAGGCTCCAGCTGTCTCTGTCCCCGACCCCCTCCTCATCTATCTTTTTCTCAGCTGTGATAAAACAAAAACAATATAACAACAAAACACATGTCACATTGCTTCCCAGAGCTTCATATTCTGTTGTTGTTTTTTTTTAATTTATTTATGATAGTCACAGAGAGAGAGAGAGGCAGAGTCATAGGCAGAGGGAGAAGCAGGCTCCATGCACCGGGAGCCCGACGTGGGATTCGATCCCGGGTCTCCAAGATCACGCCCTGGGCCAAAGGCAGGCGCCAAACCGCTGCGCCACCCAGGGATCCCCATATTCTGTTTTTGAACAGTTCAGATGGCTAGGAGATTCTTTTCTTTTCTTTTTTTAAGATTTTATTTATTCACTAGAACACACAGAGGGGAGAAAGAGAGAGAGGCAGAGACACAGGCAGAGGGAGAAGCAAGCTCCACGCAGGGAGCCCAACGTGGGACTTAATCCCGTGTCTCCAGGATCCTGCCCTGGGCTGAAAGTGGCGCTAAACTGCCCAGCCACCGGGGCTGCCCGCTAGGAGATTTTATTTGTATTGTTAATGTTTTTCTGTAAAGCTCAATTGTGGACAGTAGTATTATCCTCTGGGGCCCCACAGCACCTCTGTGGACTGAAGGAAGCTCTCACAAACCCTCCAAGTCTTCTCTTCTCCAGTCTGAATAGATTGTTTTAAACTAATCTTTAAATTGGAAGGGCCTGAATGATTTTGTGGATGGGAGAGCTGAGGCCAAGAAAGGGGTAGGGGCCGTACCTGTCTCATGCACCACTAATCTTCAGTATTGAGCAGAAGTATCTGGCACAGAGAAAGTACTCCATAAGTATATGCAAATGTATGAATTTGTGTTTCATGAAGTGTCTTGCCTAGGGTTGCACTGAATTGGAAGTAGAAAGAGGATTTAAATATAATTTTCCCAACCCTCTTTTGGGATTGCTAGACCTTAGGCAAATGATTTAGACTCTCTTGGCTTCTGTTTGCTTTTCTATGAAATGGAGAGTAACCATAATATTTTATAGGATTATTATGAGGATTAATTGAGGATGTGAAGGATTTCATTTAGCACAGTCCCTACCATATAGTAAGCACCAAATAAATGGTAGCCATTATCATCTCATACAGCAACTGAGGTGGGTGTGGCAGTCCAGGCATTTGCTTATGTTGAGGGGAAGAAAATCTAGGCTAAATGTATCCTTTAGGCAATTTAAGGAGTTAGTTAAGAATGTGCTATTGTACTGCATTGAAGTTTTTACAGATTAAATAAACTGGTAACATGATCTATTTGCCTACACTGTGCAGGCAGGAATTGGTGGTGGGTCTCACAAAGGAGCTGACTATGAACATTAACCTAACTAACTCTGGGGAAGATTCCTACATGACGAGCATGGATTTGAGTTACCCCAGAAACCTACAGTTTAAGAGGATACACAAGGTAACTATGATGGCAGTTTTGGAAACATGCCACTCATGGCTTTCCCCCCTGTATACCTTCTTTTTTTTTTTTAAGATTTTATTTATTTATTCATAAGAGACACACACACAGAAAGAGAGGCAGAGGCAGAGGAGAAGTAGGCTCCATGGAGGGAGCCCGATGTGGGTCTCAATCCCGAGACTCCAGGATCACACCCTGGACTGAAGGCAGCACCAAATCACTGAGCCACCCGGGCTTCCCACCTGCTTTTTTTTTTTTTTTTTTATGGCAACCTAACTGGTCTCTCTGCCTCCAGTCTCATCCTGGTCCATCCAATAAATGATTATTGATGAGATGAATCCCCTCCAATCCAACTGCATGCTGTGCTGTGAGCCCAGTCACACTATTCTGTGCCTACAGAATCTTCAGTGCTGCTGTTCTGCTATCACTGCTTCTTGCCTGCACCCTTTCTTAACCAGGGTTATGAGATGGAAAGAATTTCTAAAACAAGAGCCTGCACTGGGAAAGTAGTTTGCCCTGCTACTCATTAGCCTGGGGTCACAGACCCAAAGCCAGCTGCAAGATAACAGGAAACAGTGTTTCTCCCAAGGGCATCCTACAGCTGTCAAGTATTGTAACACTGAGAAATATTCTCTAAAATCATAGGCAATCAGAAAACTCTGCTGCTTGAAGTTCTGTCTGTAATTATGAAACTATCTCAGTTGACTGGAGAATATTAAGTCACTTGGAAGAGAAGTAGTCTCGTTTTCCATCTGAGGTGCAGATCTTCAGATAACACACTTCTGGACACAGCTTTACAAATCCACCCTAAGAGTTTCCCAGTGAAATGAATCCCTGGGTCCAGACCTGATGCTGATTGACCCTTTTACACACAAAACCTTGCTTTACTTTGAGCCCATCAAAACTCTGCTTTACTTTTCTTTTTTTAAAGATCTTATTCAGGGGAATCCCTGGGTGGCTCAGCGGTTTAGCGCCTGCCTTTGGCCCAGGGCGTGATCCTGGAGTCCCAGGATTGAGTCCCAGGATCCAGTCCCGGGATCGAGTCCCGTGTTGGGCTCCCGGCATGGAGCCTGCTTCTCCCTCTGCCTGTGTCTCTGCCTCTCTTCTCTCTCTCTATGTCTATCATAAATAAATAAATAAATAAATAAATAAATAAATAAATAAATCTTTAAAAAAATAAATAAAGATTTTATTTATTTATTCATGAGACACACACACACACACACACACACACACACACACACAGAGGCAGAGACACAGGCAGAGGGAGAAGCAGGCTCCAAGCAAGGAACCCGACGTGGGACTTGATCCGGAGACTCCAGTATCATGCCCTGGGCCAAAGGCAGGTGCTAAACCCCGCTGAGCCACCCAGGGATCCCTCTGCTTTACTTCTCTATCGCCTGAACTCCACCTTCCCCAGAATCCTTTAATAATTGTCTTTGCTTTTGTTTGGTGAGACATACCACAGTGCAGTTTTCCTCATTGTAAGGAGTCAGTAAATCTGGCCTTTTCTTTCTTTCTTTCTTTCTTTCTTTCTTTCTTTCTTTCTTTCTTTCTTTCTTTCTTTCTTTTTTTAAAGATTTTATTTTTATTTATTCAGGAGAGGCACACACACAGAGAGAGGCAGGGACATAGGCAGAGGGAAAAGCAGGCTCCTCGCGGGAGCCTGATGCGGGACTCAAACCCCAGACAGGGAACACGCCCTGAATTGAAGGCTGACACCTAACCCCTGAGCCACCCAGGCGTCCCAGCCTGGCTTTTTCAAGCTAGGTTTGTCCCTAGGGTCTTAGGCTAGGGACAGGACAAGAATTCATTATATGAAAATAATGAAATTATAGGCTTCTATAGTGGAACTAGTGCTGTGCTACCCTTGGGAGAATTAAAAAAAATTGTCACTGAATTCACCTTTCCATAGTCAGTGGACCAGTAGAGGAGCCCTGGTTGAGAAAGGCTATGTGGCAGTGTTGGGCTCATGCTTACCTTCCAGCCCATCTCAGTATGTTAAGTTTGCATTGGTACAGTCAAATGTCTCCTTCCCCATGAAGACTTTACAGATGCCTCCTTGTTGGATTTCACCTCTTTCAATATTGTTTTTCCTTGTACTTTTCACAGAACCACTCCTTAGGCCTTGTATTTAAAAGTTCCTCAACCATCTACTACTGATTCCTCCTGCCCAGCTTGGGAGGAAGACAGAGACCAAGTCTGATTTGCGTCCCAAAGCTCCTGGCAGATGTCTGGCATGTAGAAAATCAGTCAATGTTTGTTGAATTGGTGTGAGGAAACTGCTCCCTTTCTTGCTCTTTAAGAATAGTGTCTTCTTTGTGTTAACAGCCTCCTTCTCCAGACATTCAGTGTGATGATCCTAAGCCAAATGCTTCTGTGCTGGTCATGAACTGCAAGATTGGTCACCCTATTCTCAGGAGGTCATCTGTGAGTGTTTTGGTTAGCTGACTCTTGCTAACTTGGAGGTGGTGTCTCCTACATCTCAAATGAATCTTAGTTGTGGTCTCCACATTTCTCTTTACCGTAATAAATCCATAGCAGAGCTTAGAGATGCCAAATTTGCTCTCAAAGTAGGGAGTGGTGGGGTGGGGGATATAGCCATAAACTGTTGGCTCACCCCCATATAGCAGAGTGAAGCTGGGAGTGTATAGGAGGAGCAGCAGGCCCAAAGTTACTAGTTGAGGTGAGTCCCCCATCTGCCATTGATGACCTCTGTGCTGTGGTAAAGCTCTGAAGTGGTTTCCTCAACTGTAATAGGGGAATAATGCTGTCTGCCCTGCTTACTCTGTAATGACATTGTGAGGCTCATGTGGAATAATAGTGAGGCTCATGCTGTGCTACAAAAATGTGAGGCCTATGAATTGTTTCCCAGGTCTGTTTAGTTAGTAGGAAGCACTTTAAATTGTGAGTGGCATAGAGAAGAATCAAATGACCTTTTCTTTCTCTTTTTTTTTTCATAGGGAAACTTTTCAGTAGTTTGGCAGCTAGAGGAGAATGGTTTTCCAGAAAGGACAGCTAACATCACTGTGGCTGTCTCCAAGTAAGTAGTGCCTGTGTCACAGCAGGCCCAGGCTGTGGCTCTGGAAGAAGTTTCCCTCCCACGTGCATGTGTAAGAACTCCATAGCTCCAAGAGCTCCATCACTGCCCAGGAAGAAGGGCCTTAGTGAACCCACAGAAAGAATCTGCTGCTGTAGTGACTTGGCTTTCCCTTCTTGTTTTCAGAGATATTTAAAATGTTCTTTTATTGACATACAGAACAAAACTACAGTATGATCTGATAAATGAGAATTGAACATAAGTTCTAATTCTGGTTCATTTAACTCTGGAGAAGCTCTTTCATCTGCAAAGCTTCTGTGTATTGGGGGTAGGGTATAATGTTGGTGAAGGATTCTCAAATGGGGATGACTCTGCCCTCAGGGCAATGCCTGAAAACACTTTTGGTTGCAACTTGTGGGATGAGGGAATGCTTCTGGTATCTAGTAGCTAGAGGCCAGCAATGCTCCTAAACATCGTACAGTATAAGGCCGCCTCTCACAAAATATTATCTGGTCCAAAATGTCATTCTTGTTCAAGATTGAGAAACCCTTTTAAAATCAGTGTTTCTCCAAGTATGGTCTTCTAGCAAATCTTCTGCACTCTAATTACTTATCTTCAAGCATCTTATCTGACCCTCATTGACCCTGAGAAGCCAAGGTATATAAACAACTATATACAAAGTGGGTATGCTGTCAACTGACACTCTTATTTCCTAGTTTCAATGAAAAAAGGTCTTTGGTCAGAGAGATCAGCCTTCAATTCAAGCATGCCTTCATTGCAGTTCTGCCCAAGTAAGTACTTCCAAGGGGCCGACATCTATAGCTTCAGGTGGTCAGGGTGGATGTGGACATTCCTAGCACTGATGGGAGCCTGCTTAAAACCTGGACTGCTCCTGATTGCTGGGGCACTAACAGTTGGGTCCTTAGAAATCCTCTGGGTAGTGATCAAAGGAGGAGCAGGGCTAACTGGTCTCAATACTAAAGATCACTGACATAATGCTAACAAGTGGACAAGAGGAGCTGTGGGATTGAGAAGGGAGGAGAAAAGGCCGCCGAGGACTACTAATCAGACACAGAACCAGCCCAAAGGCACAGAATCCAAGTATTCCACCTGACCCACACTGCCCTACCACCACTTTACATTTTGATACTCAGCCTTGACTCTTCTTAAGGACCTAGAGCCCTCTGTCCTAGTGTACCCAGGTGGTAGCATTCAGGCTCACTTGAAAGAAGGGGGCCCTTGAGGCCTAACAAATACCCTCTCATTTGCAGACCTTCAGTGATGTACATCAACACAAGCCAGGGGCTTTCTGTCTATAAAGAATTCCTCTTCAACGTAAGTATTTAATGCTTATTATTGCAAAGTTACAGTTGGCAAAACAACACCTGAATTCCCACTCTCTGATTTTATTTTGTAGATACATGGGGAAAATCACTTTGGAGCTGAATTCAAGCTGCACATTTGCATTCCAATCACATTACAAGGTCACCAGTTCATAAGAGTGAGAAACCTTACAAAAATTCAGGTACTTGGGGATATTTCTTTATCATGATCACATCTTTCCAGAGTGACTGTGGATTCTCAAAGGTATAAAACCAGAGTTCTAGAAAAGGAGTAAAACCAAGTCTAGTTAACCTGGGAACACATAGGAATAAATTGCCAAAATCATCTTCACAAGAAATATCAACCATTCAGCTCTTAAAGCAACACTTATTTTCCTTCCCTCGATGAAAAATTAGCAAAAATTCAAACCTTCTTAATACCCATGGAGACATTCATTTGCCCTTTGAAAAACTGATACATTTTGCTTCTCTTTGTGATTGGCAAATAAGCTTGATAAACAGGAGCTATTTCTTGAACTTCTCCCTATAAATTTACCATCTTCCTTTCCTCCCTCCAGTCTGTCTCTGTCTCTGGTTTGCTATAGCCTCTTCGCCCTCAGCTGACTCTCCATCTGTAGTATGTTTCCCTTATGATACCTACAGCAACAGGTTCTGATCAGTATGAAAGTTGAGGCCTTTGGCTTTCCTGAATTTTTTGTTTTTCTTTTTGCTCAGGATACATGAAATGTCAAGGTAAAAAAATGAATATATAGAAAGGCATTTATAGAATGGACTCTGTTGACAAAAAGAAGGCTTATAAATTGTAATTATTTGTTCCCATGCATAGTTTATTTTTAAAGAACATTTGTTAATTCCCAGAAACATTCAGAATGGGAATTCCACTTTGCTCTGGGAATGGAGACTGAAAATAATAGCATCGGAGGTTTTAAGACCGGTACCCTGTCTGGGCAGTAGGGCACCTCCAGCTTACTTGAAGAGACTGTGTTGGTAAAGCAAGTCAGTGGCAGAGCTGAAGTTCAGCATTGTCCTATAGAAATGCTGGATCTTTCTCTTCGTTTGTTTCATGGCAGGGGTGTTACATTTAATCTTGAAGGTCATCTGTTTCAGAATCTTATCTGTGAGGTAATGGAGCCAGAGTACATTATTATAAGGATGATATTCACCCCAGCAGTTGTTGTTCTCCTTCCTCATTAGCCTGTAGATCTCAAACTGGTAGTCACCTTCACCTGTAAATAGGTCCTCATCCATGGAAATGTCACAGAACACCACAATTCCATCCCGCTCCAACCGTGACAGGGTGTAGTCAATGATATTGACTTGCAGTCCATGGGTGGGGATGGTGCTTGTCTTCCCATTGAGGGTGTAGCAGAGCTCTTTGACGCTGCTTTTCTTTAAGAGCACGTTCCCCCAATGTAAGTCTCGGTGCTCAAAGTGCAGTGATGCCTCTGCCACTGCGAGGGATGCAGTGATCTGGTGTAGAATGCTCTTTGCAGTAGCCATGGAGGACAACTTTGTTCTCATTTGCTCTAACTCAGTCCCTCCAAACTCAAATTCCAGTACAATAAAGAGTTGGTCTTCCTCAAAAAAGTCAGGCCGGTCATTTGCAGACCCTTTAGTTGAGTTATAATGGTCCCAGGCTCTGAGGAGCAAGGGAGGGTAAGATCCTTGAACACAGTGCACGGAGTTCAAACCAATAAAGCCTTCTGTACGGTTGTATACCTCATTAGACAAGAGGCTCAACTCTTTGGAGATGATGATCTCTGGCAGAATTTCCTCAAAAGTTTTCTGATGGGCTCCATTGACTAGATCTGGTCCTTCAATAGCAATGATTTTTAGGGCAACAGGTGTGTGGTTAACAATTGTTTGAAACACTTCACCAAACACCCCTTCCCCAATCTTCTGACAACACTCAAGTTTTTCCGTGGAAAGGCAATAGCTAAAGGGGACAGGACCTTCCTGACTGCATTCTCCATAAACCTTTGCAGCGTCAGATGCTTTTTTGTCTGTGACATGTAGTGTCTTTAAGGGGGTTAGCAAATACATGGAAGAGCAGTGCCAAGGAGATAGAGCACTATTTGTTCTGTTCATAACAGGAGGGCTTGAACATTCAGATATGAGGGACCCAGAGAGAGAACTGGCAATGGTGTGGCTGCTGCATACTTCTGACACAGCAGTCACCATCTTCTTCTTGTGGAGACTGAAGGAAGCCCTGGCTTTGGTCCAAGAGCAGGAGTTTTGTAACTGGGTCAGGTCCTGTGTGAGGAATGAGTCTTTTTCCATCTTTTGGCTCTTAAACTGGTGGCAATGGATAAGGGAGGTTTCTACTGTTTCCTCAAGTTTCCTTTTTCGCCTAGGCCTGGTTCCCTCAGGCCTGTTGATTTCTCCAGATACAATACAGCTCCTGAAACCGTCAGCCTCCTCACAGTCCCTCTGGGCAGCCCCTGGAGACCTCGCTTCCTGACAGGAGTCGCGGCCTGTGGCCCTCTTCTTACCCATGTTTGATAAACCTGGCCTCTCCAGACTCCCCCTTGTCTGCTCCTTTTCACAGCAAGACCCCCTCATATTCCTCCCATCTGCTCCAAACTCAGAATCTTCAGAGTTTCCAAAGTCCATAATATTAAAGAGAGCTGACCTGAGGCTCGCACGGGCTTGGTGGGCCAACCTGGTGAACCTGCCTCCTCCTGCTGCCTCCTGGAAGCCGTGGAGGGGTGGTGTGTCCAGGGAGGCTGCTGGGAGGTGCAAGCCGCCCGGGACTTCAGAGGCCACATCCAAAGAGGCGGAGGGTCCGGTGCAGAGGACACTGTCTCCCGGGGATGGGGGGCCGGGGCCGGGAGAGACCGGACTGCTGAAAAGGGAGGCACTGGTGCCCAGCTCGCCGCCGTCGTCGGGCTGGCCGCACGCACTGAGGTCCGGGCTGGGGTGGCCTGGGTCGTCGCTGGGGAAGGGCGGCGGGGCGAGCGGGCCGCAGGGGGTGCTGCACTTCTGCGGGGGCCGGGCTCGCAGCCTGAGGCGTCGGGGGGTGGCGATCAGACTCGGCTGGTCCTTGGAGGCTCTGCCGCCCGGGCGCCTCCGCCGCCGACCCGCCGGAAGGTCGAGGAAGTCAGGGTCGTCGGGATCGTCGGAAGCTATAGACCCCGAGGGGCCGCCGCTGCTGGCGTCGCTGCTGCTGCTGAAAAAACGCTTCGGGTCTTGCGGCGGGAACCACTGCGCCGCTGCCCGGTCCGGCCGCCGCCGCGGCCTCCCGCCGCCCACATTCCCGTACGTTCGGAAGAGTCGATTCCCGGGTAGCGGCACCGAGGCTGCCATGTTCGGTACCCGCCCGAGATTCAAATGCAAACACCGCGAGACTTCCGTAAGGCCGGCGGGCGGGCCGGCGCGGCTGCCGGGTCCTAGCGTCCGGCCTGGCGCCTGCGCATCGCGGCGGCTCGCGGGGTTGGCGGGAGCGCGGCTGGCGGACTCGCGGCGTTGCGTCCTCTTCCCCGGCTTGGCTTGGCTCTCGTTTCAGGCCCACACTGTGTGCAAGCAGGGTCAGGAGGAAGTCTGCGGGAGCGATCGTGCCCAGGCGAGTGCGGCCGTCCTGAGAGGCTGAGGGGGGGAGGAGGGCCCGAAGCGGTGACGAGAGCCGGCTACTCCGGGAAGCAGGTGCGCGCCGCCGCAGGCGCCCCTCAGCCGGCTCTCGGAGTCAGGTAGCTGCGGACCCTCGCCGGTTGCTTGAGCCGGGGCGGGCGCCGAGGCGTTCACACCCTCCCTTCGGGGGGACCTTAACGTGCCCCGGCTGCTAAGTGTTAGGCTTTCAGCTTTTCCACCCAGAAAGGGACTGTGCTAACTGTAACCAGACTTTCCTTTTCAGCGTGTGGAAAAATGGCATTCAGTGAACTGTACCATCGCTTCGAACAGAGAAGACATAACGGTGGCTGCAGAGCTGACCTGGAACGCATCTCGGCAGGTATTCTATTTTTTATTTATTTATTTATTTATTTATTTATTTATTTATTTATTTATTTATTCATTCATTCATTCATTCATTCATTCATTCATTCATTCATTCATTCGAGGCAGAGACACAGGCAGAGGGAGAAGCAGGCTCGATCCAGGGCCTCCAGGATCACGTCCTGGGCTGAAGGCGGCGCTAAAGCGCGAGCGGCCCGGGGCTGCCCCGCCCCAATCTGTTCTTTACTCAATTACTCGGAGTAATTCGCTAGGGTAACTTACTGTAGTTGCTTACCTTAGGCAGTGTTTGTGACTCCTTCCTTTCCTGCATCCCCATATCTATTCCAGGAACAAGCGCTGTGATTCCACCTCCAAAATGTGTTCCAAACCCAGTCACTTCTCTCCATCTCCACTGCTGCTGTTGTAGTTCAGGCCACCACCTTTCCCCCAGGCTACTGCAGTCTTTTCCTCCTGTCTTTGTTCTTGCCATGCTCTTTACAAATCTTTTCTTCACATAACAGCTATTTTTAAAGTCAATAGTGTGCCATGCCTCTGAAAAGAAAAGTGCTATTTGAATACACCTAGAGTAAAACACATACTTTTTCAATGGCCTGCAAGGCATTGCGTGATGTTGTCTCTGCCTCTTCAGCTTTATCTTCAAGTGCTCTCCTCTTTCCCACTTCTTACACTCCAGCTATTCTGTCCTTTCTGTTATTATTATTATCAGTATTACCCTGGCCACAGGCTCTTTGTACTTGCTGTCCCTTCTGCATGACGCTGTTCTTCCCCTGTATCTTCATGTGTGTGGTTTCTTATATTTAGCTCAGATGTTCCCTTCTTAGAGAGGCATTCCCTGATCACTCAGTCTAAAATGGGCACTAGGATCAAGTTTTAGTGACCCACATGAGAATGATGAGATCTGAACTGCAGAAGTAGCAATGAGGGATGAAGAAAAGGGACAGATGTGAGAAAGAAAAAAAAGAATCGTCAAGAATGATTTGGGGCTGGTGAGTGGGGCTGTGATGTGAGAGGTAAAGTGTAAAAGAAAAGAAATTGGGAATGACTGCAGGTTTCTTGCTTTGGTAACTTTGTGGTTGTCAAATGGATACTGGAGAAAGAACGTGTTTAAAGAAAATGATGCTGTCCAAGAACAATAAGTCCATGTCTAAAATGTATTTTATCTACCCTCCATTTTCTAGTTACTGAGAGATGTATCTGAACTGCAGATCCTTGGTGAAATATCTTTCAACAAATCTCTCTATGAGGGGCTGAATGCAGAGAATCACAGAACTAAGGTAATCCCTGGCTATATTCTGGTTTTCTGGGCAGTGTCCTGGAGAAACTGTGCCTAGCCTTAGAGCCCCTATACAGGCACTCTTCCTCTTTTCAGTCCTATTGCCTCTGATCTTGAGTCTGCCACCAGCTGCCTTGGTGATCTTGAATTAATTAGCTTCTGCCTCAGTTTTTCCATCTTTAAAATGGCAGTTGAATAAGAGGCCTAAGCTGAAATAACTAGGCTGAAATCAACAGGTATGTATACTTTGATTTGAAAATGTATTTTCAGGGTAGCCTGGTGGCACAGCGGTTTAGCGCCGCCTGCAGCCCAGGGTGTGATCCGGGAGCCCCGGGATCGAGTCCCACGTCGTGCTCCGTGCATGGAGCCTGCTTCTCCCTCTGCTTGTATCTCTGCCTCTCTGTCTCTCTCTCTCTCTCTCTTTCTCTCTCTGTGTGTGTGTGTGTCTCTCATGAATAAATAAAGTCTTTAAAAAAAATGTATTTTCAAAATTTGCCAAGTGAGAAATTATTTTTTTTGTATACATTGAATGTCTTCCTAGTGTATAGTATCAGTATTTATAGTATTTTCCAGTTACTCAGGAGTGTATAATTCATTTATAAATTTTAATTAGCAATAATCACGCCTCGGATAAACCTCATTGGCCATGATACTGCCACTGTGCAAAGCTTCATTTATAAATTTTAAACTAAATATTAGAACTCTTGGGATTTCTTTTCCAAAAAGAGTGACCACAAATCAAACTGATGTCTGTGATCTATGGGCTAAATGATCCCATTGACACTTAACCTAGATGTGTTTAAGTTGCAGCTGCCAGCAGCAATGACTTGAGAGAGAATACATCTGTGGGCTCTTTAATCAGGCATGATCATTACTGGAGGGAATGTTGAGAGTGAGACTGGATTGCTAAATATTAGGTGCACTGTTTCCTTTGAGGAGAAGAGAAAGAAATAGTTCTTCAGACATGTCAGATATAATGTTCCCTTTTGTTTTTAAGTATTTCTAATACAGAAAATTATATGGAGGAAAGAGAAGTGCTCCATATCCCACTGCCCAGATTAAAAAAAAAAAAAATAGAAGAGCAAGAAAATCCAATCCTTACAGAAAAATATCAAATGAAAAGTAAATGGTTCCTCATTACCCCCTTTCCCATGCCCCCAGCTCCCTCTTCTCAAAGAGTATTATAGTTGTTTCTTATATGTACACATCTGTAAATAATTTATTTCCCCTTGTTATTGATGTTTTTATTTCTGTACATAGATTTCCCCATAATGATTTTCCTTTCTTTAATAAATTCAATACCCTATGCAAAGTATTAAGTTGTTCCTGACAATAAACAACTAAGGTAGAATGAACCTTAGTATAAATAACCATGTATCCATTTCATCTGCATGAAGGGAAACTCCCACTAATATACCATAAAGTTTGGTCAACAGCCTGGCTCCTCTGAATGTTGTGCCTTACAATGTGTTGGTGCCACCTTCCCTTGTGGCCAGTACAGAGATGCCATCTCTCCCAGTGCTGTGTTTTCATGTGGCAGGATACAAAATAGGGAGCAAGAGATAGGTAGCAAAAGGATTTTTTCTAAGTGTGCCTTCTTTTAGGGAGGGAAATTTTCCTAAAAACTCCCAGCAGCTATCTCTTTACATCTTTCCAGTTAGAACTAGATCTCATGCCAGTCACTGGCAAAGAGGAATAGCTCTGTCATGATTAGCTTAGACCAGTCATGATTTCTGAATGAAAATTACAAGGAGAGGATGATTGCTGGTTAGGCCACCATCAGTATTTGAGTACAAGCAGTAGTATCCTGTGTCCTGCTCTCTTCACCTTACTAGGGTAGCTTGGGGGCAGTTCTGCAGCGTGTGGATTTAGAAGAGGAAAAGGAAGAGGCTTTGAGAAAGAGTAGCGTTTCTTCTACTCGAAACTGTCCTATTACACCACTGTGACCTTGAGACTTCCTTACGTTATTTTCCTAAACCCAGATTCTCAAATCCTTCCCCCCTGCAATCCTCTACTTCACTCTTTCATAGAAGAAAAACCTGCTCTCTTCATGTTGTTCCTCCTTCTTTGTTGCTTTGCTCCCTCCTTTCTCAAGGCCCAGAACTTACTTCTATTCAAAATAATTGAATCATATAGTTGCCTAGAGGGTCAACTATAGGAAATAACTGACATTTATTACTTAATTGGAAGAGGCCTTAAAGGTAAATTTGTTTAGGGGTGCCTGGGTGGCTCAGTTGGTTGAGCGTCCAGCTCTTGGTTTCAGCTTAGGTCATGATCTTGGGGTCAAGGGATCGAGCCTGCAACAGTCTCTGCTTAGCACAGAGTCCACTGGAGATTCCCTCTTCCTCCCCATGTTCGCGTGCTTGCTCACTATCTCTCAAAAAAAAAAACAAAAACCCAAAAAACCCTTAAAGGTAAATTTGTCCAGCTTTCCAATCTATACAGAAATGATCTCCAAAGCCCTCTGACCTTGGTGCTTAAGCACATGTGTGAAAAGACCTCAGTGTTTTGGGCAGAGAAGTCTTGGTGGCCCTCTGGCCCCACCTGACTCTTGAGAAGCTCTGGCCATGGTCTGTATGCAGAACACAACTTGGGAGGGCCATAAGTGGGTCTTACTTGGGAAGCAGTGTCCTCTGAGCTTTCCAGCTGAGTCCTGCTAGTGAGAAGAGAGCTTAGGCTCTTGAAATTGAGACAGCCTTTAGACAACAATGCTGGGATGGCTTCTTTTTTTTTTTTTTTTTTAAATTTTTATTTATTTATGATAGTCACAGAGAGACAGAGAGAGGGGCAGAGACATAGGCAGAGGGAGAAACAGGCTCCATGCACCGGGAGCCTGATGTGGGATTCGATCCCGGGTCTCCAGGATCGCGCCCTGGGCCAAAGGCAAGCGCCAAACCACAGCGCCACCCAGGGATCCCTGCTGGGATGGCTTCTAATAGAAGAATGCTGTAAGTACTGTTGACTCTTGAACATGAGGATTTAGGGGTTCCACCTCCCCACATAGTCAAAAATCCATGTATAACTTTTGATTCCCCAAAAACTTTTCTGATAGTGTACTGTGGACCAGAAGTCTTATTATATTCAAGGATTCTTTTGGTATATCTAGCTCAGAGATTCTTCAGCTATAACCAGTCTACTAATGAGCCCATCAAAGGCATTCTTCATTTCTGTTACAGTGGGGTTTTTTTTTTTTTTTTTTTTTTCTCTAGCATTTCTTTTTGGTTCTTTCCTGGGATTTTCATCTTTCTGCTTACGTTACCTATCTATTCTTTGTCCTTGTTCTTGCATGCTGTCTTCTTTACCCATTAAAGCCCTTACCATGTTAATCATAGTTGTTTTAAATTCCAGGTATGATAATTCAAACGTCCTTTCCATTTCTGGTTCTGATGCTTGTTTTGTGTCTTCAGATTGTGTTTTTTGTCTTTTGGTATGTTCCTGATAGCTGGACATGATGTACTAGGTAAAAGGAACTGCTATAAATAGGTCTTTACTAATGTGGTGAGGGGAAGGGAAGTGCTCTACCATCCTATGATAAGGTTTCAGTCTCTTAGTGATCCTATGCCCCTGGGCTGTGAACTTCACAAGTGTTTCTCTTTTGTTTTTCAACCCCCTTAGGTGGGACAATATATCTAGAGTGGGCTTGAACTGGGTATTTCTCTTATCCCAGCTCAGTTAGGCTCTGGTAATACCTTACTTAGCAGGTTAGGCTCCATTAACTAGTTTCCCTGGAGGGTAGGCCAAACAGAGTGCTCTGGCTATTTCAGAATGGTTCCTTTTCTTCTCCTCTTCCCAGAAGCACAAAGGGATTTTTCTCCAGTATTTACTCTACTCCCTGTATTTATCTATCTGTCTCACCAGTCTTGGGGGCAGCAGTTTGCCAAATGTCCTTCCTTCTTAGGAAGTCAAGAAGAGTTGTTGATTTTTCAGTCTGTTTAGCTTTTTACTTGTTAGTACAGGGTGGTGCTTACCATGCACTCTACATGTGGGACCAGAAACTGGAAGTCTCATTAGATAATTTTAGATGCCGCATCAGGAAACATTTAGCTTACCTCTTTATTGTCATCGGCTTTGGTCAATATACAGAATGTTGCCAAGTTTTCATATTTTGCTCCTTACAATAACATGTAGAATTGTTTTCTCATCTGCTTTAGCAGACATATTGGATGATCTCTTTGTCTTGTTCCAGATCACTGTCATCTTCCTGAAAGAGAAGTATTATTTACCTGTCATCATTGGAAGCGTTCTTGGTGGCCTTTTGGCTTTGATTATGATCACAGTCATCCTATTCAAGGTCAGTTCTACTCTTGTGAAATAATAGTACAGAAAGATTTTCCTAAAACGGAGGTGATGATCATTCTCCTATTTAAATCCTTTGCTTTCCTTCCCCTGTTTTTTTTTTTTTTAAGATTTTATTTATTTATTCATGAGAGACACACACAGAGAGAGAGAGAGAGAGAGAGAGAGAGAGAGAGGCAGAGACATAGGCAGAGACATAGGCAGAGGGAGAAGCAGGCTGTCTGCAGGGAGCCTGAGTTGGGACTCCATCCCAGGACCCCAGGATCATGCCCTGAGCCAAAGGCAGATGCTCAACCACTGAGCCACCCGGGTGTCCCTCTTTGTGAGTTTCTTGATGTATGAGGCCATACTATCCATAATAGGTTGCATACTTTTACATAAATAAGATCCATTACAGCTAAAACTATAATACTTTGCAGAATTTGTTAAGTTAAAAAGGTTAAGGAGCTTTGGGGATTCAAAGGAAGGTGATTTTTTGCTTCTGACTGGAGAATGAGCACCAAAAAAGGCTTGTGGAAAGGCAGCATTTAAGACAGATCTTGAAGGATCCAATTATCTGGGAGAGATTCAGAGGAGGCAGGAAAAGCAGAGGATTATAGGAGCTATTTTGGCAACAACTATATAATGGTTTTCTAAAATATGTGGGTATCTTAGGGTACTTCCCCTCTTATGTTTTAGTGTGGCTTTTTTAAAAGAAAATACCAACACCTGAACTTGGACAACACAAGGAAGGCCCAGCTGAAATCAGAGAATCTGCTAACAGAAGAAAATTAGGACCAGCTTCCTCATCTCTTGGGAGAGAACGTCAACCAGTCTTCAAACTTCTAGAGACTTTGTGTTGTTCCTTTTTTTTTTTTTTTTTTTTTAAGATGATCTAGAGTAGAATCCAACAAATTGTGGAATATTGTTTTTTAACCATACATTGTCCCAAAAGTGTGTGTTGTACAGAAAGTAAACTTGGGGAACATATAATATTAAATAAAGTTAAACTCTTTCCTTCACTGAAGTGCCTTTAATATGGAAATATAATATACTTTGCGTGTTTTTTCCCCCCAAGAGGAGGTATAGCAATTTCTAACCTTATTTGCCTAAGAATGTTTTTTCTTGTCATTTCTATTAATGTCTCCCAACATAGTGTTCTATAAAGTACATCATGGCAGAGAGTGGTCAGAAGCATTTGTAAGATCTTAGATCTAGATTTCTAAGATGTTGCCTATTATTTCAAGTCAGGCCACAAAAGAACACCACCTATAACAAATGTAAAACAAAAGTTGCCAAAACAGGAACTAGGGAGGTGAGGAGAAAACCAAGACTTTGTTCTGTAGTTTCATTTCTGTTGTATGTATGAATAACTATTTAATGCACTGTGCTGATTCTTACCCAGCTTCCTGCTAAGTGAATTGCTTGGGGAGACTTGCTCCTTGGTAAATAAATACTGTCACTGGGAGAGGGCACTCTTCCACAGGAAGGGATGGAAACTGGCCTGGGTCATTAGCACCTAGTTACAGTCTGGCTTTGTTCTTAGTATCTTATTTTTATGCCCCATGCTGTTAAAACTTGACCCCATCTCCCCATTCTTAATCCTGCAATGGAGCCATCTTTGTTTTTTTCATGGATCATAAAAGTTATTGCAAAAATTGGTGTATTGGTATATAATGTAGAAAGTAATCTTTCTTTATCTAATTCAGATGCTTTCATTATTTCTTTTAACTTTTACTTTTTTCTGAAATTTATATGTGTAAAAGGTATGAATTAGGGACTGAGTTTTGTTTCTTTTTTTCCCCAGAAGCATAACTTTCAGTGCACCACTTACTGAAATAACTACCTCCTTTGCTTATCCACATTCTCCCATATCACAGGGCCTAGAAAGCTTTAAACACTTCCCAGACTCCCTTGCAGTGGTTTTCTAGTTTTACATTTTGCCAGCATCAGGCACTTGCATGAAACTAAAGATGGAAAGACAAATGTTTTTCTTTTGGCTGCAGCAACTGTGGTGGCAGCAGATGAGTACAGACCCCTCTGCAGCAGACACTGTAGCCTCTGGTGGTGGTGGCAGCTTCCTGCAACTCCTGACTTCTGGGTGATACCAACTGCTCTGTTTTTATTTTCAAGCCATCCTGACAAATTTGAAACATAACTCTCTTTATTAAATCCCTTTCTGCTTGAAATATCTAGAGTAGTTTCTGTTTTCTTGTTGACCTTGAGTCTAACAATATTATTTCCAATGAATAACAGTTGTCTCTATGTCATTTGTTGAAATGCATATTAATAATTTGAAATTATGCTATTTTTTAAAAGATTTTATTTATTTATTCATGAAACACACACAGAGAGAGAGAGAGAGAGAGAGAGAGGCAGAGACACAGGCAGAGGGAGAAGCAGGCTCCATGCAGGGAGCCTGACATGGGACTCCATCCCAGGTCTCCAGGATCACGCCCTGGGCTGAAGGTGGCGCTAAACTGCTGAGCCACCGGGGCTGCCTTGAAATTCTGTTATTCCTTATGAAATTCATACATACACATACAAATTCTGGAAATTTAATTTTGTTTCACTGATCTTTTTGTTCGTGTACCAGTACCACTACTGAAGGAACACTTTCTAGCATTATGCAAATGATAAGTTCAAAATAGCACAGAAGATATCTAAAAAATGAAGTCTCCCTCTTCTCTCTGCCTCCAGTCTCTTTCCAAAAGCAGCCACTGTTTAATACATTTTTCGAGTCTTTAAAAATATTTCTATGTGTATATCAACATAAGCTTTCTCTCTATAGATATATTTCTTTCTCTATTTATAAAACTATATACAAATGGAACTACATTGTATGTCGTGTCCCACCTCCTGCTTTGTCATCTAATAGATTCTAGGTATCTTTCAATAGCAACATCTGCAGATCTACCCTATTCTTTTTAGCAGTTCCATAATACACTATGTTGTGTTTACTTAACAAAGTAGATATTTAGGTTGTTTCCATTTCATTTATTGATTTATTGATTGATTTATTCATAAGAGATACACAGAAAGAGAGGCAGAGACACAGGCAGAGGGAGAAGTAGGCTCCCCTCAGGTAGCCTGATGTGGGACTCATCCCTGAACTCCAGGATCATGTCCTGAGCAGAAAGCAGAGCCCAACCGCTCAGCCATCCAGGCATTCCTCCTTTTTTTATTACAAAGAAAAGATATGGTGAACATCTCTAAACATGTATCCTGCCTACTATGCTTTTGAAGTGTATTGATGGGTAAGTTCCTAGCACAATTATTGGCTCAGGAATTGCATGCATTTAAAATTTGGATAGATGAAATAAGTCACAGAAATGGAAGGCACAGGATGGGGATTAAAGTCAGTGGTATTTATAGCATCATGTGGTGACTGACTGATGGTAGCTATGCTTGAGGTAGGCATAGCATAACATGTAGAGTTGTTGAATCACTATGTTGTATACCTAAAACATTGTCAGCTATACTTCAATTAAATTTTTTTTTGATACATGATGGCAACCTCCAAAAAGGTTTTACCAGTTTATACCACTGTGCACCTTGCCACCACTGGCATCATCAACTATTTTGCTAACCTGATCATTGTGAAAAATTGTATCCAGTTTTTGATACCAGTTTTCATTATTATAATGTTGCAGTAAATTTTGATACCTGATAGGACATTTTCATTCTTAAGAAAATTACTGATTATATTTTTTTCAGGTAATTCTAGTGTCTGTGTTTCAAATATACAGAAGAAGCCCTTTGGAGTTTTAATTTAAATGTACAGATTGGGTTGGGAAATATTGCTTACTTTACAGTGTTGTTTTCCTACTAAAAAAATATGGCATTTCCTCACTTGCTGAGATTTTTAAAAACACCCTGCAGCCAGGTTTTATAATTTTCTTCAGAGATCTTAATTTATGAAGACTTATTTCCAGCTGTATTTTTTTTCCAGCTGTATTATATTTTTAATTACTACTATGAACAATATATTTTTCCCCTGACTGATTATAGGGCTTGTATTTAGAATAATTTGTTTTGAATATTTATCTTATCTGGCCATCTTACTGAACTTTTTTTTTTTTTAAGATTTTATTCATTTATTCATGAGAGACAAAGAGAGAGGCAGAGACATAGGCAGAGGGAGAAGCAGGCTCCATGCAGGGAGCCTGATGTGGGACTCGATCCAGGGATCCCAGGATCACGCCCTGAACGAAAGACAGACAGATGCTCAACCACTGAGCCACCCAGGCGTCCCTCTTCTTTATATTTCTTATTTCAGAGGATTTGCCTTTGAACAAAGAAAGAGGTAAGTTTGCTTCAATATTTCCCTGTTGTTGGGCTCAGGAGTTATGTCTAAATTTTCAGTGTTACAGGTAACTTGCAACCCATGCGTTTATACTTTTTTTTTTTTATTACAAATAAGACCCTACTGTCATTGTAACAGTCAAGCCTTATATTGACCACCTGTGAGCTATTAACTGATAGCTGTGCTGATCTGACTGGAGTTAAGCCAATGCAATTGTACTTAAGAGACTAGATAAGGGTCCAGTCTGAAAAGGAAGACCCTGAAAAAGAGACATGATTAGATTTTACAAATTTATGTGTTATAGCTTGGGCCAAGGCCTGTCTTTATTCTAAAAGATGCTTTTCAGGGCACCTGGGTGGCACAAGCAGTTAAGCATCTGCCTTTGGCTTAGGTCATGATCCCAGAGTCATGGGATCAAGCTCTGTATTGGGCTCCCTGCCCAATGGGGAGTCTGCTTCTCCCTCCTCCCTCTGCCTCTGCTCCTGTGCTCTCTCTCTCACTCTGTCTCTAAAGTAAAAAAATAAAATCTAAAGAAAAAAATATTAAATAAAAGATGACTCTCTAATGCCAGGCACTTTCTATTTCCTGTTTACCCTCCTCTGCCTGGGAATAGGAAGTGCCAAAGCTCATATAGATCTAGGACAGTGGGTCATGGCCACTGTCTTGACCAGATAAGGACCAAGATGAGGTCAGACTGACACCAGCATGGAGAAAATGCCCCTCATGATTTCTCTATTTTCATTTCCCCTGTTACAGGCTAGTGACTATAGATTCAAATAACATTTTTCTCTCGTGATAACATTGGAACTTTGGATTTGATTGTTGGAGAGATGACATCATATAGATGTGAAAACCTAAATCTGTCAAACGTTTTAGGCCTAATTAAATTTTGAGAAAGGGATGCTTCATATAGCCAAGCCCAGAAGCCTCACATTATCTACATATCTATGCACATCTCTACTCCTGCTAAGGAGGGATATTTACTTAAGATCAGGCTATAGGTATTTTTGGGTCTCCTAGCTATAATTAGTAATGGTAAACCTTGTAATAGTGCCAGAATTCTACCATTACTTTTTTTAAGATTTATTTTAAAGAGTTTATTTATTTGACAGAGAGAGAGAGCACACACAAACAAGGGGTAGTGGAAGAGGGAGAAGCAGGCTCCCCACTGAGGAGGGAGCACAACATGGGGCTTGATCCTAGGACCCTGGGATCATGATCTGAGCTGAAGGCTTCACTGACTGAGCCACCCAGGTGCCCCTTTTTTTTAAAGAATTTCTCTTTGAATACTCTCTACACCCAATGTGGGGCCCAAGCCCGCACCTATGTAAGATCAAGAGTTGCATGCTCTACTGACTGAGCCAGCCGCCCTGCTACTGCTTTTAAGAACAGATTTAGTAAATGGAATCAAGCGAAACTTTTTTTATCTGAATTTTTAAAATTTAAATTCAATTAATATATAATGTATTATTAGTGTCAGAGATAGAGTTTAGTGATTCATCCGTTGTATATAACACACAGTGCTCATCACATCGCATTAAGGTGCCCTCCTTAATGCCCGTCACCCAGTTACCTCATCCCCCACCCTTCTCCTCTCCAGCAACCCTCAATTTGTTTCCTGTGATTAAGAGTCTCTTATGGTTTGTCTCCATCTCTGATTTTGTCTTATTTTTTCCTCTCTTCCCCTATGCTCCTCTGTTTTGTTTCTTAAATTCTACATATGAGTGAGATCATTTGATAATTGTCTTTCTCTGATTGACTTATTTTGCTTAGCATAATACCTCTAGTTTCATCCATATTGTTGCAAATGGCAAGATTTCATTTTTTTTTTTTTTGATGGCTGAGTGGTATTCCATTGCAGATCTATACCACATCTTTATTCAACATTTAATCACTTTAGGAAGAGTAGTTCTAATTTCAGAGTTCAGGAAGTAGCCTCATGCACCTAAATAGACAATTCCCAACTTCAGTTGACTAAGTTGACTCTGACCAATGGAAAGATATTTTGGAAAGTACATAAATAATAACACTGTCGTAGATCATAGCAAAAAATGAAAAACTGGGGTGCTTGGGTGGCACAGTCAGTTAAACATCAGGCTTTTGGTTTCAGCTCAGGCCATGATCTCAGGGTTGTGAGGTCAAGCCCCACCTCAGATTCCACTCTCAGCATGGAGTCTGCTGGAGAGTCTTGCTTCCTCTGCCCCTCCCACTTGTGCTCTTTCTCTTTCTCAAATAAATCTTAAAAAAAAAAAGTGAGAAATTGCCTTTGTCACACCCTGCCTCATCAGAGGCCCTCCTTAGAAGCTGAGGTGAACTGGTTTAGCATATATCCTTCCAGGCTTTATTCTGTACATTTATAAGTATTCACATATATACATAAATAGTATATAGTTTTTGGGTTTGTTTTCCTTAACACAAATAGAATCATATGTTCTGCCATTTGTGGGAATTTGTGACCATTTTCAAGGAACCAGTGTCAGAGAAAAAATGCTGCTGTCAAATGTGGGTAGAGTAGATAGGAAGAGGTGACACCTTGGGTTAATTAGTCTTTGGGGAATTAATAAATTTGCATGGCTCTTTACAGTTTATAAAGAGACCCTTTAGACTTTTTCCAAAAATGCAATTAAAGACATTTTTGTAATTGTACATTGCCAAGAAGCTTTCCAGAAGGACTGAGCCATGTTACATGTTTAGCAGCATGAACATGTTCTGAAATCTCTGTTTTTTTTAACTTTATGCTTAATAGATGTATAATCATTGCTTTAGTTTACTGGCAAGACCATGTATTTTCCCACAAAATAAGATGATTTTTTTTTCCCCTCTGTGCTTTATTTTTTCTTTCTTATCTAGTTTAAATGTGGCCTTGGTATTTGGTATTTTCTCATTAGCTCTTCTGAACTGCACCGTCTTCTAGGATAGAAATAAGAGGTGTATTTCTCCCTCTGAACTTTGGAGCCTCTGGGCAAGTAAAAGTGATTTGACTCAGATAGAATAGGAGCAATGTGACCTCCAGAATGGAGGAACTGAGTCATACAAATTTGCTGGTGGGCATTAGGAAGCAGTGGTCCATACTGGTGGTCTAAAAGAGAAACTCAGGACGCCTGGGTGGCTCAGCGGTTGAGTGCCTGCCTTCGGCCCAGGGTGTGATCCTGGAATCCTGGGATCAAGTCCCACATCAGGCTCCCTGCATGGAGCCTGCTTCTCCCTCTACCTGTGTCTCTCATGGATAAATAAATAAAATCTTAAAAAAAAAATAAAAGAAACTCTTCTAAGTACCACAGAGAAACCAGGAAAATGGTGGCAACCTCCAGGAGAGCCAGCTGGAGGCCCTGCTCCTCGTTCCACTTCTATCCTGAAAAGAGGATTCTGGGACCCTATAGCGAGTTGCAGTTCTCAGGGCAGAGCTGGGAGGGAGGTGATTGAAGATGTGGTCTTTAGGGGATGTCTCCTGTTTCTGTCCAGGGCCTGGGAAAGGGGCCTGGACTCACCCTGCCTAGAGTGCTGGCAGATGTTCTCAGGCTCTTGGTCTTGGTTTCTGGAGTTTGACTAGTATCCTGCTCTGGTGTAATCTTTTTTCTCTTTAGAGCTGTGAGGTCAGAGATTAAGGTTGGAGTGCTAGGGTGGGAGAACCACTTTGATTCTGCAAACCTTTTAGATTTCCTAGTCTAGGAAAAGGCTACCAGCCTAATTCCTGGATTTCTACATGGAGGCTTAGGGTACTTTGCCCAATGATGAACTCACCCTGCAGATTAGCTAGCTAGTGAAGAACATTAGTACCTCTAAGTCAGGGATTTCTAACTTTTTTCTGTGCCATATACCCCTTTGGTGGTCTGGTGAAACCTAGGAACCTGTTTTTAGATTTTTTTCCCTAAAATTGTATTATGAAAAGTTGAATTTTGCAGTTGTGAACACCTATCTACCCACCATCTAGTTTCTTACATTAACATTTTACACTATGCTTGCCTTATCACATATTTTCCCATCTATCCATTCATCAGCTTGTTTTCAAATACATAAAAGTTTACAATGAACCAATTATATAGAAATACAGTAATCAGAGTATTAGAGATACATGTGCTTCTTTATTAAAGTGTTAAAGCAGCAGGTCTAATAACTACTCTTCTTACAAAGTAGTCATGGGCTTAAAATGTATTTTGAGATTATCTCCAATAACTGTAAGGTGAGAAGATATCTCTAATTTCTATCGGTGCCAAGAGACAGATATTGCTAATACTGCTGTGGTTTGTTGCCCATGTTCATAATTAAAGGAAATGTTAAATTTCAGTTAAAGAGCAGTAAAAAAATATGTAACATATTCCTCATCCAACTTCACAGACCTCCTACTTCCATTTAAGAAAAGCAGTGTCCTACCCTGGGCTTTGTACTTTTGCAGCTAATCTTTTTTTTTTTTTTTTTTTTTTAAAGCTTTCAGTGTTTTATTTTATTTATTTATTTATTTTTAAATTTTTATTTATTTATGATAGTCACACAGAGAGAGAGAGAGAGAGGCAGAGGGAGAAGCAGGCTCCATGCACCGGGAGCCCGACGTGGGATTCGATCCCGGGTCTCCAGGATCGCGCCCTGGGCCAAAGGCAGGCGCCAAACCGCTGCGCCACCCAGGGATCCCATTTTGCAGCTAATCTTAATGACCACTCCAGAGACTTTTAGCTCTGTTTTATGGAGGAAGAAACAACCCCACACATCTAGTATATAGAAGAGCTGTTGGAACAGCAGATTTTTGGATTTCCAAATCTAATGATTTTTTTCCACCAAAGATTCCTGACAGACTTGGCAAGGCTGAAGTGAAAGCCCTAGGTAAAGTGGTGGTTTTCAGAGTTTTCATAGTGACACTGTTAATAGAAGGAACTAGATGGTGGGTAGACAGTTGGGCACAAGAGTTACAGGTGGAGCTCAGCATTTTGGGCTCCTTGGCCTTGCCCACTAAAGGCTCTTGAGGCGCTAGTCCAGCTTGGGCCTGAATATCTGCTTTTTAGGCAAGCATCCAGATGATTTTCATGGAAGAGTCACACCCCCTGGGAGATACTAGCTGTAAGATCAGAGTTTGTTCATCTGATTATGCTTTGTCAATGGATAGGTCTTATTATATTAGCATAGACTTGGAGTCTTGATGATGAAAAAGTTGCTTCGGGAGAAAAATTTAACTTAATGTTCTGGCAGAATTATGTCTGAAATCTATGAGTATGCACACAAAAATAAAGGCTTAGTCACTCTGTCCTCAGACACTTAAATATGCAGGTTAATGGCCAGAGGCAGGGTGATCAGGAATCAATCAATCCTCCCTTTTTTCCTTCCTTTCTGTGCTCCTTCCCCTCTTATCATTTCACAAGGCTCCATGACCATCTACTTGATGAAGGCTCTGTGATACAAGGAGTGGTAAAGGCCATTCCTGCACTCATAGTCCTCTATGACAGATATGTATCCAATGGTAACTCCCTATATTGTACAGATCCTGTCCTTTGGGAATTTAGAGAAGGCAAAGGATCCTGGAAGCCTTCATGAAGGAGAGAGACCCCTTGAAGCTATGGAGGACTGAGGGGAGACCAGCCGTGGGCAAAAGCATGGAGGTTGGAAAATGAAGGGTGTGGTAAAGCATGCAAGCCAATTCAGCTGAAGCAGAGTGTGCATAATGGAGCATGTGAGGCTGGAAGGCAGGTGGGGATAGTAATTGCAATAAAGAGTAACCTAAGGAAGAATTGTGTATGAAGAATTATGGGAAGCCACAACTTCTCACAGTGTATTTTTATTTTATTTTATTATCACAGTGTATTTTTTATAAGAGGATTTCCTACTCATTTCATTTCATTACTACTTCAGTTCTGTAATTTGAGAGTGGAGCGGAATAGAGGGGATGGAGGTGAGTTTCACAAAGCACTGTAGCACTGCAGGAGGAAGAACAAGATGAGCTTGCTCTAAGACATACGGTGTTAGAGTTGTTGCTACTGTGAGGGTTTGGTTGACGTGAGTTTGAATCTTTATCATTTTTAGTGCTCAGTGGACCAACATTTGACTCTATTCTTTTTCAGTATTTGATATCTCTGTAGAGTTTTTCCCCAGGTTGTATTTTGAGAACTAAGTAATGAATAACAACCCATCAATTAAGATAGGTCACAGAAATGATGGACTCAGAAATGCTTCCCACAGAGACAATCTTGCTTCTCCTGTTGATTATATTGAAATGACATTAATAATGCAGCTGCTACTTCTTAAATGGACCAGTAATGTCTATTAATGGAATGTGTTTATCATAGCAGGACTGTTAGAACAAAAGAACAATTAAAGGATAAATTTCTTTGTGGGACCTTTTGTGAAACCCTTTGCATGCCTTTCCTACTCTTGTCCCTTCTGGGCCATCCAGGATACTTAGGACTCTGAAGGAAGGACCGGTCTGCAGATGGTCCTCAAAGGCCTTCCTTATGTTGCTGTGACCTCCTTTTGTGCCCTAGCACAGACTCAAATCTCCAACCTCTAGGCCTTGTGTGAACCCTCCTCTCCTTGGGGGTGGGAAGTAGAAACACATTCACTGTGTGTAAGTAATATCTGAACCTTTATCCCAAGAACCACATTATTTTATGGAATTTGTGTGTAGGGGGGTGTTTCTATTTGCCTTCCTTTAATTTTGTGGGGGAGAATGTTTTGGGTTTGTTAGCCTTCTCAGGCTAATAGAAAAGCTTCAGTGCTAGGGGAAGCCCTTATTACTAAGGCTAGAGGGGAAAAGGAGGAACCGTGTATCTTTGGAGGCTTGAAGGTATCTTGATACCTTCAAGCCTCAGATAGAAACACAGTAATGCTATTGGCCACTCTCATTCAGCCACCCACCTGAGCCAGCCAGTGCTTTCCATTTTAGAAGCTCCTTCTCATCTCCTACAGAATGGGAGTTTTTCTTCATTAAAGGGGTGATTTCCTTGTAATTCTCCAGCCTCCAAGGCTCACTCTATTGCTCCATACTTCCTCCCTTATAATCTATAAAATTCATAGGAGCAGGAAGAGAGAATGATATGGGGAAAAGGTTGGAATCAGAGTCAGGAGGGCCCATTTTCCACTAAGTAGAAAGTCCAACACATTTCTTTAGGGGGACATTTGGAGGCTCTGTTAGTTTCAATGTCAACACTTGAGAATCCACCACATTTTTTTTTTTTTAAAGATTTACTTATTTATTCTAGGGAGAACATGAGCAGGGGTAGGGACAGAGGGAGAAGGAGAGAATCCTTAAGCAGATTCCCTGCTGAGCATAGAGCCTGACAGAGGGCTTGATCCCAGGGCCCAGAGATCATGACCTGAGTCAGAATCAAGTCGCATGCTCAACCGACTCAGCTACCCAGGTACCCCAAGGATCCACCATGTTTTTAACTAGAGATTGTCCCCAGACCCAGAGCAGACCAAAATGGCCACAGCTGTGTGTCCAAACCACACAGAGCAATAGGCTTAACATGTTGGCAAGCCTCAGGAGCAAGAGATGATATAAAAAGAAAAAAATGGCATTTAGAAATTCACTTTATAATCCCCATAAGTTTACTGCTGGTACCTTAGGTTACTCAGCTAGACAAAGTCTTGTGAACTGGATGAGAATGGTTCACTCGCTGCCAATCCTTCTTTCAAGTGCACAACACTCATAATAAAGCATCATGTAGACTTTGGGAGAGGAGAGGGAAGGAATATGGTGGTAAATCAAGGAGGGGTTTTGACTACTCTGAAGACACGCCATTCACTCCTGACCCCTGACCCAGAAAGTCTAATTTCAAGGCACTTAGTCAGTTCTTGGCATGCCAAGATGCTCTCTGCCCCAGCAGCAGTGGGAGCTGCCACAGAGGTGCCCATTCTCTTGACCCCTCACTCTGGCATCATGAGAAAATCTGTTGCCCTTTGAGGAGCCCTATATGACTAGGCCTTGGCAGTGGCCTCCCTCCACAGTAGCAGGGCAAATGTGCAAGCTTACTAAATGTCATCCAGAGAAGCCACAAGTTCTAGAGGACTGAGCCCTGAGTGGATGGCTGGGAGACCTAGACCTTGTTCATCAGATGTGTAATGGGATTGACAGTCACCTCTCTGGCTGGGCTCACAGAGTGAGTCAAATGAGTTCATGTGGAAACTATAAAGCACTGTGCTCATGGTGACAGTGGAGATCATTGCTTGGGCTGGGGAGCCAGATCACCTGGATTTAAATTCTGGCTCAGATGCTTACTAGGAGACATATCTAGCCCCTTAGGGAAAAAATAAGGATAATGACTGTACCAACCACATAGGTGTTAGGGTTGTGATGGTTAAATATGCCCATACACTTAATGGCATTTAGAAGAGTGTTGAGCAAGTAGTGTGTGCTGAGACATCTTCACTGGTGAAGATCACTGGACAAGGTGCTTGGGGGCTCTTAAAATTATGGAGATGGGATTAGGTAGAAACTGGAGAAACCGTCACTCAAAAGCAATAGGCAGTTTTCTTTCAAGTAGAGAATACATCTTGGTTTTGGAAATATCTCTGACTTTGAATTTTATAATAATGGAAGTATAAAAAGCATAGGTTCCTCCTCCCACTTTGGGTATATTGAGTATCAAGCTGAACTTGTGGGGGTGATGAGCTGGCCTTCCTTATGGATGTAGTATGCAGATACTTGGGTTTGCAGCTTTCTAGAAGCATTTTTCATGGTGTTTTGACTGTGACCCACAAGAAGAAATACACTCCACATCATATGCACACACTCATACTTCAAACACCAGTTTCTTGAAACTATGCCTACCCTACTTCCTTAATAAGCACACTGATATCTGTCTCTTTCTCCTTTTTTTTTTTTTTTTTTTTGTTTTAAGATTTTATTCATTTATTCATGAGAGACACACAGAGAGGGAGAGGCAGAGACACAGGCAGAGGGAGAAGCAGACTCTATGCAGGGAGCCCAACGTGGGACTCAATTCTGGGACTCCAGGATCACACCCTAAGCCAAAGGTAGACGTTCAACTGCTGAGCCACCCACGTGTCCCTGTCTCTCTGTTTTGGATATGCTGTTTCTAACCCAGTAAATTGATATCATGACCCACTGATGGGTCTGGACCTAGTAGTTTAAGATGCTTCCCTGTGAGTAAGCCCACAGGAGGGGTCTGGCCTGACCCCTAAGAGTGTTCCTTTCCCCTCCTAGTCTCCCCCATGTGGTCCCTAAAGCTTTAGGATAGTTCTATCAGAAAGTGGAGCCTGGTCTTAGCTGAGTCATGGAGGTTCAGGAGGGGCTGCCTACACTGGTGGACAGATAAAAGCAGAACCCTTTCTCTAAACGTAGAGCAGCAGTTAGGATGAGCCACACAACCAGGGCAGGGGGCCTTGCATTTCAGCCTTCAGCAGCACACAGTAGGTACTCAGTAAAGGGCTGAGCAAGGAGGACCAGGGGAGAGGGTCCTGGACTGGGGCTACTTGTAGGCTCTGCCCTCTGACCTGGGGCCTCAGTTACCCAACCTGTGAAATGAAGGCCCAGCTCTCTGTGCCTTCAGAACAAACAGGCCAGGCCACAAGCCCTGGAACTCGCTTTGGGGAGTGGAGGAACCCAATGTGGCACCGTCCTATATGCGGCTTAATGCAAGGGTAGGGGGCCTGGTGGGGGTGTTTTTCAGCCCAGCTCTTCTTCAGGCCAGATCTTGAGACCTCAAAAGGCTACCTTCCTCCTGGACTCAGGTTGATGGAATCTTTGTAGGTGTGATGTCACCCATTGAGGCTGCCTCTCCTCTGAGTATTGGAAAGTCATGTGAGAGGAAGACTGAGGAAGAGGCTGGTAGGAATGTGAGGAAGGGAGGTCTGGTGACAATTCCCAAGCCTTCCCCCCAGGATGACATCAGCTTCTAAAATCCCCAGTCATGGAACCCCTGGGTAGCTCAGTGGTTGAGCATCTGCCTTTGGCTCAGGTCATGATTCCAGAGTCCTGGGATTGAGTCCCACATCAGGCTCCCCTTGAGGAGCCTGCTTCTCCCTCTGTCTGTGTCTCTGCCTCTGCCTCTGTCTCTCTCTCAATCTCTCTCTCTCCCCCGCATCAGGCTCCCCTTGAGGAGCCTGCTTCTCCCTCTGCCTGTGTCTCTGCCTGTGTCTCTCTGTCTCTCATGAATAAATAAATAAAATCTTTAAAAATAAATAAAATTCCCAGTCATGACTGGGACAGAATGGCAGCTCCATATCTCTCTCCTATTTAAAAAATCAGGCCTGAGTTTGTTCACTCAGTGGACAAATACATATTGAGCTAATATATGGCAGATACAGCAGTGGGCATAGGACACAGAGATGTCCAAAGGCAAGGTTCCCATGCTACAGGAGCTTATGGTCTTAGTGGGGACACAGTCAATAAGTAAACAAGATTCTATCCAAGAATAACCAGTGCTTTCAGGGAATAAGGAAGGGTAATGGGATAGAAATTGACTGGGGTAGAGGCCAAATTTTGGGGGCTGTTAATAAGATACACCTTTTGAGGAAATGGCATTTGATTTTTTAAAAAAATATTTATTTATTCATGAGAGACAGAGAGGCAGAGACACAGGCAGAGGGAAAAGCAGGCTCCTCATGGGGAGCCTGATGTGGGACTCGATCCCAGGACCCCCAGGACCACGTCCTGAGCCAAAGGCAGACACGCTCAACCACTGAGCCACCCAGGCGCCCCAGGAAATGGCATTTGAATTTGATGAAAAGATGCAAGGATCTGTGCTTCCCAAATTACAATTTGAGAGCATGATTCCCAGGCCCCATCCTAGACTTATGGAATGAAAGTATTAGGGGCAGGGCACAGGGATTTTGCATTTTTCTTCCAAATGATTCTGTGCCAAACTGGACACTTACTGCCCTGTAGCTTTTACTTTTAGAGAGAGTCTCCTTGATGAACTTTCGGGACCCTTCCAACCCCTGGAGCCTATGGTTCAGGGAAGGGAACTTCTCAGAGGCAGGGTAGAGAGAGGATCAGGACTGCTTCTGGTCAGATGGCAGGATGTAGAAACACAGGGGCCTGCCTCGCTGTGGCTGTCACAAGTTCTAAAACTGATCTCAGAGATGCCCGCCTTCATCCCAGTGCCTGTTCCCTCTCATTTAATTTCACCTGTTGTGAGGAGGGGTACAGTTTGAGCAGCCTAGATTAGGCCCTTCTCTTGCTTTGGGAACATTTCAGACAGTTGGTTTGAACTCTCTCCCGGCATATTTTGTGATCCTGGGTCGTGGTTGCCTGCATCTCCACGCCCCCAGCCCACCTGTCTATTCTAGGTGTGGTACAGAGTTCTTTATGCTGTGGGCGCTGGGGCCTGCTTGGCAACTGGCTCCCAGGGAGGCTGGGTTCTAGGCGAGCAGCGGGTGCCCTGGGAACACACACTTCATCACAGGGGTTACAGGAGCCACGAATCTGGCAAGACTCTCTCCCAGCCTGGGGTGAGAATCGTCGTGGTCCCCCTAAATCAAGCCCCGCAAATGCTCCTTATTCCCTCTTCACTTCCTGCGCTGTAGGTCCTGCCTCCCCTGGCCTCAGTTTCCCCATTTATTCAATCAATTCACCCCCCCACCCAGAGTTGCTCCGGGAGTAGAAAACGTGGGGTTGCTTGAAAAGCTGCCCTTCCTACTCTCCTCTCCTTGCCCCTGCTCCTCCAGTGCCAGATTTCTGATTTCTGGCGGGGGTGGGGGTGGGTGGTGGCTCACGCGCGGCCTACGCCTTAGGGATGCCTGCAGGCGGGGAGGAAGAGGCGGGAAGGAAGAGGGCGAGGCGGCGGCAAGGTCGCTCCCAGCGCCACCACCCCCCGCCGCCCGCCCCCCCCCCCCCCCCCCCGCCCCGCACCCCACCCTCCGCGCTCCGCCCCCCGCGCTCCGGCCGCCGCGCTCCCCGCCACCGCGCGCGCCCGCCCAGCGCTCCTGCCCTTTGCGGACGCTGTGCCCAGGAGCCCGGGGCAGGCGGCCGGCGGCGGCGGCGGCGGCGAGAGCGGCTCCCATGCGGCAGCCGCAGGGCGAGGGGCCGCAGGCGCAGGTGAGACAGCGACATGGGGCAGGCGGGCTGCAAAGGGCTCTCCCAGGCGCTGTTCGACTACAAGACCGAGAAGTATGTCATCGCCAAGAACAAGAAGGTGGGCCTGCTCTACCGGCTGCTGCAGGTCTCCATCCTGACCTACCTGGTGGTGTGAGTTCTCCGGGGCTCTCAAGGGTGGGGGGGCTCTGGCCGCAGCTGTGCCCCTCCAGGGCCCGGGGACTGATGTGCGGCCCCCGTGCTGGGGAAGGGGCTCTTGGGCGTGAGGGCGGCGGGTAAAGAGGGAGCCCTCTGTTTGCCCACCCGCCCCGGAGGTGATGAGCCCCTGGGAGACTTCTGCGTCCTTCATGGGGGCAGCTTCCGACTCACGGGCGGAGCTCTGGGTGTTAGGGCCACCCGAGGGGGAGGGTGCAGGGGGCTAGGCTCCAGCTGTTGCCGCGAGAGCCTCCCGGGCCTGCTGGCCTGGTGCAGGCCCAGGCACCCGGTGGGTTATTTATAATCACGGAGCTCATGCGCTGAGCTCCTGTCTGGGGCAGCCCATCAGCCTGGCATGTCCCAGCACTGCCTTCTGGTGGACTCACCCCACCCCTGGCTGGCCTCTCTGGTGTCGACAGGGGGTCCTGCCCAGAGGCCCTCTACCCTCACCCAGCTGGACTTCCCTTCCCCTTCACCCCCTCCCACCGTCAGGGGACAGGGCAGCTCAGCCAGGCACTGTTCAGAGCCCCAACCCCCAAGGAAGGAAGAAACAGGTGTTAGGAGGAAATGACTCCACGTGAGTGGGTGGCACATGTGCCTCTCTTACTGCCTCAGTGAATGCTGTTGAGGCCTTCCTATTTCCTGACTGGGGGAGCAGCACAGCTCTTCATGGGAGGGCCACTTCACTAGGAAGCGGAGTGCCCCTAGAGCTGCGTCCCCCAGGCACGCCAGTGCCTCCCACCTGAGGGCCTTTGTACATGCTGCTTCTCAGCAGGCGTGCCTCTGCTCCTCCACTTGATTAGAGCCCACTGGTCCTTCAGACCCAGGTTCTTGAATAACTCCTCTGATATGTTCCAGAGGGATCGTTTCCTTAATGTCGGACTCCCATCCAGGTTGGGGACACCCTGAAGGCAGGCATGGCATCACCTAACTGCTTAGGAAGTAGGTGTGAAATGAATGTGTGTTCCTTGAGCATTTGCCGAATGTTTCTGTCCAGGCTGTGCCCTTTGTGTCCCACTCATTGTCACAGCCCTCTCAGGTTCCCTTGAGGACAGGAGAGTCTAGTCTAGGTCTGCCCCAGAGCTGAAAAGCCTGGGCACATCCTGGTGGGCACCTGCTACACAGAGAACCCTCACTGGCACCCTGGGAGGTACAGGGCAATCTCCTCCCGGCATAACCTCAGGCTGGCAGCCTCCTGCCCTCTCATGGCCTTCATTTTCCCCACTTTCCCAAGGGGTTAATCTGGGCAGGCTCTGACCTTAACAGTAATGTCCACAATAGGCTGATGGTTGTATTTATTTTCTTCCCTGGCTGGGTACTCACGGTGCTAAGCAATTTACATGTGCCATCTCATTAAAAAAAATTTTTTTTTAATTTCGACATCATTTTATTTTTATTTTTTTGTTATTTATTTATTTTTCTTTTTTTATAATAAATTTATTTTTATTGGTGTTCAATTTACCAACATACAGAATAACACCCAGTGCTCATCCCGTCAAGTGCCCCCCTCAGTGCCCATCACCCATTCACCCCCACACCCCGCCCTCCTCCCCTTCCACCACCCCTAGTTCGTTTCCCCGAGTTAGGAGTCTTTATGTTCTGTCTCCCTTTCTGATATTTCCCACACATTTCTTCTCCCTTCCCTTATATTCCCTTTCACTATTATTTATATTCCCCAAATGAATGAGAATATTCAATGTTTATCCTTCTCCAATTGACTTACTTCACTCAGCATAATACCTTCCAGTTCCATCCACGTTGAAGCAAATGGTGGGTATTTGTCGTTTCTAATGGCTGAGTAATATTCCATTGTATACATAAACCACAGCTTCTTTATCCATTCATCTTTCGATGGACACCGAGGCTCCTTCCACAGTTTGGCTATTGTGGACATTGCTGATATAAACATCGGGGTGCAGGTGTCCCGGCGTTTCATTGCATCTGTATCTTTGGGGTAAATCCCCAACAGTGCAATTGCTGGGTTGTAGGGCAGGTCTATTTTTATTATTTATTTTTTAAAAGATTTTATTTATTTATTCATGAGAGGCACAGAGAGAGAGACAGAGAGAGGCAGAGACACAGGCAGAGGGATAAGCAGGCTCTGTGCAGGGAGCTGACATGGGACTCGATCCTGGGACTCCAGGATCATGCCCTGGGCCAAACAAAGGCAGGCGCTAAACCACTGAGCCACCTGGGGATCCCCTCGACATCATTTTAGACCTACAGAAAAGTTACAGGGGTAGTACAAACTTTTTAAAACATCCTTCACCTAGACTCCCCAGATGTTAACATTTCACTACATTTGAGTTGTCCTTTCCCCTTTTTTTCTCCACATATGCATAATGTGTGTGTATACATGTAGTTTTTTCTGCTTAAGAGTGAATTGCAGGGACACATGGATGGCTCATCAGCTGGGCGTTGGCTCAGGTAATGACCTCGGGGTGTGAGATCTGGCCCAGTGTTGGGCTTCCTGCTTAGTGGGGAGTCTGCTTCTTTCTCTCTCTCTGCTTTTGTCCCCACTCAAGTGCTCCCTCTCTCAAGTATATAAATAAATAAATATATAAAGAAAGTGTAAGTTGCAGACATTATACCCTTTTACTATTAAATACTTAAGTGCATATTTCTTAAAACCAACAAATTCTCTTTTAACAAAGTACAGTTATGAAAATTAGGTAATTAACCCTAAAATAATATTATTTTCTAACTATGGACCTCTTATAAATTGCCTTTAATAGCAAAAAAAAAAAAAAAAAAAAAAATCAATCCGAAATCCTGCCTTGCATTCATTTGACTTATCTTCTTAGTCCCCTTTAATCTGGAATTGTACCTGAGACTGTCTCTGTATTTCATGACATTGACGTTTTTCAAAAAGTACAGGATTTTTATTTTATTACAACTTTTTTTTTTTTTTTTTAAAGGGAGGCAAAGGGGATCCCTGGGTGGCGCAGTGGTTTGGCGCCTGCCTTTGGCCCAGGGCGCGATCCTGGAGACCCGGGATCGAATCCCACGTCGGGCTCCCGGTGCATGGAGCCTGCTTCTCCCTCTGCCTGTGTCTCTGCCTGTGTCTCTGGCTCTGTCTCTCCTTCTATCTCTCAAGAATAAATAAATAAAATCTTAAAAAAAAAAATTTAAAAAAAATAAAAAATAAAAAAAATAAAGGGAGGCAAAGGGCAAGCGGCTGCTCTCATGGACACATTACTTCCTTTTTTTTTTTTAAAAAACATTTTTTTTTAATCTTTATTTATTTATGATAGTCACAGAGAGAGAGAGAGAGGCAGAGACACAGGCAGAGGGAGAAGCAGGCTCCATGCACCGGGAGCCTGATGTGGGATTCGATCCTGGAGACGGGATCGCGCCCTGGGCCAAAGGCAGGCGCCAAACAGCTGCGCCACCCAGGGATCCCACAACTTTTGAATTGAAGTAAAAGTCACCTAGTATGTAATTCACCATTTCAGTTATTTTTTTTTTAAGATTTTACTTATTTATTCATAGAGACACAGAGAGAGAGGCAGAGACACAGGCAGAGGGAGAAGCAGGCTCCATGCAGAGAGCCTAACATGGGACTCAATCCTGGGTCTCCAGGATCACGCCCTGGGCTGCAGGCGGCACTAAACCGCTGCGCCACCAGGGCTGCCCACCATTTCAGTTATTTAAAGTTATACAATTCAGTGGTTTTTAGTTCATTCTCAGTGTTGTACAACTATTGCCACTATCTTATTTCAGAACCTTTCCATCACCCCAAAAAGAAACCCATGTCTATTAGCAGGCAGTCGGAATACTCCCTGACCCCCGGCCCCTGACAATACTAATGTTCTTTCCATCTCTATAGATTTTCTGGACATTTCATATACATCAAATTGTACAACTCCATCTCTATAGATTTACCTTTTCTGGACATTTCATATACATCAAATTGTACAACATGTAGTCTTTTTTGGGTCTGGCTTCTTCATTTATAATGTTTTCAAGGTTTACTCATAGCTTGAATCAGGACTTCATTCCTTTTATGGCAGAATGGTACCCACATTTTGTTTATTCATTTATCTGTTGACAGACATTGGACTGTTTCTACTTTTTGGCTGTCACAGATAATGTAGCCAAGGACGGCCATGTACAGGTTTTTGTGTGGATATATGTTTTCAGTTCTCTTGGGTATATATTTTGGCATGAAGTTGGTGGGTCAACTACCAAGCTGTTTTCCACAGCACCTGCAGTATATTCATATCAGTGAGGTCCAATTTCTCTGCATCCTCATCAACACACCAACACTTGTTATTTTGCTTTTTTTTTGTTTTTTTAATTATAGTCACCTTATTTGGTGTGAAATAGTATCTCATTGTGGTTCTGAGTTTCATTTCCTTAGTAATTAATGATGTTGAGCAAAATTCTTTTCATGGGCTTATTGGCCATCTGTATATCTTTGGAGAAATGTCTACTCAAATCCTTGGCCCATTTTTCTTTCTTTCTTTCTTTCTTTCTTTCTTTCTTTCTTTCTTTCTTTCTTTTTTTTTTTTTTTTAAGATTTTATTTATTCATGACAGAGAGAGAGAGAGGGAGGCAGAGACACAGGCAGAGGGAGAAACAGGCTCCATGCAGGGAGCCCAACGTGGGACTCCATCCCAGATCTCCAGGATCATACCCTGGGGAAGAAGGTGGCGCTAAACCGCTGGGCCACGGGGCTGCCCTTGGCCCATTTTTCAATCGGGTTATTTTTTTCATTGCTGAACTGTAAGAGTTCTTTTTTTTTTTTTTTTTCCTTTTTTAAATTTAAATTCAATTTGCCAACATATAATATAATACCCAGTGCTCATTCCGTCAAGTGCTCTCCTCAGTTACCCAGTTACCCCAACCTCCTGCCCACCTCCCCTTCCACAACCCTTTGTTCGTTTCCCAGAGTTAGGAGTCTCTCATGCTTTGTCACCCTCTCTGATTTTTCCCACTCATTTTCTCTCCTTTCTCTTATAATCCCTTTCACTATTTCTTATATTCCCCGGTATGAGTGAAACCATGATGATTGTCCTCCTCCAATTGACTTACTTTACAGAGCATCATAACCTCCAGTTCCATCCACGTTGAAGCAAATGGTGGATATTCGTCCTCTCTGATGGCTGAGTAATATTCCATTGTATATAGAGACCACATTTTCTTTACCCATTCATCTGTTGAAGGACATTGAGGCTCCTTCCACAGTTTGGCTATTGTGGATGTAAGAGTTCTTTATATATTCTGGGTACCAGACCCTGACCAGTATATATGATTTGCAAATATTATTTCCCATTCTGTGGATTATCTTTTCACTTTCTTGATAGTGTCCTTTGATGTACAAAAGTTTTTAATTTTGTTGAAGTTCCACTTATCTATTTTTTCTTTTATTATGTGTGTTTTGGGCATTAGAGAGTATAGGATTTGTACTCTCGTTTTGTAGAGTGCCCCTCAGTTTGGATTTGTCTGAGGTTTCCTCATGAATAGTTTCATGTTGGGGCTTCTGGGTGACTCAGTCAGTTAAGCCCCTGCTTTCGATTCAGGCCATAATCCTGGGGTCCTGGGGTTGAGTCCTGCATCGGGCTCCCTGCACGGTGGGAAGTCTGCTTCTCCCTCTGCCCCTCCCCCTGCTCATGCTTTCTCTCTCTCAAATAAATAAAATATTTTTAAAAAGAACTTCTGTTAATGAATAGTTTCATGTTACGCACCATCTCCTTTAACTGTCCTCGCCCTCAACCCCTCCCCGCCTGGAAGAGAGGCACTGTTACTAACTCCCCAGAGTTCATTGGCTCTCCTGAGGTCACATCACTAGGGCTTGGGTGTGCAGGTTTTGGCTCAGCCTTGGCCATCTTCAGGGCCTCAGCCCCTGAGAGCAGTCGTCTCCTGGTTCTGGGATTGCTTGTCACCTCTGCTGTTTGCAGGATGAGGTTTTAGGCAGCAGTGGAGTTGTGACCCCAGCCTAGGAGCTGGTGGGAAAGGTGAAACCTCTGGGGAAGATTCCCTGAGGGCAGCAATGAGGCTGATGCCCACCTGTTGGCCCTTTCCTTGCAGTTGGGTGTTCCTGGTAAAGAAGGGTTACCAAGACACTGACACCTCCCTGCAGAGCAGCATTGTCACCAAAGTCAAAGGTGTGACCTTCACCAACACGACTGAGCTCGGGGAGCGGCTTTGGGATGTTGCTGACTACGTCATCCCACCCCAGGTCTGAGCCCCCCATAGTACTGGGCCCTGGGCTAGCACGGCCTGACTCAGGGTGGGTCACCTAGGGAGCTGCTCAGTTACCTAGGGATTCCCTTGGCCCAGGACAGCTGCCAGGGTTTGCAGATGGAGACCCTGCCCAGACCCTTCCCCCTACATCCAGCCCCTGCCCTCCTCTACTGTGCCTGTGGGACCAGTCCCTTCCCAATAAGCCCTGAAGCTATAGAGACCAAATGAGGCCCCTAGAACGTTCAGGTCACATTGAGTCAGGTGGCCTGCTGCAGAGAACCGCTTCCTTGTATTAGCCACTGACCTTGGAAAGGCTCCCTGGCCTGTTCACCATTAGCCTGGGCCCAGTCATTGGCCACCCAGTCTTGTCCTCTTCTCTCAGACTTGGGCTTGGATCCCAGGGACTGAGGTCAAAATAGGAATTTGGGGAGGGGGCAGTTTGGGACAGTGGGCCTGAAAGGGACTTATCAAAGGATATCTACTCAGAGACTTAAGAGTGAGTGGGCAGATGAATGGGATCCATTGATTCTGTGGCCCCATTGTCCTCAACACCCATGCGGAGACCCAACCCCCTGCCAAGAAGCACTGGGAAAGAGGGTCCCCAAGAGGCAGGAGGATGTCCCTTAACTCCTCTCTGGCTCCTCAGGGAGAGAACGTCTTCTTCGTAATCACCAACTTGATCGTGACCCCCAACCAGCGGCAGGAGACCTGTGCTGAGGTTTGATTTGGTGCAGAAAGCAGGGGAGGGGTGGAAGAGCCTCCAACAGAGGTTGGGGTCTACCCCTCTCCTGACGCAGAAGAGGGGGGTTTCTATCTCCTCCAAGTGCCCCAGAGCATGTATCTGCATTGTTTGGGGGGCAGAAGCAGGTTCTCAAAGGGTGTGTGGCTCCTCTTGGGCTCCTGTCCTAATTCCTGGGATGGAATTTGGCTCTGAACTGGGGCCCCTGTGGGGGATTTCCCCACCCAGGTGTCCTTTCTTTCTGGCAGAGTGAAAGCATTCCGGATGCCTGGTGCTATACGGACAATGACTGCCCTCCTGGGGAGCCAGTTGTGGCTGGAAACGGTGAGGCCTAGAATGGCCAGGGTTGGGAGCAAAGTGGGGGATGGATCCGGGAGGCTTCTAGCACTGTCTCCGTCCCTATCCTGCAGGAGTGAAGACTGGCCGCTGCCTGCGGGTGGGGAACATGCAAAGGGGCACCTGTGAGATCTTCGCTTGGTGCCCAGTGGAGACAAAGTCCAGGCCAGTGTGAGTGGCTATGGCCTTGGGACCCTGAAGAGCTACCTGGGCAGTGAGTGGGTCTCAGCCTGATGGTGGAGACATATCTACTCAGATCCTCTTTCTGAGGACACTCCACAAAGGCCTGAGGACCACCCCAACATGAGCAAATTAATGGTTCTTGGCAAAGAACCAGGGGACCCAGGGAGAAGGCAGGCCTCAGCCCTGCCATAGGCCTGGGAGATGTACTGCGGGAGCAGGGGCAGGGCCTCCTGGACAGACTCTCCTGGCTTGGTTTTCAGGAAACCACTCCTGGGCAAGGCTGAAGACTTCACTGTTTACATAAAGAATTTCATTCGTTTCCCCAAATTCAACTTTTCCAAGTACGTGGGACTAGGTTATTGGGGATCTAGGGCCTGCCTCCTGTTATTGTGCATGGGCCTGTGTGCATGGGCTGTCCGTGCGTGTGACGCTTGTGTGTGAATGAACCACTGGGTGATGCTGGAGCACCCCTTCCCCTTGCTGTGGGAGTGTGATTCTGTCCTGAGTGCAGTAGGTTGCTGGGGGTGCTGTGGGGGCAGTAGTCAGGACTTGAGTAGGGGCTAAAGTTAGGGACTCAGCCTAAGCCAGATAAAGGCCCAGCAACTCCTGGGTCAGGCTGGCTGTCACCTGAGAACAACCAGTCTCAGCTTCATTTCACTGTTCATGGCCTCCCATCCAGGACCAATGTGCTGGACACCAAAGACAAAGCTTTCCTCAAGTCCTGTCAGTTTGGCCCCAAGAACCCCTACTGCCCTATCTTCCGCCTGGGGTCCATGGTCAGCTGGACGGGGAGTGACTTCCAGGAGATAGCCCAGCAGGTGGGTGGTGTGCCCTCAGGGAGCCGGGCCTGGGGGTCCGGGGGCCTGAGAGCTCTGGGTCTGGGCTCTGTAAGGAAAAGGGAGGTAATTAGGGGGACCTGTAGGATGGGGTGGCCCAGGGATGCACAGCCTACAGAATTCGGGCACCCAGTGAGAGCCACACTGAGCACCTGCTGTTTGGTTCTGAATCCTTGGGACATCCGTTGAAATTGAGCTGGAAGGAGCCCCATTGGCACATTCTGGCTCTTGTGTAAGGCACCCATCCCAGCGTGGGTGCTCACTCAAGTACTTCCCTTCTTCCTGGAGGCATGAAGCAGGAGGATTCTGGGGTTGGGTGCTCTCAGCAGCCTGTTTGCTCAGCCACTCCAAAGGCAGGGCTAGGACCCTGGAACTCCCACCTTCTTCCAGGAAGGATGTTCCAGGGGCTGGCTAACCATGGGCCTGTGTACTTTCCCCATCTTGTCCAGCTCTTTCTGTGACTTCTCTCCATCTCCACAAAGTCCTGTGCACTGATTATTATCTCTTCTTCATCAGGGTGGTGTGATAGGAATTCAGATTGAATGGGATTGTGATCTTGATAAAGCTCCTTCTGAATGCAACCCTCACTATTCTTTTAGCCGTCTGGACAACACATTTTCAGGAAACTCAATCTCCTCTGGGTACAACTTCAGGTAACCAGGACCAGACTCACTGTGTTGTTACCCTGTCCATGTTTTGTCTTTTTCTGAGTGCCAGCACCATGACAGCCCTTACTCGGGTAGATATTAGAGTGGGAGGTATGGGGACAAGGAGCTGTGGAGAGGTGAAGGGTGGCAGCTAGGAGAGGAGAGGTTTCTGTCACCCTGTAGGCTCACCAGGAGCTGAGGCTTGGCTTCTTAGCTGGGTCACTTCCTTCAGTGCTTTGGTGGCCCTGAGTCAGCCCAACATATCATGGAAAAGCCCTTGCCTCCCAGGGGAATGTCTGTAAGGCTTTCACAGATCTGGATGCATCTTTACCATAATGTTAGCAAGAGGGTCTGTAACCTCTCCCAGTGCTGCTAAGAGCAGGGTCCTGGGGTGCTTATAAATATCCAAAGCAGCCAAATATGTGTTGCCAAGCAGGGAAGGTCTCCCTTAGGTTTGCCAGATATTACCGAGATGGAGCTGGAGTGGAGTTCCGCACGCTGATGAAAGCCTACGGGATCCGCTTTGATGTGATGGTAAATGGCAAGGTATGTGCAGTGTATCTCCCATTCTGAGGCTGGGCAGGTCTAGGGTGGGTCATGTTGGAGTCCCTGGGACCCATCCCTGTTCACCCTGCATTGTTCCTTTGTGCTACAGGCAGGGAAGTTCAGCATCATCCCCACAATCATCAATATTGGCTCTGGGGTGGCGCTCATGGGTGCTGTGAGTACTCCCCTCCTCACCTTTACTCTCTGAGCGCTGGCAGGGGAGGGGGAAACTGCTTGAAAGGTGCTGTCCTGATGCTTCAGGAGGAATGAGAACAGGTGAGGCCAGGGGATGCAGGTAAAGAAGGACCTGACACGTCCCCTGACACCTGCCAGCACTCCCCATGTAGCAGTCCCCACCTGACTTTCCCCAATTTCCCCAGAGAGGCATCTGCCTGCAGCTCTGGAGCAAGGGGTAGGAGTGGGGTGGGGCTGGGATTCTCTGGGATCCTGGGTTGGTCCCTGCACTTGGAAGCTTCATTTCCACTGCTGTCCCAGTGGAGGCGGGATCCAGCTGGATCCAGCTAGATCCAGGGTTTCTCAGCTGTGGCTCTGTTGACATTTTGGGCCAGATAATTCTTTTTTTGTGTTGAGGCCCTCTGTGCACTGTAGGATGTTAAACAGCATTACAGTCGATACCTGTACTCACCAGGCGCCAGCAGTGCCTTCTTCCCTAGTTGTGACAACCAAAAATGGCAATCCAGAAATTGCCAAATGTCCCCTGGGGAGCAAAGTCACTGCTAGTTGAGAATCACGGGGCTTGAAGATGAGCAGTAGGGACACCAGGCTATAGTCCTCCCTCAGGTCTGTCTGTCAGCTGGGCCCAGCGGGGCTCACAGGAGAGGAAGTAGTTGCTGAAAGGGAGGCAAAGGTTTCCTCCGAGCTTCTTGTCATGCCTTATGTCTTGATCTTCTGGAAGTTTTTTTTAAAGACATAGGAGCTGTTGGTGAGTGGCTCACGCCCACACCAGTAAGCTCCTTGCCGGGGTTTCTGGCCACCTCGTCCTCTCTGCCCTCTCGGTGCTGGCTTTGGGCAGGACCTAGGATGGACTTTTTATGGAGACCAGGAGAACTGTGTAACAGTATCACCAAGTAACAGGATTCAACAAGGCCGTTCTGAGAGGTGTGGATGCAAGTGAGTCCCGGATGATTCCTCTTTACTGCAGGGGACCATTGTTAGGGAGACTTGGACATTTGCTTACATGACTTTCTTAGAGCTGGGCCACTCTCCGTGTTTACTGCCACATGGTGTGGGTCAGTCAGAATGCAAGAGCACGGGAGATCTACCTGGAAAATACATGTGACAGGAAATGTGGTATAGAGGCTAGGTTGGGTGGAGGACTGTTCTCTGTGGAACGAGGAAGTGATAAATAACATTTTGGGCATCTCAGGGGGGTCAGAGTGCCCAGAGTCAGAGGCCCAGTTCACCTGTGAGTCTGTTCCTTGTCCCCCAACCCCCCTCACCTTGTCGTCAGCCCTGCAGGAAATTCTCCCTTCCTCGGGCCAGTGGGTGGAGTGGCCCTTGGTGGAGTGTTTGGACTACATGCTCTGGTCTGAGGCTCCCCAGAATGGGTGTTGGTGGGTTCCAGCTGGGTTAGCTCTGTCCTCATCCATCTTTCCTTGACCGTCCTGTCATCCTTGTTCCTCAGATCCCCTCCAACTCATCTCTCACAGTTACTACGGGAGGGACCAACCCAAATTTCTGTGTCCTGCCTGTGTTCAAGGCTCTTCAGTGTCTTCCCTAAGGGATTAGGACCAAGGCCTCAATGGCATTATAAGAAAGTTTACTGGCTGGTCCCCATCACACCTCTCCAGAAGTGTCACTCACTTTTGCAACATAAGCCCTGTGGAATTTCCTTTGCTTCCTCCGCAATGCCCTTCCTGGCCCCCCCCCCTTTTTTTTTGCTTTGTATGAACTCCTATTCAACCCTCAAGACTCAGCCCAGGTATCCCTCCCCAGGCTGAGTCCTGTCTTCTGTCTACTTCCTTGCTCCTGTCCTCATCATAGGATATGTCACTGTCATAATTTACATATTTGCCTCCTGCACCAGAGGGACGGTCCCCACAGGGTCTCATTGTCTTAATTCTCTTGCACCCCAGTGCAGTACCTGGCAGATGGTGAGTGCTCAGGAGACATTCGTTGAAGACAGGATTGCATGGGGCCAGAGTGGTGCAGGGGGTGCTTGGCCTGACAGAATGGATGGACCCAGGCTAACTCTGGCTCTACCATGGACCAGCTCTGTGGCCTTTGACAAAAGTGCCTCTTTCTGAACCCAGCGTCCTCATCTCGTCGTTGGGGATGGTGATGCCCCTTGGGGGTTGGCACAAGATCAGATGGGATGTACTGTGTGTCAGGTGGCAGGGCACTTTCTGGAAGTCTAGGATTCTGGTCGGAACCCCAACTCTTCTGCCACAGGGGGCTTTCTTCTGTGACCTGGTACTAATCTACCTCATCAAGAAGAGCCACTTTTACCGAGACAAGAAGTACGAGGAAGTGAGGTCAGTTATGCTTTGTCCCCAGCAGGGTGAAGGGACCCTCCTGGGGCCACCTTGATCCCCTCCCCTTCCCTGGCCTGAAAACTCTACCCCGGTTGGAGGTGGGGCTGAATCACTGGGGGCTCCTTGGAAGGGCCAGGGAGGTGGAATGTTCTGAGAATGGGCTTTATAAAGAACTGGATTCTGGCTTACAGCACCTGGCAGCAAAAAAAGGCAGGGGACTCAGCCTCCAGGCCTGAATCAGGTGCTGTCCACTCTGGGACTTCAGACAACTCCCAGGCTTCCTTGTGCCTCAGTTTCTCTCTCTATGAGCCTTCTAGCGCTTACATTTTAGGATTCTTGGACTTGGTAGTCCTGGTGGGCTGGGTGGAGGGGAGCTGGAGTAGTAAGATAGGAAAAAGATGGATTTCTTGTTTTTTCCTGTGGGGGTCTATTTCTAGGCCTCTCTGAGCCCTGAGTGTGGTGGTGGTGGTGTGTGTGTGTGTCTGCTAACAGCAGTGGAACACAGTCTAAGTGGAAATGCCTTAGGGGATGTCTGTGGGCAGATTGGAAAGGGAAGACGGCTGTGGCCCAGCCATTCTGGAGGAGCTGGGCTCCACGTGGGCACCTTGATACTCCCTCCACCCCACCACAGCACATTGTTCCCTATTCTCCGGATTGAAGCTGCCCTGGGTCAGGCTGAGCCCTCGGGCCTGACCCTGATGGAGCCCTCATTGTACCTCTACCCCTCCCTGGCAGCTGCAGGAGGAAGAGGGGTGTCCCCCCCAGGGCGAGGGGGGTCTACAGGGCCCACCCTCACCAGCTTGGAGAAGGTGGGCCGGGCTCTGCAGGCCAGGGTTAACTAGGTCCTGTCCTGCCCAGAATCCTACAGGTCGTCCCGGGGCTTGCAGAGTCCTCGCAGCAGGGTGGGATCCCAGAGGCAGAGGAAGCGGAGCATCCAGAGGCGCAGCCCAGAGGCAGTAGCCAGAAGGGGAACAGCTGCAGGTACCAGCAGCATCTGGAGCCCACCAGGTGAGGGGCTGCTGGTCGGAGGACCCGAGACTGAGCCTTGCAGAGACAGCCAGGCCCTCTCCCCTGCTGCCTGCTCCAGGGTGACCTGGCAACATGGCAGGACGGCCAGGATGTAGGAGAGCCCATCCACGCTGGACTTTGTGGGGAGGGGGTGCTTTAGCCCCTCCAAGATGCTCGTTATTTCCTTCAAGCCCCTAAGTCACCACAAAGTCCACTTGCTGTGCTGTCCCAGCATTAAGACAATAACAGTGCCACCGTTGACTCAGGCTTACTCTGCCAGCCACTTCTCTTTGTCTGCATCAGCTCATTTCAGTTGCTTAATGAAGTGGACACTAATAGTCCCTATTCTACTAATGAGGAAACTGAGGCGAGAAAAGTTAAGTAGCTTGCTCGAGTCACAGCTAATAAATGGCTGAGTGGGATTTGAACATAGAATCTAGAATCCAATTCTTCTCCATCAGGTTTTCCTCCCTTACCAAGTCCCCATGCCCCTACTCCTTATCAGATGCTTTCCTTGCCTGTTGCTGTGGGAGGCTCCAGGTGCCCTCAGGGGACCACCACAGTGCCTGCTGCTCATTGCTGGTGTGGCTTCAGAGACTCCCCAACACATGTCTGGGCCGTGGCCAGGGACCCCCAGACTGCCCCTCTCTGCGAATGCTCTATCTGTGGTGCTGCCAGTGAGGTGGCTGTGGGGCAGGGGGGTGGGGGGCTCTGCCTTTAGGCCATCCATGTCCACAGGGCTCCCAACTGTCCTCTGTGTGCCCCCTACCCACACACAGGTCTAGCCACCTGGGCAATGGAAAAGTGCATATGGAGCAGCTACAGAACCTGCGGACAGCGGAGGCATAGCCAGAGCTGCTGGTTGACAGCAGATTTGGTGAAGATGTCGGGGCAGAACAGCTTGTGGCTCAGAAGTAAAAATTGTGTTTGCATGGACAGGTGCTTCCAGGCACAGCCATCTCTTCTGCACCTCAGGATCCTGCTACGAGCTTTTTGTTGTGTGTGTTGTATGTGTGGCGGGGAGCCTGCTAGGGGCCAGAGTGGCTCAGATCTAGAAGAGAAGGCTTTGGAGAAGCAAGTGGGGGAAGGCCAGAGGCCTGGGTGGTATTCGAGTGTTTTCATTTTTCTAAGAACCTAGTTGATTGATTCATTCACACAATAAACATTATTTGCTCTGGGCTGTGCCCTCTCCAAGAGATGCTTAAATGAGATGCTGACCTGGCCCTCAGGGACGGGAGCACACATGGAATTCCCTCCAGAGCCAATAGACATCACAGCCAGGCTCAGCTCCTCTGGCCTTCCTCCAACCTCTAGCTGAGACTTCACAAACCCCTGTTGAGAATGGCGGCTCCTCAGAGAAAGACTTTAGCCAACATCCAAGGGGGATATTTGGCTTTGCCCTCAGAGATGAAATTTAAAGGTGGCCAAGGAGGCAACCAGGAAGGGACTGGATGTGCAAGGAGGCAGCTGGCGCTTGAGAGAGGCAGCCCCTGAGAGCTTCCAGCTAAGGTGGGGAAGGGGAGGCACAGAGGCCTCTACTCCAGTCCACCCACCCACCCAGCCTCAGGAAGCTTTGAGCATAGTGTCTCACCCAAATGGGAGATGATCTGCCTGTGTCATTTGTCTCTTGCCGTTCCATGCGGCTGGGTGTCCCTACCTGGCTTCCCTCCCTCTCTCCGCAAAGCCTGGGTCTGAAGGGCTAATGAGATATAATAGGTGATGCTCACTTGGCTGGTGGAAGCAGTTGTCAACTGGGAGGCCCAAACTGTCAGGGGGCCTGGCCCCTCACCCCAGACTTTCCTACCCCACCTTACTCTATCCCACCCCACCCTGCAGAATGGTGCTGCTTCGCCCCCTAGTGGCTGCAGAGCCTCACTACTTCACGTGTGGCCTGTGGACTGGCAATATGGGCATCACCTGGGAACTTGTTGGAAATGCAGTCGCTGCCCCATCCAAATCAGAACCTGTGTTTCAACAAGACTCCTAGGTGACTGTTGTGAACATTGTTGTTTGAGAGCACTGGTTAAGGAGATAAGCAAAGCCTGGCTCCAAGGAAGGAAGAGGCCAGCTTTGGTAGGTGCTGCCAATTTCCAGGTCAGATAGAGCAAGAAGATTACACCCCACCGCCACCCCCAGGAAAGGGGCAAGCTCAATGTATTTGAATTAAAATATTTTGACTAGATAATTTATGTTAAAAGATTATAGACAGTGAAAAGCTTCCTTCCCACCCGTTCAGAGGCAACTTGCGTTACCAATTCCAAGAGGCTCTCCTGTTTTGCTGACAGCCTACAGGGTTACTTGTGCCCTTACTCAGGAAATGAAAAGTTCTTTTCCTGATGTCTGCAACACCAGACCAAGTCTCCTGTCAGAAAGGGACACGGTGGAGTACACTGAGCGGGGGTGGGGGGGGGGGTGGGGGGGGGTGGGGGGGGTGGGGGGGTGTCGCTCACTTCTCCCTCTCCCAGTATCTGAGGAGTCCCTATGTAAACCCAAGGGGAGAGACGTAGAACTCATCACTCACCATTGTCTGATGGCTCAGTAGCCAAGGCTTGCGTGCTGCCTCTGGCCCAAAAAAGACCCAGTGTTTGGTTTGCACAGACCCTGGCCTAATGCCACCTACCTGGTATGTTCCTAATGATTAATTCCATGCCTTGGGAGTGCCATGATGCTGGCCAATGGGATTTGTAAACTGAGTGCTATCAAGGGGACCAGCCATGAAAGAGCTAAGTGCCCTCTACCCCTGTTGTAGGGGTCACCAGGACTAACTAGTCACGGCTGCCTTTGTGCCCCAACGCCTCATCAGTTCTTCCTTTCTCAGTGCTGTAAAGGGGGAACAGGATTTCCTCCAGGTGTCTGAGTACCCCAGCTAAGGACAACAGTGTCCTGCAGAGTCCCTAAATCACCCCACTTGGAATGGCATCTTGCATGTCTGAAAAAGGGCTCCACTTGATTGCAGCCCACCCTCCTCCACCCAGATGATGCAGCTCCCCTCAAGAGCATTCTCTCCAGGGACTCTTCAAAAGGCACACCTTTATCCCAGCTGTTTGTTTCCCCTTAAGCCGAAGTGCACAGACTCAAAGGAGGGAGGAAAGATGGCAACCACTGTCTGGGACCTGCCTTATATATGTATTTTTATTTGGCTATAAAACAATAAAAGGTTTTAACTTGAAAACTATTTTTTTTTTTTTAAAGATTTTACTTATTTATTCATGAGAGACACAGAGAGGCAGAGACATCGGCAGAGGGAGAAGCAGGCTCCCTATGGTGGGACTCGATTCGGGGACTCTGGGACTCTGGGATCATGGGGAGCTGAAGGCAGATGCTCAACAGCTGAGCCACCCAGGCATCCCTTGAAAACTAGATTTTTTTCCCCCATTCTTATCTTTTCAGTCACTCTGTCTCAGAGGAAAATGTAAGGAGAAAGTGAGAAAAGAGGCAGACACAGAAACCATCAGTGAACAATAAATTATGTTCCCTATTGTATTACAAAGAAATTCAAATGGAAGTAAGGAAACTCTTTAAATGAGCAAATATTAAAGACTGGGAAGACACAATAGAACTGGTACATTTCCACTCAATGAGGGTAATGTGATAAAACTCTGGAAAGCATTTGGAATCAAGTTACCTTCTGCTTTAGGAGTTTATTAAGTTCCTTCAGAATGATATCAAGACATTCTCTGCAATATTTTTTATAATAGCGAGTATTTCAATCTTACTGTCTAGTGATAAAAGATAATGTTTAAGTAAATCAGCTCACTTATTCTGCACCCCCAACCCCCGATCCAGTAGGACTGCTCTTTATTCCACATCACAAACCTTCCCATTTCACTTAGGGAAAGCCCTCAGGACAGGGAGGTTGAGAAGGGCATAGTGTGCAAACCATACCTGTGAGCCTCTTCAGTGGTGGTCTGAGAGGGTTCAGAGGTCACTGGGTGAGTGAAGGAGGCAAAGCTGTGGCCTCACCTGCTTCTTCCCTTTGTGTGCATGCCTGGGTCCCAGATCTCTCTCTGTTATTGACCATGGGCCATGTACTGTCTGTAAAAGGGGATTTGGATTCAAGTTCTCAGATCTTCTGATCTGAAATGGATTCTTTTTAAGAAAAATCCAATTGTGATCCCATCACTCCTGGCTAAAACTTCCAAAGGCTTCTCCCAATTGCTCTTAGGATCAAGGCCAACATCCCCACTGTAGCCTTCCATGACTGATCCAAGTCCTGGTCCTGGCCTCTTCTCTAACTCTCCAGGTACAGGCCAAACCCCTTCCTGCTGCCCAGTGGTCCTCACACTTTTTTTTTTTTTTTTTAAGATTTTATTTATTTATTCATGAGTGACAGAGCAAGAGAGGGGCAGAGACACAGGCAGAGGGAGAAGCAGGCTCCATGCAGGAAGCCTGATGTGGGACTCCATCCCAGGTCTCCAGGATCACACCCTGGCCTGCAGGCAACGCTAAACCGCTGTGTCACCATGGCTGCCCAACACTTGTGCTTTCTTGAATGTAGCTTCTTCTTCATACTTATTATTCAACTCTGAGGTCTCAAATGTAATCTCAAAGGATTTTTTAAAAAAGATTTATTTATTTTGAGAGAGCAAGCAAGCACACACTGAGGAGGGGGTAGAGAGAGAGGGAGAGAATCAGACTCCCTGCTGAGCTCTTAGGCTGCGGCAGGGCTCCATCCTGAGAGCCTGAGATTACCACCTGAGCTGAAATCAAAAGTCAGATGCTCAACTGACTGAGCCACTCAGGCGCCCCTCAAAGACTTTATTGATCCCTACTCCCCAACCTGGGCTCAGTTTAGGGTTCCTCTGTTCTCTCTTCACAGCACTTATCAAAATTTAAATATTTGTGAAATTATGGAATACCGGTCCTCCCAGTTAGACTATAAATTCCATGAGCAACACGTTCACTACTATAACTCTAATGCAATATGTTATCTTTCAAAGGTATGCACTTTATTCTAAGATACCCCCTTGACAAGAAGGGATCATGGGTTAGCACATAGACAAAAGCATTACATTCTAAACAAGCCCAAACTTTAGCTTAAATGTCGTCTATTTAATCTCCATTAGACATATTCTAGAAAAGAGCTTGAAGTTGTTTAAAAAGGAAATGACAGCTAGCTGTTGCTAGATGAAATGAAACTGAAATGGCACGACTCATGCCTGAAAGCAGTGGTGGGTACAGAGAGGGACGTCTGGGATCTGAAAAAAGGTACACTCAGCCAGTGCAGCAAGAGCAATGAAAAGACCTGTATCTGGAACTTGGCTGCCTCTTTCTAGCTGAGCCTCTCTGTGGCAGAGGTCCGTGTAACCTGAGCCTCAGAATCATCAACGAGGGATAATTCTATCCACCCCACAAGGATATTGCTAGAATGAAATGAGACAACGGGTGTAAAGGGTACAAGGCACGATGTTTTGGCATGTGGGAAACGCTGCTAACAGTAAGTCCCTCTTTACTTAGGCCCTAGTAGTCTCTCTGGACGGCCTATGTATAAATGCAAGGAAATTACAGAAGGCTGAGACCCAGACCCAGCTCTCTAGGAGCCAAAACCTGGCGATTCTGCACCCACGGCAGACATGGGCTATGAGTTAAGGTAGGAAAAGACTCCACGAAGTGTCTCACGCTTCATTTAATCTGAAGAATGTTACAGGCTCTTCGTCTTCAGATATAAATTATCAGGTTACAGAACAAGCAGCGAATTCAACAATTTAAAAACTAAGTCTACACGGTGTTAATCTCCGACGGCAGTCCTCCCAGTCTGGTTCAGTAGACGTGCACCATGCCGTAGAGGAACGTCCAGAACAGGACGTAGGTGAAGAGGCCGCCGACGAGGCCGCCGGTGAAGAGAGGTCTGCGTGACTTAAAGTACTTGTTCCACCGCCTTCCCGCCTTGAGGATCAGGAGCAGGGAGAGCAGGACGGAGGCGAGCAGGTAGAAGATGAAGCCGTAAAGGCCGGTGAGGCCGAGGATGCCGGCCGTGGCCCCCGACAGCGCGGACACCGAGGTGCGGCAGTAATCCAGGACGGCGGCGTTGCCCCGCACAGCTGCCTCGCTGATGAACGGCGGCCCTTCCCGCTTGGCCACCACAGCGGCCATCGCACTCGCCGGGGCTCAGCCTCTACTTTCCCGCGGAGCTGCGGAGAAAACCCAGGGACAAATGGCCTCCGGCGCCTGGCGACTTGCGAGCACGCCGCCCCCCCCCGCCCCGCGCCCGACTCCCAACGCCTCACACCACTCCTGGATCTCGGGCCTTCCAAGGACGCAGAGGAGGCCGAGGGCTCGGTTCGGCCCGGCCCGGCTCGCCCAGGTACCTGCAGCACGGCGGCGGACACAGACACGCGGCGTTCCCTCAGACGGCCAGCGGCACAGACCCGCCCGGCGCCATCTTGCGCTGGAGGGTGCCGGGACGGCCCTCGCTGCGCACGCGCCGAAACCGCGCTCCCGCCCCCGACGCGCACGCCGCGGGCGCCCCCCGCCCCCCTACGCACGCACGGGGACTTCCGGCCGCTGACTGGCTGGGCTTGTCAACGACTCCTGAGGGGCGGGCCGAGCCGGGGTGCCTTTGTTAACCCGGCAGGGCGCGGCCGCTGGGGCTCTGGCTGCGGGCTTCCCTGAGCTGCGCCTGGTCTCCGGTTGCGGGTCGAGATGTCCTACATCCCGGGCCAGCCGGTCACCGCCGTGGTGGTGAGTGCGCTCGCTCCTGTTGTGCAGATCGGCAAACTGACGCCCCCCACGGGCCGACGAAGCGCTGAGCCCGGGCGGCTGCCAAGCGGCGGCCGGGCCCGGGCCCGGGCCCTGGCTCTGCCCCGCGGGACCGCGGTCTTCCCCGGCGGGCGCCAGGGATGGCGGGACCCCAGCGCCTGCCGGGCACCCGGACCCGAGGCCAGCCCCGCGCCCTGCCGCCGCTGCGTTGGGCTCCGTCCAGCCGGCGGAGAAGGTCCTCAGCCGCGGGGTGCGGGGAGCGAGCCCCTTCCCGGCTGAGCTCCCAGCGGGCAGCCGCGGGGCGGGGCGGGGCCGGCCGGGAGTCGCTGCCCCTGGAACGAGGAAGTGCTTCCTCCGCTGCGGGAGACGCCGCCGCCGCCGACCCGAGGGACAGTTGGGGGTGGCGGTGACGGTGGCGGTGGCGGTGGCCGGGGCGGAGGGGCAGGCCCGACTGTCCGCCGGCCTGGCGCGCTCGGACCCAGCCCCGCTGCTCCACAGTGAGGGCACACGCAGCTGGCTGGCTCCTGCTGCAGACGTTCCCTGGCTTCTCACCCCTTGGGACAAAGTCCAGGTTCCCCGCCCGGCGCTGGGCCAGCCTCGGCCCCTGGCTCCCCTCCACCGGCTGGTCTTGGGTGCTAAATGCTATGGCAGTCAACAAAGGGAAGAAGAGAGCCGGGGACGTCAGTGCCAAAGCTGGATGGGGTCTGAAGGCAAACTCGGGAGGCGGAGATGGGGAAACTGAGTCCCAGGAGAAGTCTGTTGATGCCCAGCCCTAAAGAAAGTCCCCAGGAAGAACCCAGATCTCTGAGAAGAAAGGCCTGTCTGGCAGGAATTGGGTCAGGTCCAAGTCCCAGTCCTAGGGCCGTGGGACGGGCTGCCTTATCTCAGATGGGTTTGCAGGGGAACTCCTGAGTCAGGCGCCGGCACTGATTAAGGTGGCATGTGAACTTGAGCTTAGAGAACCAGCTCTGGCCGAGGCTAGTAAGAAACATTTCTGGACCTGCAGATTGCTGCCGTACACTTCACCCTAACTGCACCGACCTTGCTTTTCTAGATTCCTAGCTGCCTCAGAGAGAAGCGGCCAGGCTTGCTTCTTAGGTGGAAGAAAAGGGGTGTGTAGGGGAGGCACAAGAAAGAGGCAGTAAGCTGCCTCATCTCACCCAGTAAGTCAGGGACCGGCCCTTGTCTTCCAGCCCGAGGGCCTGTATACTCTCTTCTAATCTCCGGGTGGGGCAAAGGTGTGTGTTGGAGGTGGAGCAGGCCTGCAGGAGTTCACACTTTTGGACTTGAGGACCTATGTCTAGTGGGCTTCAGGGGTCATACTTCCTGCTTCCCCTCTCTTCTGTCCTGGCAGGTCCTCCCTCGGGCCTTCCTCAAAACTGTAAGACCATGCTGTCCCAATTCTTGTTAAGACTAGGAACGTGTCTGGCCTCTCCCGCTTGTGTTTTGTATAAGTGCTGCCGAAGCAAGCACATCCTGCTTGTGTTTTGGATTGAGAATGGGCTAGGGGAGGTTTCCTTCCTAGTCCCTGCCTTATCCCACGTAGTTAATATTTTGAGAATGTTAAAACCATTTTGGCTTCTTCTTTGAGCTGTGGCTCCATGGGTTCATCTGCCTTCTGTCTGGACACTTGCCTGGGTAGCTCATGGCACTCCAAAATGCTTCCCCTTCAGTGTCCCCAGCTGCGAGATGTTTGTGTTCAGCCAGGCCACTTGGCTGGGTGCTTCCTTTCACTGCTCTCTACCACGAGCAGTCCTCAAGTCTGTTGATCCAGTTTCCAAGTAGTCATGTCCCCTGGCCTCCACATCCCACCTCTAGAAGACATCCATTCTCCTTCTGACTGCGCAAGTGGTCATTCTAGTATCAAATTTGACCAGGACCAACCTTATTCCTGAACTCCTGAGAACTCTAGTGGGCCCAGAATCAAAATCGGGTGTCTAAACTGTCACTCCTTTCAAGGTCTGGTGCAAATGATCCCTCTTCTGTGAAGCTCTTCAGGTCCAGATCAAGGCACTCTTTTCTTTCTTCCTTTTAAAACTCAACTTTTGGGGTGGGGTGATCTGGTCTAGCTAGCCCCTACACTCTGGTGATTGGAGGGTGCCTGCTGAGAACTTTGGAAGGGCCCTGGCAGTTTGGGGACTATGGTGGGAGAGCTTTAGAACCCTCCTCTGCCTCCTACACCACACAACAGGGTCTGGGGCTTACAGAGAAACCTGCTCCCTCAGGGCCAGCCTCTAGGGCCTGCACTCCACAGCCTTTCTGATCTGGCCCCAGTCTCACCTCACCTCTCAGTTCCAGTGCTGTACACTCATCTCGTAGACCTGTATCCATAGCACCTTCAAGCCTGTGCTTCTGTCCCTTGGCCAGGACAAGCCCTTCCTCTCCTTCATGTGCAAGTTTGAACTTCTCTGCTTTTCCGGAGCATCTCTAGTCTTGCCCTCAACAAGGCTGGCTCAGCAATGAGTTGCCTCAGCAAGGCACTGGCGTTTCTTTTTCAAGCCCTGACCCCTTCTGCTCTGTGTGGTCCCTCCCCTGGGTCACAGGCCCCCCATGTAGAGCGGTCACAGCATCTTGACTCTTGGATCAGGAGGGGCTTAGAGTACATGTTGACTAAGGCTGGTGCCTGAGATTAACAGGAAGGGGACAGAGGCTAGAACAGAATATTGCGTAGGTGGTTGTGGCTGAGTTCTGAGTCACAAGCCACCCCCCTCACCCCTGGCCCCCAGTCTCCCAGGCTGGTGGCTGGTAACTGGGTGGAATCCTACAGAGGACTCTGGGCTCCACCCCCATTGGCATGGGTCTGAGCTGGCACAGCAGCCTGAGGCTGCTACTGGACACAGAGCAGATTCATTGTCCACATACCCACCTGCCCCCAACTTGTTTTTTCCTTTGCTAGCAAAGAGTTGAAATTCACAAGCTGCGTCAAGGTGAGAACTTAATACTGGGCTTCAGCATTGGAGGTGGAATTGACCAGGATCCCTCCCAGAATCCCTTCTCAGAAGATAAAACAGACAAGGTGAGGGGGACCAGGGTCCTGGGACCTCTCCACTGGGGACAAAGGTCTGAGATGGTGGGTACTTCCAGGGCCTTCTTGGAAGGAGTAGACCTCTTTGTATTCCAAAAATCCTAAGAACTTTTAAGAAATGATAAGTAGGGATGGGGGTGGGGAACAGATCTCCCAGCCCTAGGCAGGCTCACTCAGAGCCCAGGAGGAACAGGAAGAGGTGAGCAGCAGGGACCAGAGCATGGTGGGGCAGCGCTGCTTTCCCCTCAACTGTCTTGGCACAGCCTGTACTGGGGCAGACTTGGTGCAGTCAGTTGGATGGCTGGGCTTTGCTCTCTGGATTAGGGGCTAGTCCAGTGACACTGGGGCTTGACTTGGGCTGTCTCTTTCCAGGGCATTTATGTCACACGAGTATCTGAAGGAGGCCCTGCTGAAATTGCTGGGCTGCAGATTGGAGACAAGATTATGCAGGTAACATGTGTCCCAAAGGAGGAGATCAAGGCTTGGGCCAGAGGGTCTGAAGGACTCGGGTTGGGGGCTGCCCTTGCCTCCTGGGGCACCTGGGAGACTCACTGAAACTGTTGGGAGCGCATGCTGGTGTTGCTGCCAGAGGGAGCTGGCTCTCTCCTCTGTATGCCTCAACTGTGGTGCTTGGCATCCCCCAGCACAGAGACATCAGCCTGCCTGGGTGACCCAGGACCCCAAAGCCCATCCTGCTTCCAGATCCCAGAGGACAGAGAACTGAGGCAGGCTGTATTTTCTCCTTGGGCCAGGTGAATGGCTGGGACATGACCATGGTCACACACGACCAAGCCCGGAAGCGGCTCACCAAGCGCTCGGAGGAGGTGGTGCGCCTGCTAGTGACCCGGCAGTCGCTGCAGAAGGCAGTGCAGCAGTCCATGCTGTCCTAGCAGCCTGCTGTGGTCCCTGCCTCGTGCCTGCCTTCCTACAGTGACACCACTTCCATGCTCTGCCTGCCCCTCATCCTGGCTTCTGCTGCATGCTGGGCCCCAGCTCCAAAGGGCCAGAGCTGGTCCCAGAGGCCTGTCCCTGGGGCCTGACCCAGCCTTCCTTCCCCACCTCCCACTGGCCTGAAGCTGTGGGACCAGCTCCCATCCTCAGACACTGAGAATTGAAAATAAGGGCCTGGAGTTGAATTGTAGTCAATCTGCAGCGACCATAGGCTTGGCCCCCAGACCCTGCTGCATGGCCTTAGCAGTCCCCAAATGGGCAGGAGGTCCCCCACAAAGCTGGAGAATGCCAGGTGGGGCCGGGCTTTCCTACAGAGGCCTGGCTGCAGGGCTCGGCCATGCCTCTGTGTCTCAACTCTGCAGCGACTGTACCCTGTTTTTCCCTTCCTTCCCCAGGAGGGGCTTGACACACTGCCTGAATGGAAGCCAGACAGGCTTATGGTTCACCCCCTCACACCCCCACTTCCCTGAGGGGCACTAGCCTCCCCAGGTTCACCTGTGTACAAGATTTAGATGAAGCTCAAGGCTGACATTTCAGGGCAGTTCTCAGGATTGCCATTTCCTTCTATGCCTATGGGTTTAACTTTATATTTTTTAAATCACAACTTTGATACAAAAGCATTTTTACCTATTTGGAGATGCCAATTTTACTTTTGAATTTAGCTTACTAACTTGTATCTGGGAACAACATGTGTTACTTTGGTTCCTATGGAAATGGGGCAGTGTGAAATTACCCCATACCTGACATCTTGGGTCCAAATAAACAGTGTTGGAATTCACAAGGGGTTTTGCTGAGGCATGGGGCTAGGGATGTCTGGGGGTGGATGGTGGCTAGAACTTTGGTTGCAGGGCTGACTAGCCTGGCCCCCAATCACTTCTGAGATGAGGCCCAGCTGCTGCCAGGCCTGCCTGTTGCTGTTTGGCCAGGGCCACATCTGTGGGAACGTCTGGGAGCACCTCCCTGGAAGTGGGGCAGGGAACTCCTGACTTCCCCTGTGTAACTTAGCTTGTGCTCCACCCAGGAGAGGACTCATGGACACTAAGGGGTTCATGGGACACCCCCACCCCCCGCCAAGACTCTTGAGAGCATAGTTTATCACAGGTAGAATTGATGGATGAGATGGGGGTAAGCTGGAGAACACCAGTGCCTCTGCTTGGCCCAGGACTGGCTGCACGACTAGCTCTGGGAATGATCACCATTTGAGGGCTTATCTACAACTGCCAAATCCAGTTTTTCAAATTTTCCATCAGAAACCTGAAATCTCCTATTTCTACAGTGTGGTACCCAGTAACATACAGAGTAGCCCAAATAAAATACGTCTGTGGGGTTGGTCTGGGTTGGCTACCCCAGGGTTGGCTACCCCAGGCTGGAAACTGTTTTAGGGAAACAAGACCCTAAATTCTTGGATATTTGGATAGAAGAATAATTTGAAAAATAAAATGCCCCCCCCCCCCCCATAAGAGTACCCTTAACCCATCCAACCCATGCTCGTTAACTCCAGCTTGAGCAACAACATGCCCTTGGTAATGGTACCTGTGTGACCTACCTGGCCCTGAGCAGGCAGGCATCTTGCACTACCCAAGAGGGCTCCCCTGATGAATGCCGGTCGGCATGCAGCCACCTCGCCATCAGCATAGTTTGCAACTCCGGTGTTTCCTTACATGAAGTTAAGTAGGGTTGTCTCCTTAAGCCCCAAGAATTGGTTCTGAAGCCAACACACCTACCTCCCACATCTGGCAAGTGCTCAGTGTGCAGAAAGGAAACAAATCAGATTTTAATTAAGGATATAGGCACCTCACATTAATCTTGTAGTAAAAGGTCTGAACGTGAACTGACAAGGCACATCCTGGCACCCTCCCCTCCTGCCACAGGAAGGACAGCCTGGGATAGAAGGGAAGGAGGTTTGGAATAAGGGTTGGGCCCATGAGGATTGTGTGAGTGGTCTCAAGTCCTTACGAGAGACTCCTGAACAGCCAAAAAGTTGCTCTCAGGTAGGGTCTAGGGTAAGTGAAGGAAGGGGGCCAGCCCTCCTCCCCTACGGGGGAGCTTCTCTCAACATTTGTCAGGTCTTCCTGGCCTCTAAGGCAGACTGGTGTGTGTGTGTGTGTGTGTGTGTGTGTGTGTGTGCGTGCACATGTGCAACACGTGCATCCACACACCCCTATACACCAGCACAAGATAAGGAGCAGTCAAAGGGGATTAAATAGGGTCCCTGACTCTGGGAAAGTAGAGGTAGGCAGAAGGTGGAGACACTAAGCCACCCACTTCCAGAACATCCCTCCAAAAAACCCAAAAGGGGTTGGTGTGATAAGGATCCAGAGGGGTTGGGCACAAGCCTAGCTCAGAACCAATCTGTTGGTCACCTCAAGGCTTAGAGATCCAGTTTCTTTACCAGACCTTAGCCTGGGCCACCTGTGATTACAGTTGGGGGAGTTGAATTACGTAGAAACAGCATCAGGAAGGTGAATGTACAATGTGGCCTTCGGGGAAGGGCCTAACCCCCAAATCCTGTCCTTTCTAGCACCAACACCTCTGAGTCCACTGGCCACACCACCTGGCTGCTTGGGTCTCTGAGAATAGCAGTGGCAGCGAAATGTCTTTGGCTCACACCTGTGGGGTCAGTCCTTCAAGCTGCTCCCAGAAACAATGGCTGCTTAGGTCAAGGCCTTCGGCTCCAAGCTCAGCACCCAATCCTGCCTGGGATGGCTGTCAGAACCCGTTTGTGCTGCCTGAAGCCTTAAAGAAAATAAAGACGGTGGCATCAAGATGCAGGAGGGCCAGATGCCTGACTGGCAAGGCCTGGGAGGGGCCGTCCGTGGTGTGGTTTTCCATCTCAGAGTCTGGTATCTGTCTCAGAGGGAGGTTCCTCCCCAGCCCGGTCTGGGAGAGTCCTGGCTGAAGGCAGGCTGGTTTGTGTGTAAGGCGTTTGGCCCCGAGGAAGACAGTGCTTCAACACTGGCAGCACACTGAGCCAGCCCTGCACTCCAGCCTCTGTCCTGGCCTTCCTGGCATGCACAGGGCCCAGGACCATTTATGCTGGGTCCCTGGGTACTAGTTCAGTTGGTCATACCCTGGTTTCTTTCTGTATAAGCAGAAGTGCTGAATGAAGAACACAATATCGAAGAAGATGGAGAAGATGCCGAGTCCGAACTTGGTTGGGTCTCCAAAGATCAGTGTCCACTGGTCTGTGAACAGCCATAGGGGACTGAGTTGGTTTTAAGTTGGCAGCTCTTAAAACAGCTGCAGCATGTGGGGCTCTTGGGTGGGGCGGGGTGGGGGGGTATCCTCATCTGCCCAGGAAACCACAAATCCTCCAGCTACAAAATCCCCACTTTGGCTGCTGGGATTGGCCTGGAGTCCCTGGCTGAAGGGCTGGGGGTGGGTGGAGCGGTATCCCAGGAAGCCTGGCCCCCCTGTGCCTTCAGCCCACCAGATGGGCGGCTGCCTGCTGGCTGACTCACCATTATTATAGGACTGGAGGAACATCTGGAGGAGGCTGAAGCTGCCCCCAGTGAAGTCCAGAAGCACGTTACCAATGCTCCAGCCCTCAGTGCTTTTGTAGTAAAAGTTCATGTAGGCCTGTGTCAGATAGAAGGACGGTGGTGAGGGGGCTGGGTGGCTGCCTCTTATACCTTGTGACTGCCTCTCCCAACAAGAGCAGCTCTAATTCCTCCCACTCATATGCTTGGGACTTAGCAGCAAAGAACACGATGACCAGCCCAGGGAACAGTATGGGCGGGTCCAGAAGTCTCGTGTGGGCAAACAGCTCATCCTCTCATCCCTGCACCTCACAACTGCAAAGGAGGGGGAGATGCTGCCTCTCCATCTTCATCTTCCCTGTTCTGGGACAAACCAGCAATTGATTTTTCTTCTCACCTCCAACGAAGGAGAAACTCAGCCTGGACTTCATGTTGTCCTTATGAACACAGCTGGGAGTCAGTTGCCTGGTCTGGAGGTTACCTTGGAAGAGTTACTAGAGTTCTCCTAGCCTCAGTTTTCCCCATCTGTAAAGTGGACTTGGCTCCCACCTTAGCTCTGGCTGGGCTCTGGGGACTTCCATCTCAGGCTTTCTAGGTCTAGTGGGTGGATGCATTTGGGCATCCCACTTTTTGCTGCCACTGCCCTATAGCCTTCCTCCAATGCCAGAACGCTCTGGACTTACTGGGGCAACCGTCCTATCAGCCAAGAGGTAGTGGTCCATAGTGGTCTTGTCTCAATCGGCCACCTGTCAGTCCCCTTCTTCATCCTCTCCTACCCTCTTTCATGCTTGTGGCCATCTCTCCAGTCTTGGGGCAATTCCAAACATCAACAAGTGGGGCTCCTGCCTCCTGGGTTGACCAGGCCCAAGCCTTCCCACACTCAGGGACGGTGGCCTTACTTTCCTTAAGACTTTCCTCCACCCCACTCTGAAGCCTTCTTCCCAACCCCCTAAGGCGTGACTCTACCTTTTTTGTTTTTTATAACACACTTTTTTTTTCTGGCCCTACCTTTTTAGCTTCAACATTGCTCCTCACTGCCTTTCATACTTCTCTGCTGTGTAGGCTGCCCCCAGCCTGAAATGCCCTCTCCTCTCTTGCCCACAAAATTGAGTCCTGCTCACCCTTAGGAGCCTGGATCTGTTTCCCTGCCCTCCAGGAGATGAGCCTTGACTCTGGCCAAAAGACTCTCCTTTCTGAGCCCATGAAATACAAGGTTCTCTGCACTGGGGAAACTGAAAAGGGGTCTTCATGGGAAATGGGGTAAGTTAGAGGAGGCCCTAGATTCAGTGGGGGTGCCCACCACTGGCAGCTACTTCCCACCTCGTTGTGTCCTGGTCCCTTTGGGCGAAGGGGGAAAGTGTGTTGAACTCTAAGTCTCTGAATCTGAGCAGGATCTAGTACTTGGGGTAGCATGCTGAGGACCCTTAAGGTGGATCCTGCATGAGGTCTCTGGATGGGAGATGGAGGTCAGAGGTTGTAGCGCTGGGCTGCCTCCTCTCCATCTTTCTCAAGTGTCCTGCTGCTGCTTGTCAGGGTCGTCAGAGCAATGGGGACAGAACTGAAGTCCTTAGGAAAGACTGGGATGGGGAGACAAGTGACCTGTACCACCTGATGCCCAGAGCTGAGCTTGAGCTCAGAAAAATCTTCACTGACTTTCTCAGGTGATTCGTGGCTCCAGGGAATAGAACAGTCTTTCTGGCCAGCTTTCTGCCTGGCTCTGCTCTGGCTGGGCTCATGGCTTCCACTGCAACTCTCCATTTACATCTCCTCACCCCAGCTAGAAGCTGCCCCACGGGAGCAGGACCTGGGCTCTCTATCTTGTCTCACTCACGCTAATGGCCATGTGAAGGGTAAGGAAGGCCCCAGAGGTACCTGTGGAAAATACTTGATCAGCGTCACTGCGAGCTTGATGTAGGAGAAGCAGAAGAGAAACTGCAGCCATGTGATCACCCTGACTGCAGCCAAAATCATGGTGACAAGCACGAAGACCCACGAGAGCACCAGAAAGCTGATGGCAGGCCAGGACACGTGCTGGGTGCCCCGCTGAGGGTGACAGAGACAAGAAAAGGGAACAAGTGGCGGGGAGGAAGGAGGGGGGCACAGATTACCCAGTGCCCATCACACCCTTGTCACTGTTAGGGTCTCTAGTTCAGTCCCTAGTCTTTTCAGAGCCCATTTTCTCCTTGTTCCCACATTGCAGAGCTGGGGCCTCTTGGAGGCCACCAGGAGCTGGAAATGTGGCCTGTAACACACCAGAGGCCTGATCATTCCCTGATCCAAGTGGAGTCTGATCATCTCTGAACCAATCCCTCACCCCTACCTTTTCCCAAGGTAGGCCTCCTTCACTGGGCTTCACAGCAAAGGGTGATACCTAGAAGGTTCATGAAGATGGGAGCCAAGCAGTCCCTGGCTGATCTTGCATGTGCAGAGGGAGCTCCCCAAGGGAAGCAGTGTACCCACAGGGAAGTAAGAGAAAACATGCATGTCAGTGATCCCCCAAAACCAGCCTAATGGTGCCTTTCCCTGCTGAGACACCCAACAGCCCTCCAGCAATACAGCTGTGGGGAGACTGGCCCCACAGACCCGCGGGAGCCTGTGCCCCCTCACCAGGACCCTAAGTCCCAGCCATACTCACCTGCTCCTAGTTCTCTCACTGCCCCTAGGCCTTCATAGCTCTGCCTTCCCGCTGGGGCTGCCCCACCCTAACTTCTGTGTCCTCCCTCCTGCTTAGCTCACAATCTGCTGGGTCATCACTGCCTCTCTGTGTCCCTCACCCCAGGCCAGGGGGCCTAAGGGCTTGGGCTCGTCACAGGTGTCCCCTGTACCCAGCGCAGGGCCAAGTCTATTAGTCCAGTAAGTAGCTGCTGAGTTTCTGTGTCTTCTGTAAAGTGGAAGGTATGGGTGGCAAGTGGGGGTGGCAGACATTGGCCTAGGCAACCTCCGGTGGGGTAGGCACCAGATTCATCTCTCACCTCATACAGGAAGCACTGCACCATGACAACCAGGGTGAGGGCGACGGCATGCAGGCTGAAGAAGACGTCATTACTGTCCACAGGATTCACTCCATTGGGGTATTTGAGGAAAAACTGCTCCTATTTGAGGGTTTGGGAGAAGCTTGGGGGTGAAGTGCAGCCAGGCTACCAAACAGCTTGGGCAGGGCTGCAGGGGGCAGGCAGTGCCGTACCTTGATGGAGGGTACCCAGAGGAGACCAATGTTGAACACGCTATAGGCCACGAAGCCTGTCAGGTTTAGGGCCACGAAATCAAAGCTTAGACCAACGACACTGTGGCATGGAGTGATGAAGAGACAGCAAGGCAAAGGGTGAGACTGGGGAGGAGAAGAGGGGATAGAGCTCTCCCAAGAAAAGCACCATCCTCAGGTCCCTTTCCACATCTCAATCAATCCCACCCTCTTGAGTACTGGTTTCCTGCCCCCTGCCCGTGCTCCCCACCCCCCTGCTTGTCTCCTGCCTCTTTAAGTCCTGGCCCCAGTGGGAAGTCCTGGAAGCCTCCTCCAGAGAGGAAGCATCTCCTCCCTGGCTCCCAGCTCAGCAGCCCCCAATGAGGCCCATGTGGCTAGGGAGGCTGCAGGAGAGCTTGGGTCCTTGCTGTGCATAGATACAACTCCAGGCCCACCCTGTCTCTACAGTCAGAGTTGGGTGGCTGCTTAACATCCAAGGCTGAAGGGCCAGCTCTGGCACTGCAGCAAGACTTGAGACTAATTCCTCCAGTGCTGGATGGATCAAGAACAGAGCAGATTTGGTGGACTCCCCCACCCAACACTGCCCATTCTCCATTTCCCTGAAAAGCCCCATTTTGTTGCTGTCATAGCAGGGGGCTGAACTGGGCCACAGACCAAATGTCCAGAGCTGCAAGTCCTGCCACAGGCTCTTAGAGCTTTCACATTGAACACTTATAGAAAGGGCAAGAAGGGAGAAGAGCAGAGGAAGAAAGCCTGAACCCATGCTGCCTGCAGCCTCTCCGGAATGCCTCCCATATTACCAGCTTCAAGTGACTTCACTTAAAGCTTAGCAGTTACCTTTTCCGCCTCCAATTGGTGATCACCTGGGGGTAGAAGGAGATGGACCAGGACACAAAGTAAATCCAGCCGATCACCTGGTTTATGATGCTAATGACATGGCTGTGGATGACCAAGAAGCGGATCCTTGGGCTAGAAAGAATTTGGTCACAGATGAGCTGAGGCTGGGCTTGAAGGATACCCCCACGGACCCTACACTGCCTGTCTACCATCTCATCTTTTAAGGCCCACGAGGGCTAAGGTCAACTTACCTGGTCTGGTTGGAATGATTTCCGTGCAGATAAACAGTAACTTGTCCAACATTTTGAGATGTCACTTGGAAAGAGGACTCTGTCACTCCGGGAGGCACCACAACCTGTTAGGAAAACTAAATTTGATCTAGTGCTACAGGGTTATTAGGACCTCACTGAGTGTCTAGCTCTAGGCTACACTTTAGGGAATGGTGGGATGGATCACATATGGTCCCTGCCTACCAGGAGCTTACTCATAAGAGGGAGAAACACTGGACCAACTACCCTCCCTCGCCCCAATACCTGCGTGTTAGATGTTCTGAGCAGAAGAGCCCTGCCCTCAGGCCCTCCCCTGCCTCAATTCCCAGAGGAGAATTGAAAAGCTCTACTTTTTCACTAACCATGCGATCACAGGCAAGTTATTCAAGCTCTGACCTCAGTTTGCTCACCTGTACAAGGGGATAACAGAAGTGTCTACAGAGTTTTTATGACTGGCACGATGTCCAAAAATACTATGACTGCTATTACTTCTACTTTCATTATAATGGAGGGCTCCTCTGCCCCATTCCCAGTGTGGCTGCTGAGTGACAGACAGAAGAGGTGCATACAACAGACACTTGTCAGGGAGAACACTCACTTCTCGATACTTATCAAAAGCTCTGCTCCAAGACACAGTACTCAGAGTCTGCCTGCAATCTTTTTTTTTTTTTTTAAGATTTTATTTATTTATTCATGAGAGAGAGACAGAGAGAGAGGCAGAGACACAGGCAGAGGGAGAAGCAGGCTCCATGCAGGGAGCCTGATATGGGACTTGATCCCCGGACTCCAGGATCAGGCCCTGGGCTGAAGGCGGTGCTAAACCGCTGAGCCACCCGGGCTGCCCCTGCAATCTTTGATCTCCTACTCATTCACTCTCCCTGACATTCTCAAATCTTCCAAGCAGCATGATACCTTCCCCAAACCAACTATCTCCCTCTCTTTGCTCTGTGGACATTGCTCTAGGCCCCAGACCCTCACCCATACCACAGGCATTGTGAGGATGCAGCCATTAGAATTCAGTGGCTTCTTTATGAGGACCCTGGAAGGATTGTCTTTTTGTTTTTAGCATCAGAAATCAGGAGGCTTTGGCAGAACAAGTGAAATGCTGTAAGTGGCTGCTGCAAAGTCCAGAGTCTGATTCATGGTGTAGCTTGCCCACCTCTTGCAAGCCACATCTTCATGACATGTACCACTCTTGGCTATTTTTTCTTATTTTTAACTAGTTTTCTTGGCCATGTTATTCGTATATCTGTAAGTGGCCACTGAATCGCTTTAGGAACTAGGTAGGAAGAAAATTGGTCAACTAGAAACCAACTGATACAAGGCAGAAGGAAACTGTAACTATCACTATCTTTTTCTTTTAATTAATAAGCTTTATTTTTAATTAAATTTTTTAGAGAGAAAGAAAGAGAGCAGATACACACAAATGGGGACGGGCAGAGAGAGGAGAGAGAATCTTAATCAGGCTCCACGCTTAGCATGGAGCTCAATGTGGGGCCCAATCTCATGACCCATATGATATCTCATGATATCATATCATGATTTGAGCTGAAATCAAGAGTCAGACAGTTAGCTGACCGAGCCACGCAGGCGCCCCAATAAAGTTTATTTTAAGAACAGTTTTAGGTCTACAGCAAAATTTACCACTATTTTTTCGGAGTGCTTTCTTTCTACATACCACATAAAATCCTAGACAGCTTATACTTGCTACTGCTTTTAATCCTCACAACCCTGTCAAGGAGACATTATTTGCCTATAAATGAGGAATTTATGACATATTGGATGGAGTATCTCGTCCAAGGCTCATAGGTCAGGGTCCAAGGCTGCCTGACCCCCAAGTTCTAACCAGTGGTTTCCAACGGCACAGGGAGTAATAGATAGGAGTAGTTAGAGCTGGATGGGGAAGGGGCCATATAGGCTGAACCCTGGAAAGTGGGTCAGTACCCATAGAGACCATTCTATAACTGGATTTGACTCCTGCCATGGATTTCTTAAAACTATAGCTGACATACAATGTTATCCACCATTAAAATTTTCCAAAAATTGAACTGCAACATATGTGTAGAAAAGTACACACATCACAGCTTGATGAAGTAACAACCACAAACCCAGTTCAAACATACAGGTCAAGAAATGGAACACTTCCAGCGCTCCAGAAGCTCCATTCTGCTCCTTTCCAGTTACACCTGGTCCCCAGGGGGAAAGTGTTATGCTGACCAACAGCACAGATTGGCCTTGACAGTGTTTGTACTTTGTTGCACAAGGAAGCATACAGAGTAGGCTTTTCTGTGTCAGGCTTCTTTCCCTTAAGATATGCTTGATTTTCACTGATTTTGAAAAGATACTTTCATTCGGATGTCTGGCCCTAAGCTAGGTAATCAGCATCATTTCTGACTTTAAATTTGATCTGTGGATCAAACCAGACCTCAGCTGGGTGCCACGACCTGCTGTAAGAACCAATGGCTTTCGGTAAGAAAGCAGGCTGCAGCAGGCTTCTCACCCCGGGGCAGGTGAAAGTTGTGAGAAATGGCTCTGTCTAATGAGGTGTGGTGTTCACCAGAGAATGAGAGGGAAATGCCCTCCCACACAAGGCCCTTCTGGGTTGATACTCTTTATCTGATCACATGCTTCAGTACTGTTTTCTTGCCAGGGGGCCTCAGAGCCAACCTGCAGCCCATTTCTACAACCACACAGGGCCTTGTGACATGCTGCACAGTAATCCCTGCATTTATCATGTCTATTTTTTTTAAACTCTTGTTTATTCTCTACATTGCTGCCTCCCCTACTGATATTTTTATCTGATCAATGGTAATTGGGTCAAATGTTGGTTAAGGTAGAAGCAATGTATACATGAACAGATAAATGCATAAGGGCCATGAATAGTTATCGTTAGACGGCACCTGGCACTGGTTTTTGGAAATAACACTCAACCAATGGAATCTCAGACGAGTGCTTTGCAAACTTAGGTGTGAGCTTAAATCACTGGGGATCTTACTCATGCAGGTTTTGTATCAGTAGGTTTGGGGATGGGACCCATGATTCTGTATTTCTAAAAGGTTTTCAAGCAGGGACAATACTGCTGGTCTGCCAATGCCCTCTAGAAGCAGCCATCTTATTAAGAATTTCTTCTACATTCCCAGAACCCTTTTTGCTTTACATTTCTTACCACCACCTTCCTAATTCCATCTACATGGCATAAAATGCCCATCCTCAAAGAGATGAACAAAGCCAAAATCGGAGATTTTTAGAATGCTGGAACAGGGACAGCCCATAGTAGAAAAACAAGGTGGCCTATTTCTACAAGCACTTACTTGAAAAGTATTTTGTTACCCAGTAGTTGAAATTCATTACTTACTTCATTAGGGAGGTCAAGGATAGTAACATTTTTTGAACGAAATGTGATTTGAAAAGTGATCACCAAGGTTGCATTTAATGGATGCCTGTGGAGGATAAGAGTCTGATTACTGCTGAGTAGTTGGACACTGTGAGATCTCAACTAACCCTCTGGATTTCACATTGGGCCTGTTACTGCTCAAGCAATTAGGGATTTTGCATCTGTCACTTCTCAAGCAATTTGGGCTAAAAGTACTATATGCTAGGCCCTGAGTGGTAGGGGTGGAGTCCTTGCTCCTTAGGGGCTTTCTATCTGTATCAGGAGACAAGAGCCCCAAGGGGGGCCAGGTGAGAACATGAGAAAGTGGGGAATTGGCTGTGACTGCCAACTGAGGTGTTCAGAGGCCAAAAGGACCATGCATCTGCTCTGGTAGAGAAGGCTTTCAAGGGCTCAGGTCTGAGCAGGGACCAGTGTGTCCCCAGAAAGCCAGGAGAGGTGTTTGATGGGAGTAGCTGGTGGTGTCCTCAAGTGTGAATGTACAGACCGGGAGTTAATTTGGAAGGCCATGGAAAGTCACTGAAGGATTCTGGAGAGGGGCGATGTGGTGAGGAGATGGCTTGTCAGATTTATAAGGTGGCAAGGGCTGGGATGGAATGCAGGTTGCTATCAAAGCTCAGGTTTGAAATCAGACTTCCCAGGAAGGTGAAGAAAAGGGAGAAGGGTACAGAGAAAAGGACAGGGCTCTAGCTCTTTATCGTGGGGGGATTCTTAATTTATTTTTTAAAGATTTTATTTATTTATTCATGAGACACACACAGAGAGAGAGGCAGAGACACAGGCAGAGGGAGAAGCAGGCTCCACGCAGGGAGCCCGACGTGGGACTTGATCTGGGGACTCCAGGATCACACCCTGGGCCGAAGGCAGGCGCCAAACTGCTGAGCCACCCAGGGATCCCAATCGTGGGGGATTCTCATGGCTGGGAGGTAAGAGTAGGGAGAGGCAGTGAAGGATATGGAGGGGGAGGCAGGCTCTCTGGCACTCGGTACTAGGTTGGCTCCTCATGCCTGAACCAGGAGAGGTCAGCCAGTAAGACTCTCAGATAAGGCTGAGACTCTCAACAAGTGGGAACGTTGCCATGAATGGGATCCACCATACATGGGTCACTTCTGCTTTCAGAAGTGCTGCTGAGAAGCTCAGGTCCCTGCCCCCTCACGTTCAGGGCTCTCATCAGATACTTAGAGCCTTGAAAAGGATCACTCTGAGGTCTGGCATCAACTGCAGGTGGCTCAAGGCCATCTCTCAACTGGGGAAAAGGCTCATGTCTACAGGGGGAAAGCCTCCTTCCTTCTCCTCTGACCAGAAACAAGGATTCAGTGGCTGGAAGTAGAGAAACTCTGGGGCCCCAGTCTCCAGACACCTGCTATCATCTCTCTTTCTCTGGCTTGTCTTTTTCTTATATATTTTTAAGTCTTTTAAATTTTTATTTTTAAGTTTTTAAAGCTTATTTTATCTTCTCAGGAAAGAAGGGACTTGGTAATACCATACAGAATATCCACTTGTCTTAAAATGAAGAGGCAAAGGTATTACACTTGAAATATGTACAGATGGAGCCAGGAGTCAGCCTTGACCTGGCCATGGGATGAATGAATCCAGAGCCGGGCCCAGGAACTTACTGAAGGATGATGCTGGTGTTGGCTGAGCTTCCATTTTCCAGCTCTACTGTAGCAGGAACAGTGAAGTCAACTGTCGACCCTGGAAGGACCCAAACCATTAGGTCAGAGAACTCAAGCCCACAGGGGAAACTGGGACGTGAGTCCCTGACATCTGACCTCATGAGCTCTGGCTCATGACAACCCCCATCTTCTAGAAGAAGACATGGAGGTCCTAAGAGGATAGGTGATGGGCCTGGAAACCTGAGCCTTCATTACGTTCTTTCCCCTTCTGCTGCCAGAGAGACAGAGGTGGACACAGGCCTGAGCAGGAAACACAGTAGCTTCCTCTTCCCCACACTGACAGGCTCTGAGGCTGAGTTACCCAGAGATAGTTCTAGAACAATGGAACCCAAAAACTGTCACACAGGAATTCAAGCATTGATCTGGGACTGGAAAATGTGGACTTAAAACACTTAAGATTGGAAAGCACAGGGGTCTCCTCTGTTCATGGAGTTCAAATGGCCCTGCAGACCTGGTCCAGCCCCTTCCTCTACTCTCAAGAGACACACAGGGCCCAGCTATCCTTTTTGTAAAGAATCCCTTTGGGCTCACCGATCCCCTTCCTGAGGGCTGACCATGCTTGGGGAGCCAGGGGAAAATTGTCTATCAGTCTCACTATCACTATTCCTCTTGGTATTAGGCTATTAATGCAGGATAAGGTAGACAAATGGGCCTTGGGAGTGAAGCATGTTTGGGAGGCCGAGTACCCTACAGCAACTTGGCCACAGAACCAGAGTGAGTTAGCCTCTCGCTGACTTCTTCCTGTGTTCCCTGGGAGGCCCACACGCCCACTCCAACCTGCTTGCAGGTGTGCTCAAAGCCCCAGGCACCTGTCCACCTCACCTCCTTCACCTCAGGACCTTCAGGGTTATGCAAGGACTAAGGAGTGGCATGAATCTAGAACTGGCAGGGAGTCCACAGGGGAAAGGAGCTCAATTTGATTAAGATGGTCTTTATACGGGGAGTGGCTGTAGCGAAGGGCCTCGGTTTCTCTGTCCTCAGTTCCCTCCAGGGATAAAATAAAAAACTGAGATCTGAAATTTTAGATGATGAGGCTGGAAAGGAGGCAAAGAAATAAAATGAGCAGGGATCCTACGCAGGTCTAATCTTTGCTACTTTCTAGCTCTGTGACTTTGGGGGAAGACTTTTACCCTTTCCTGGCCTAAGTTCCCCTCTGTAATAACTGAGGTGGTGGGGACGCCTGGATGGCTCAGTGGTTGAGTGTCTGCCTTTGGCTCAGGGCATGATCCCAGGGTCCTGGGATCGAGTCTTGCATTGGGTTCCCTGCAGGGAGCCTGTTTCTCCCTCTGCCTGTGTCTCTGCCTCTCTGTGTCTCTCATGAATAAATAAATAAAATCTTAAAAAAAAAAATAATGGAGGTGGTGGTGGCTCTTCTTCCCTGGGCTTTATCTAAAGCCTGACAGTGCAGGTGTAACACACATTAGGGCCTCAGGCCCAGAGAATATAAATAATCTAGCAGGTCTGGAGTGGGGCTCTAGAATTTGTATTGAGAAATACCAGGCTTCATGGCACCACCTTGGAAATTGTTTACTCACAAGATGTAACTGCAAAGTGACAGGACTGATGGTTTAACAAAACTGGAAGAGCCTTCAAGAGGCCAGATAACAAATGGTACAGCCACTGTGTATGGCTCGCTGGAAGCTTCTGCAGGATTTGTATTATTTGTATAAGATTCACTTGAAATCCTTAGTCAGGGATTTAAAGATATATTTGATTTTTTAAAAAAGATTTTATTCATTCATTTGAGAGAGCGAGGGAGAGGGGGAGGGAGAGGGGGAGGAGGGGGAGAAGCAGGCTCCCCACTGAGCAGGGAGCCAGACATGGGGCTCCATCCCAGAACCCTGGGATCATGATCTGAGCCGAAGGCAGACACTTAACTGACTGAGACACCCAGGCGCCCCAGATATATTAGTTTTTTTTTTTTAAAGGTTTATTTATTCATGAGAGACACAGAGAGAGAGAGAGAGAGGCAGAGAACCAGGCAGAGGGAGAAGCAGGCTCCATGCAGGGAGCCCGATGTGGGACTCAATCCCAGGACTCCAGGGTCACACCCGGGGCTGAAGGTGGCGCTAAACCGCTGAGCCACGGGGGCTGAACAGTATATTAGTTTTTGGACAAGAGACAAACTGATGATCAAAATAACGGGTCTGCCATCCTAGGAGTGCTAAACACTTTCCTTCTTTCTCATGGGAGGAATTTCAGCAATGTTTTAAGCACTGGGAGAATTGATAGAATGATGCACATCTCTCAGGGCTCTGCTCTGAAGGTTAAATGTCACAAAGATGCCCAAACCCTCAGGTGTTTTTTGACATCCAGCCTGTGTTCTGTGAGGCTCCTAGCCCCACTTGGGCTGCTGTACCCTGTTCCTCAGTTTCTCCCTGAGAAGGTTTTTTCATCTTACAAGGGGATGCTGGGCAGACTCCTCAGGTATCTGAACCTGACAGAAGAACTAGGTGCAACAAGGTAGCCTATTCATTTGCTTCTGCAGCATCTCCTAGGACTTATAATTCCTCTGCGAGGTCCACAGAACAGGGAGTTGTTGGAGCTCCACAACTTGACTTTGGGGGTACGGAAAAGGCAGGAGGGACTTCCTAGAAGATGGACAATTATTTGTGGAATCATCTGGATCCTTGTGAAACTCCTGAAGACCTGGGTCTGCTCCATCACCAGCAGACCAGTACAGGCTGGACAGTCCTACACCCTTGGCTATTATCAGGTCAGGCTACTTACTCTATTGTACCATCTCCCTCTTTACAAAGTTGATGGCCCGTTTCTAAACTTACCACATTTCTCTATGAGCTGCAGGGGAAGAAGGATACAAATAATCAGCCAACTCCTTATCATGTTTCTCAATTTCAAAGAACTAGAAAGAAAAACCGCAAGAGAAGTTCAGGTTAAAGTGGGAGCAGCTCAGCAACAAATGGACAATATGCCACCTGGAATCATGGCACAGACAGTTCATAAAGCACTTTCACCTCACACCTGTGACCTCATGCAGTTTGCATCACCAGCTTGGAGGTGACTGGGGGAAGGGGGGTGGGTAGGTGTGGAACTTAGCTTTCTTTGACAGGTGGAGACAAGGGCTCAGAGAGGCTAAGTGTGTTGTGTAAGGTTCCACTCTGAGAAAGTAGACAAACACTGAATTTTTCCCTCTTTAACTGTTTCTTGTAACCTAGTTAACAGAAAGAAGGAATGCAGTTTTATTGGCTGAGGGTTCTTTTTCTCCAAAAGTTATCCAAACTGTGGTCAGATGTTTGACTTTGTGAACCTATGAACCTTAAAGAAATTAATTTCATTCTCTGTCCAGGGACAAAAGTCTAAGTGGCTAATGGCACCACTGACACTTTCTCACTTGACAAGGGTCACCTCTCCAGGAGCGGCAGGGATCACTCATAATGGGGACCCAGCAAGGGACAAGCCCCAGATTAGCCCAGAAGAAGCTGGTTAAGTGAGGGAGACACACTACAGAATACTTGTAACCCCAAAGCACAGCAGGGGAACCACGTGTCAAGATGGGGCAGGTCCGCATGGGTATCTGTAACTTGGTCTATATGTGCTGCCTGAGCATGCAAAGCCTCGGCCCTCCCACCTGACAACTTCTGGGATTTCTGTGGCGAGGGCTATGGGAGGTCTATGTGGAAACACCCCTCTGGTTTCAGTTTTCCCAAAAGGCCTCAGGGGACTTCCCCTACCTTCAAAGAAGTCTCCCTGGTGGCTCCAGCCTGCCTGACCTCCGCCTGTCCCCGTCTCCTCCAGGCCCTCTCTGCCTGATGCCTTTGATCTGTTAGGTCTTATCTCAGAGGAGTTTTCCTACCTCCTGGCACTGACCTCCTCCCTCTGGCCTCTCTGGAGTCTTCACCTTTGTTGCTGTGTCCCCATGCTCTCTACCTCCCAGCTTCTATACTCTGACCTGCAGGGAATTGGGTCTCCTGTGTCTATGGAATGACCATGGGTCTCTTGTCACTCTCTGCTCCTCACACCTGCCTGTGTCCTTAGTTCAGGACTCAGAATGTCCCTCGGGGTAGAGTCTGGGTTTTCCTCTGGAAATCAGATATGAATCAAGCCTAACCAGCTCCTCTCTCATCCTGCAGGAGTGGAATGTGGACTGAGAAACTCAAATATTTGGTCAGCAAAAGTCCCCAGCCTCAGGGGTGGAAATACCCTGGAGAAAAGACATCAGGACAGACATCGAGAGCTCAGTTTATTAAAGTGTCAGAAGAAGGGTAGAGTGATAGCTATTCACTAAAACTGTGTCTTGAGAATGCTACAAAGTAGAATTGGAGAATTTCATGACAATGGGCTCTGTTTGGCCTGGCCCTCTTCCTGTTCCATCTTCCAGGCCTCACTCAGATACAACTTTAAGAAGTCTCCCACTCCCAAACCATGCATCACAGGAGCAGCGTAGGGTCCGGGGCCCCCAGCTCCTTCAGGTATCTGACTTAATCCTGTCAACTGTTTTACAACCTGGAACTCCTTGAGTCTCCTCTTGTAGAATACAGAAAGTGTCAAGGAATGTGTGCCCTGTAGATAGACTGCATAGGTTTGGACCTGGGGCTTCTCATTTATAAGTTGTGTGACTCTGGGGTGCTACTTAACCTCCTCTATTTCCTAATGTGAAAACAAGGACAGTGAGACTTCATCATATGACTGAAATGAGATGAAATGCAAAACAGGGCTTGTGGCCCTCCAAAGGGCCACAGTACTAGAACAGAGTTAATCAGTGGTATTAAAATTTCCTAGTGGGGAGTAGTTGATTAGGAAAAAAGGTTGATACACAGTGTTGTAAAATGACTAATACCGTTGCCTCGGGCACCTAGCAAACTCTCATAAAGCATGTGTGGTTATTTTTCTCAGTTCTAGTGGAAAAGGCAGGGCCCAATCAGTTGTCCTCCCTTCCTCCAGCCTGAATGCTCCGAAATGCAGGGCAGGGTCTCATTCTGCCCAGTCCCCCCAAAAATGCTCCGAAATGCAGGGCAGGGTCTCATTCTGCCCAGTCCCCCCAAAAAGAGACCAGCACACCCACGGGAGTTCGTGGAATGATTTTTCCAATACCTCCTTTCTCCGAAGTAATCTGCAAACTCCGCGACCCGGATTCAGGCGGCAACTAACCAGAACGCAGGGAAGGGGCTCGGACTTGCCCTGGGGTAGGGCCACCCACACCACCTCGGCAGCCCAGGGTCCCCTGCCTCCGATCACCACCGTGCGGGCCTTTCCGCCTGGAAGCCGTCTGGTGTCTCGAGGCCAGGACTGCTGCTGGGTGATGGAACCCTGCGCGGCAGGATCCCCAACCGACTTACAGTGCCGATCTTCAGCCCTCTGGGGCTCCGCCGGGCAAGTGGGGGAGGCTGCCGGGGTCGCTCCAGTTCTCGCCCGAGGTCCCCTAGGCCCGGGAACGAAGCACACCGGGCGCCGGATCCGTTTCCGACTGTACTCGTTGCCCCCCGTCAGCTGGATTTTGGGTGAGGGCGGGCCAGAAGTCACCTGACTGTAGTCACCTGACCTGGGCGTACAGATTTCCGCGCGGTGCACTCGGGGAACTGTAGTTTAGTCTTAGCCCCACAACTGGGCGGGGTGGCGGCGGAGCAGAGGGGCGCAGGCGCTTTGGCAGGGATGGGTGCTCGGGTGCGTGGGAGGCTTCAGACACTTTGAGGGGACACAGAGGCTCCCGGAGCCCCAGTGCCCGTCAGCGTACCCTGCCCTACCTCGACGAACGAGGCCAGGGACCATCTCCCCTGTCCTAGAACCCCCGTCTTGGGATCCCTGGGTGGCGCAGCGGTTTGGCGCCTGCCTTTGGCCCAGGGCGCGATCCTGGAGACCCGGGATCGAGTCCCACGTCAGGCTCCCGGTGCATGGAGCCTGCTTCTCCCTCTGCCTGTGTCTCTGCCTCTCTCTCTCTCTCTCTCTCTGTGTGTGTGTGACTATCATAAAAAAAAAAAAAAAAAAAAAAAAAAAAAAAAACCCGTCTTACGGAACGGCGGCGAGCCTCCCTCTAGGTCCCTCCGCCTTCCTCGGCCAATGGGAAGGCGAGAAGCCTCCGTGTTGGGCGTGGCCGAAGGACTGGCCGGCCCCGCCCCGCCCGGGCGCCCGGAAGCCGGTGGAACGTGCAGGAGGGGGCGCCACCGCCTCAGACGCCGGCTGCGGGGCTCTCGTGGGCCATGGCTGCGCGGGTGGTCACTCTCGGTATTGACCTGGGCACCACGTCTGTGAAGGCTGCCTTGCTGGAGGCCGCGCCCGGCCACCCACCTGGGTTCGTGGTACTAGCGAGCTGCGCCCGGGCTGCGCGGGCTGAGGCGGCGGCGCCCCAGGTGAGGCAGCGTCCCGGAGCTGCGTCGCCTCAGGGAGCCACTCTTGTTCCTCAGAGGAGGCCTCCTCCACACCCTGTTTCTTCCAGGAAGCCTCCCTGATTTCCCCAGCCTGCCTGGCCTCTGCCTCCCTGCTGTAGCTCCGTCGGACCCGTGAGACGTGAGATTCGGTCCCGGGAGCTCGCCCCGCTGCCGACAGCGATCTCCTGGCCGTCTGGCCTCCGCGGGCCTCGCTGTGGCTCCCTGCCCCCCACCTGCTGTACTTTGACCTGCGGGAGGTTGCTGCCCTGGTGTCTGTGGAGTGACCTCGGGCCTCCCTCTTGTCTGCCCCCTCTGCACCTCCCACCTGCCGGTGTCCTCAAGTTCAGGCTTCAGTTTGTTCCCCAGAGCGGAATTTGGATTTTCCTCAGGAACTAAGCTGTGGAATCCGGGCCTCAGCGGCCTCTGCTCATTCTGCGAGGGGGGACTGTGGTCTGGGGCATGCAAACAAGGGCAGCGGGACACCGGGACCCAGAGGCTGAGACAGGAGAGACAGGAGAGATGAGCTGATTAAAATGTTAGAAAAGGGTTGGGGGGGGGGGGGGGCGCACCTGGGTGGCTCAGGGCGTGACTCCGGGGTCCTGCCTGGGATCCTCCCCGGAGGGAGCCTGCCTCTCCCTCTGCCTGTGTCTCTGCCTCTCTCTCTTTCATGAATAAATACAATCTTTAAAAAAAAAAAGAGAGAGAGAGAAAAAGATCAGATGGATCATTATACATTAAAACTAGTGTCTTGTGAAAGCTACAGGGTAGAAATGGAGAATTTCACCATAATGGGATCTATTTGGAGATGTGGGTTCAGAAAGATCATCAGTCCTTACAGCTGGATTTCATTAATTCCCTGAAAAAGGTAGCTCTATGTTCAGTTAACTGACAACAGAAATTAATATCCAGGAACTTTCTGTATAACTTTATGACTCCCCCCCCCCCCCATCCTGCTTGTTCTCCCAGTTCAAATCCGTGGCCTCTAAGCACTTTCCAGCCACAAACCTGGATTTTCTAAGCCTCACTCCCAAGAGCTTGTTTTTCACAACCTCTTGCCACGTATCTAGACTCAGTTCTTTAGGGTTCAGAGTCCATCTTGGTCAGAAACATTTCAGAGGGTAAAGAGTTCAGGAGCACTTAGCATTTTTTTTTTTTTTTTTTTTTTTTTTTTTAGCATTTTCATAGAGACTCAAAATTTGGTTGGGGCAACAGGATGTATTTTTTTACTTTTAAGATTTTTTGTTTTTAAAGATTTTATTTATTCATGAGAGACAGAGAGGCAGAGACAGTTTTGGTAATTTGTGGTTTTCCAGAAATGCATCCATGTGTTCTAGATTGTCTAATTGGTTGGCATATAGCTGACATAAACATTTTAAAAATCGTTTGTATTTCCTTTATTCATGAGAGACAGAGAGGCAGAGACAGTTTTGGTAATTTGTGGTTTTCCAGAAATGCATCCATGTGTTCTAGATTGTCTGATTTGTTGGCATATAGGTGACATAAACATTTTAAAAATCGTTTGTATTTCCTTGGAATTGGTTATGATCTCCCCTCTTTCATTCATGATTTTATTAATTTGAGTCTGTTTTCTTTTTAAAAAGGCTGGCTAATGGTTTATCTATCTTATTAATTCTTTCAAAGAACAAGCTCCTGGTTTTGTTGATCTGTTCTACAGTTCTTCTGGTCTCTAGTTCATTGAGTTCTGCTCGAATCTTTATTATCTCTCTTCTGCTTGGTGTAGGTTTTACTTGCTGTTCTTTCTCCAGTTCCTTTAGGTGCGAGGTTAGCTTGTATATTTAAGTTTTTTCCAGTTTTTTTGGGGGGAGGCTTGTATTGCAATATATTTCCCTCTTAGGACCACTTTTGCTGTATCCCAAAGATTTTGAATGTTTGTATCTTCATTTTCATTAGTTTCCATGAATCTTTTAAATTCTTCTCTAATTTCCTGGGTTGCATTTGGATGGAAAGTTCTGTATATATCTATGAAATCTATTTGGTCCAGCATATTATTCAAGGCCCTTGTTTCTTTGGTAATGTTGTGCTTAGAATATCTGTCATTTGCAGCAAGTGCCATGTTGAACTCTCCTACTATTACTGTATTATTATCTAAGTGCTTTGGTTATTAATTGATTGATATACTTGGCCACTCCTACATTAGGGACATAAATATTCATGATAGGTCTTGTTGGATAGACCCTTTAAGTATGATCTAGTGTACCTTTTCATCTCTTACTACAGTCTTTGGGATAAACTTTATCTGATAAGAAGATTGCTACCCCTGCTTTCTTTTGAGGACCATTTGAATGGTAAATGGTTCTCCACCCCTTCATTTTCAGGCTGTAGGTGTTCTTAGGTCTAAAATGAGTCTCTTGTAGACAGCATATAGATGGGTCTTGCTTTTTTTTATCCAATCCAATACCCTGAGTCTTTTGATGAGATCATTTAGCCATTCAACATTCAGAGTAAGTATTGAAAGATACAAATTTAGTGTCATCATATTACCTATTCAGTCCCTGTTTTTGTGGATTGTTTCTTTGGGTTCCCTCTTTCTTATACAGGGTCCCCCTTAATATTTCTTGTAGAGCTGGTTTGGTGGAGAGGCAGAGACATAGGCAGAGGGAGAAGCAGGCTCCCTCTGGGGAGCCTGATTCGGGATTCGATCTCAGGACCCCAGGATCACAACCTGGGCCACCCAGGTGCCCCAATCATCAGGGTATTTAAAAATGATTATTTCACCACATGGAGTATGAAATGGAGGCATGTTCAGCTCTGACCCTGTGGGGGTGAGCCGCAGAGCTGAGATTACAGGGAATGGGTTTAGACACTGCCTTTTCTCTTGAAATAGGGCCACTCTTTTTTGTTTTTCTAAATAGGTGCCACACTGGGTGTGGAGCCCAATATGGGGCTTGAACTCACGATCTTGAGATCAAGATCTGGGCTAAGATCAAGAGTTGGATGCCTAACCAGCTGAGTCACCCAAGGGCCCTGAAATAGGGCCACTTCTTGAAAACTGCTTTCCCTGCTTCCCACAGCATTTGGCAGGCTGTTCTGTGTACAGGCACACACCTACCTAATGCAAGGTTTAGGAGAGGCCAGTAAGAGCCCCCCTTGCATCCTCCACATGTGTTTTGTGCTCTGGGACACTATAATTCATCTGTAGCAGTATATCTCAACCTTGGCAATGTTGATACTTTGAGTTGTGGGGAGCTGTCCTGTGCATTGTAGGATATCCAGCAGTATTCCTGGCCTTTACCTACTACATGCCAGTAAATCCTTCCTACCCAGTTGTGATACCCCCAAATGTCTCCATATTGCCAAATGGGCCCTAGGGAACAAAAATCATCCCTGGAGTGAGCACTACTGAGCTACGGAAATGCCTATGACCCCATCCTTATGTCCATACTTTTCACTCTTAAGAAGTACTGTATACACCAAGGTCAAGCTTGGCAGCTGTACGGAAGGTCAGGCTTTGCAAATAAAAATACCAGTATCTGCAAATAAAATACCAAGATTTTTTTTTTTTAAAGATTTTATTTATTTATTCATAGAGACACATGGGGTGGGGGGGAGGGGAGAGAGGCAGAGGGAGAAGCAGGCCCTATGCAGGGAGCCCGACATGGGACTCGATCCTGGGTCTCCAGGATCACACCCCAGGCTGCAGGCGGCGGTAAACCACTGCGCCACCGGGGCTGCCCAAAATACCAAGAGTTTTGAGGGAGTCTCTGTTGACCCTTTCTGAGTTAATTTCTTTTTTCTGGGCCTCAGTTTCTTCATCTGTAAAGAGGGGTGTGTTGGGGCATTGAGTGAGTTTCTAAGTTCTTTTCTCAAATTTAAAATTTTAAGATTTGATTTGGTTATAGAGAGATGGATATTCTGAACCAAGGAATGGAGACAGCACCCTTCCTGTTACATTGTAGGTATGCCCATTGTCTGAGAGCTACTCCCTGATCACACTCACCACTAAAACTCAGACTACTTGCTGAACACTGACTGTCCCCTTGTCTTCACTCCCACCTGGTCCATTTCCCTCCTCCACTATCCCCACCCATGAAACACACCCATCCTGGGTCCATTTTAAACAGTGGCTCCTCTGTCTTGGGTTGATACACCATCTGAGATCATGTGGGAACTCTTTTAACTAGCACTATCCAAAAGAAATTCTAGCCACAAATATGACCCACACCTGGATTTTCAGTTTTCTAGTATTGAAAGTAAAATGTAACAGCTGAAATAATTTTAAGTGCATATTTTATTTACTCCAGTGTATCCAATATACTATCATTTCAATATATAATAACTAATATAAAATTATTAATAAGAAAAAAATTATTAGTAAGACATTGTGTTTTTTCATATTAAATCTGAAGCCTGGTATGTATTTTATACTTAAAATACATCTCAATTCAAGTGCCCAGCCATGTACCTCCTCTCTGCTGGTGTCTCACTATCTGGTCAGTTCTGTATGTTAGAATCTGGGCTTCATCAGGAAAATGATTTGTGCTCTCTCTGCGTTCCTTGCCTCATCCTACCCATCCTCACCATCCTTTTTTCCTGCTGCTTTTATCATGGTAGTTTGGAAGTGCCCCTGCTCAAAGCCAGCAGTCTGACGGCATTTGAGGGGTTTGTCCCCAGGAGGGGAGGGCTGCACTCTGCCCAGGGAGGGGAGCCTGGGGCTTGATGCTTTTGCAAGACCATAAACTTTTCAGTTCCCCAGAGACCAGGCATTTATTAACAGCTGAGCCACATTTCTCTTCTCTTCTGAGTTTTCCATGGGTCCTTCTAGTTGTTAAATATAAGTTTATTTTGTGCCTTGAGGTGATTTTTGTGTGCCAGAAACATTTTATTTTGGTTGAAATAAAATTGAGTATTCAATTTATTAAATTCAGAACCCTAGTTCTTACTTAAGCTTTTAAATTTAGCTTATAAAGCTGTTTCCATTTATATGTCTAACATGTAGCTATCATTTTGAGGACCTTTGAATAATGCTTAATGCCATTTCAGTTAACTACCTTAGTTATACATATATATGTATATAATATATATACATACATGTATACACACATGTATATAATATGTATATATACACACATACATATATTACAAAGGTAACCTAGGTCAAATTCTCTTAAATATTTATATTTACCTAAAATAACAAATACTCAAGAAATTCCTTAAGCTCAAATGTTAATCAAATAGGTATGACTCTTTTAAACATGCCTGTTTAATTCTTGATCTTTTCTTGTTCTTTGAAATCTACTTAATCATGGGATACCTGGGTGGCTCAGTTGGCTAAGCATTCAACTCTTGATCTCAGCTCAGGTCTTGATCTCAGGGTCATGAGTTCAAGCCCCACATTGGGCTCCACACTAGTTTTGGCACCCACCTGAGATCTACTTAATCATCAGGAAAACAATCATGTCATCTGGGTTGCTTTTCCAAGTATATATTTTGTGGTGGCGTCCTTAGCTGTTTGAGACTTCTTACTGATTAGAGGCATCTCCTGGGATGGGATGGGTCTTGGAGTCTGACTTCTAGTCCTTAACAGGAAATTCATAATTTAAAAGAAGAGATGGTCATGGAACCTAAATATTTTGGTCAATATTTGAGTCAGCTACTTTTGAAGTTATATTAGACTGTACCTCCCACCCATTTGGATATATACTGCTTGATTGGTTTTGGCATTTCATGTTCTCTAAGATATTTCATTGTGTTTTCACTTTTGACTCCAGAGACCTTTAACCTTTTTAAAATCTTATATTCTATTCATATTCTTGTCTCTTAGGACCATTTGGCTCATGGATATTTTTTTTTAATAAAGATTTTATTTATTCATTAGAATACACAGAGAGGAGAGAGAGAGAGAGCGGCAGAGACACAGGCAGAGGGAGAAGCAGAGGGAGAAGCAGGCTCCATGCAGGGAGCCCGACGTGGGACTCGATCCCGGGTGTCCAGGATCATGCCCTGGGCTGTAGGCGGCGCTAAACCGCTGAGCCACCAGGGCTGCCCTGGCTCATGGATATTAGTATGCTGTTTGATTACATTCTCCTTATCTCTCATGACTTTGTTTTTCAAAGTTATTCTGCCTAGAGAAGTTCCTAGGGAGGCAACAAATCAGAAGAAAAGGCAAATCAGGAAAAGATTGTCCTGTCTTTTTTTTTTTTTTTTTTAAGATTTTATTTATTCATGAGAGACAGACAGAGAGAGAGAGAGGCAGAGACACAGGCAGAGGGAGAAGCAGGCTCCATGCAAGGAGCCTGATGTGGGACTCGATTCTTGGGTCTCCAGGATCAGGCCCTGGGCGGAAGGCAGCGCTAAACTGCTGAGCCACCCGGGCTGCCCTGTCCTGACTTCCTTACATCTCATTTCCACCCCCAAAAAATCTCTACTATCAGTGTCTCTCCGGGTAGCTTATATCATTGCCTAATTAATCTTTTTTTAAAATTTTTATTTATTTATGATAGTCACAGAGAGAGAGAGAGAGAGAGAGAGAGAGGCAGAGACACAGGCAGAGGGAGAAGCAGGCTCCATGCACTGGGAGCCCGACGTGGGATTTGATCCCGGGTCTCCAGGATCGCGCCCTGGGCCAAAGGCAGGCGCTAAACCGCTGTGCCACCCAGGGATCCTGCCTAATTAATCTTCTGATGGTGGTATTATCCCATTCAGAAAAACCGAGGGGCTTTCCTTTGGATTTGGGAGGAGCCCCTCATCCTGGGGCTTGAAGTCCCTATTGGGTCCAGTCTCTCCTCTTTTATAGCCTCATCTCCCACCAGCCTCTCACATGGACCATCTCACTGGTGTTCTGCCCAGGTATTCTCTGGGTTACTTCCTTGCCTGCCTTGCCTAGGGGGTGTTTGTTGCCAAGTCTAAGGCCTGGCTCTAAAGGCACTCAGGAAATGTTTGCCAGATGGATGAACTAAAGTCCAAATAGAAGCAAATGCTAGGGCTTGTCTTAAAGTACTTTAGTCCATGAGGCCTTTCATGGCTACACCCTTCCTGCTAGGTTCCTCCCTGCTGTGTTCCATCTTTCCTGTATCCCAACCCTGTGTGTGCCTTGTGATAGACATTTAGTGTCTTCTTATATTACGGTCTTTTTTGAGTTTTCTTATCCTTCTTGCTAGTCTTTCTATTCCTATAGGGCAGAGGCAGTGCTTTCCTTAGCTCAGACTCACTCACAGCGGAAGGCAGAGCCTTGGCCATTTCTGAACCTTGTCTGCAGCAGTGCCTCACCTGTGTGGGAAGTAGTGGAATCTTGCCCACCACATTCCTGCAGCAGGCCTTTCTGGATGTGGTGGAGAACCTTCAGTCCACATGTCATCCCTGAGGCTAGTCAGCAGGTCCTGGAAGTAACCCCAGGGGAATTAGCTTGGCACCCACTACCCTGGAAATTGCTTGAGGCCTCTGCCCTCCTCCCCCTGCCTGTCTGTGTGCCCCTGCCCAACGTGTCCTGTTTTGTTTCCAGGGGCAAGAGCAGGATGTGAGCAGAATCATCCAAGCCCTAAATGAATGCCTTGCTGCCCTTCCTCGGCAGCTGCTCCAGGAAGTCTGTGGCATTGGAGTGTCAGGACAAATGCATGGAGTCATGTTTTGGAAAACAGACCAAGGTACTCTGGGCTCTGGGGATGATCATATGCTCCTAGCAATCACTGTGGGATAGCAAAGTGCTGCAGAGGTCACTCCTCTGAAGGATCAGGTCACCCTGCAGTGGGAATGAAATGGCCTATGCTGACTCTTGTATTTTGTGTATATCCTTTCTCATACAAATGTGCGATGAATAAGCAAACTCTTCACTCACACACTGTCCATAAACAGGGTGAGGGACAAGCACACTTTCTCTGATTCTCATAGGATTCAGTAGGTTTCCACAGCTTTCTCTTTATTTGTGTTGGTATCTCAGAGCATCAGTGCAGACAACTGAAGATGAGTGTAGTTGTAGGAGATACCGAGACACAGAGGAAACTTTTGAATTTGGGCATGATTTTTGTGTTTGCCATAATCACAGATACTTGTGATTTTTTAAATTTTAGGACATTATTTTTATGGGCTCAGGTGCTAAATATTGTTTTGTTGGTTGTCTTACATCAGAAGGTCTGCCACGGTGCAGAGGTAGGTGACCTGTTCTGTTTGACCTCCGGGAGGAGACTTATTAAGCCACAAAATAGCAATGAGTACTTTACATGCCTGGTGCTGGGCTCAGGATGTTACCTGTATGATCTCATTGAACTTTCCCAACATCTTTATGATGTAGGTTACATTATTGTGCCAATGAGAAGTGGAGGTTCAGAGAAAGTTAATATGCTCAGGGTCATGTGGCAGCATGGTGACTCCAGCTTTTGAACCTAGGTTTGTCTGACTTTGGACACTGGGCTCTTAAGGGCTTCCTGGAGGGCCAGAGCTGCAGAAGGGTGCAGTAGCTCCATGAATGGAGGAACTTCTCAAAAGGATATCCAAGGAAGGATTTGGATGTTATGAGTCTCTGTTAAAGCAAGCGTTAAAGGACTCTTTTTAACTATAAAAAATTCTATATAGATGTAAAAGTAGGGAGAATTCTATTATGAACTGACACATATCCCTCACCCGCTTCAAAGCTATCAACATTTCACCGCAGGTATTTTAAGTAGAGGACAGATGGCTACTTTGGTGGCTGTAGTTAAAGGGATTTGGAATTTGGATTCACCCCTTTTTGCCTGGAGAGCCAGTGATTCCAGTTCCCCTGGGCCACGTGAGTGGTGATCTGCCTCTCAGCAGCATGACAGATATCTAGATGTCTAGGGGTACATCCTTTGATTAGTCCCCAGGAGGGCCTGGGTGACTGTGGAAACTAGTGCAAGACCTCTTACTCCTTCCCTCTTTCTCATCTGTCTGTTGTCAGGCTGGTTGGGACCACAGGAGCTGCTTGGCTCCAATCAGTAATGGGGGAGAAGGCTAATTAGGGTGTTAGAGCTGGCCTCTCAGAGGGAGTCTAGGTTGTAAAAGCTTTTTAAACTCCTTAATTTTGCAGTAATGAGAATAAATGTCCTTTTAATACTAAAGCCCTTCCCAAAAAGGACAACAGAGGTCCAAAGATTGTGGTCTGGTCATCAACTTCTCTTTCTGCCTGTTTCCTGGACTCTGTAACAACCACACAAACCGTTGCCCACATTGTTGGAGAGAGCTGCTTAATATTTCATTGAGCCAGCCCACATGCCTCCTTGTTTTGTTTTCTACTTCTGGGAAGGAGGGAACCCACTGTTTGACGATGATAATACTTTCTTAGCAGAGTTGAGCGTAATCATATTTGGGAACCAAGTCAGTGTGTTTTTAAAGGTGGCCACAGATTAGTTTGGCTTCAGTAACTACAATATATAAGGCTCCATGCTAGACCCCATGGGAGACATAGAAACGAGCAGATGAAGCCCTCACCTTCCAAGGCACACTCAAGGCAGTCAACATAGACAGGCACCAGTGAGCCGAGCAGAGAGCTAATTGCTTCCACGAGGGCATAGGCCAGCCAGCGGGCAGAGAGGAAAGGCAGTGAGAGTGTCTTTTGAGAGGCCTGTGGTTATGCCTGTAGACTCCATTTCTAGGCTCAGTAATAGCAGGAGAGGAGTGGGGATCATAAAACCAAACTAAAAGGCAAGCAGCCGACTGGGCAAAAACGTTTGCTAGTCTGAATATGGGTACATATAAAAAACTAATAAGAAATGACAAATGGCCCTGTAGAAAATGGGCAAAAGATACCAATGGGCAGTTCCTAGAAGAGGAAAAACAAGTGGCTAATAAGCATATGAAGAGATGCTCAATATCATTAGTAATTAGGGCAGTGTAGAAGAAAACAACAGCGAGAAATCATTTTCCACCCAGTGGATTATAATACATCAAAGTCTGAAAATGCCAAGAGTTGGCAAATGGAGTGGAAAATTGGTTTAGAGGACAGTTTGGCGGGGCCTGTTAAAAATAAGAGAGTACTATGACTCAGCAGCTCTGCTACTTGGAATCTGCTCAGGAAAATTAGTCTTACACGGGTGTGCATAAGGACGCCTACTCATGGTTGTTTGTTGCCTCCTTGTTATGGTAGTGAAAGCTGGCATTTAATCTCAGAGGAATGTATGAATAAATGTTAGTGTGCCCATGTTGTAGAAGGATATGCAGTAGTTAGAATAAGGTACATTCATGTATACTGACATGGAAGGAACTCCAGAACATTTGTTGGATGATAAAAACAACTCCTAGGAAAAGAAATATAGTTTAGTGCTATTTGTTTAAAAAAAAATGGACAAAAACAAAATAAAGTCAACCAAACCAAATCAAATATGTGGTGTCAGTGTAAAAACTTTAGATGGTTATCTACAAGAGCTAACAGGGACAGGAAGAGGGCTGGGACCCAGGTAGGGATATAAGCAGGCCTTTGGCTTTATCTGTAATATCTGAACATCTTATACTGAGAATGCATTCACTTACCACTGTGTAATTATAAAATTAAAAATATGTTAATTCTTTGCCAAGAAAAAAAGAAAGAAAAGAAAAGAAAAGAAAAAAGAAAAGAAAAGACAGAAAGAAAGAAAGAGGTAAGCAAATATCAAGCTGAATTCTGGAACAGATTTAATTCGAATCTTGGTTCTATCACTTTAGTAGCTATGTGACCTTTAGCAAATTTTTTTTAACTTTTCTGTGCTTCATTTTTCTTATACAAAGGGGATAATTATCATATCTGTGATAAGGCTATTATGTAGATTCAATGAATTAATATTTTTGAAGTGCTTTGAATAATACCCGCTACATGGTAAGAACTCCATATTTGTTTTATAAGGCAAACAAAATAAAAATGATAGTTCAAAAAATTTTTTTTTAAAGGGTTTTGGAGGAGGAAAAAGGGATTGGAAAAAAGCTGTAGAGATCCAGCTTTAGGTCTGGAATAAGAATCCAGCTTGAAGTTTAAGTACAAAGGTAGTATATGGTTGTGAAGATACATTGCTTTGAGGAGCCCCCCCATCCCCACACCCTAGGTGAAACTAAGTATGCTTCAGGTACAAGATTTGTAACTTGCTTCCCTGCCTCTCTGGTTACTGGCCAGGGATACCAAGCAGAGACGGAAAGATCCCTCAGAGCCTTTGCCTGGACCCATCCGCCTGTAGTATGTGTCCCCAGACATGCTTAATGGCTCACTTCCTTACTCCATTCAGGTCCCTCCTCACATGTCCCCTTAGAGAGGACTTCCCTGATCACCCTCCAAATATCTATTGCTGGTATATGTTTCTTCACAGCAATTAAAAGTATCTGGTATTATATATTTGCTTGTTTATATTCTATATCTCTAGTGTATAAGCTTCATGAAAGTAGTGACTTTTCCTTGTTCATTGCTGTATTCTCAGGGACCAGAACCAGTGCCTAATAAATATTAGATACTTAATACACATATCATTCAGTCATGCACATATGAATGAATGAATGGGTGTTCGTGGCCTGAAACTAAGGAGGGAGGGGCAGTTAAGTGTTTTCTTTGGTTCTTAACGAACAAATTTATAAGAAAATGTAATGGTTTTGGCTTCTGAATCTGGGGCCTGAGATCAGAAATAGCCACGAAACAGTTGCATGTGAGGCTTTGCCCTACTTTGCTTTACGGCAGGCAATGTTCTCATGTCACATGGAGGCCAGATTCTCATCTCTGTCCATTGCGTCTGGAGTGTTCTTGCTGCTGATAACTTTTCTCAATTGGCATTTGATTGTCAACATTCTTTTCTCTTTCTGCTTCTGTGGTTGTAGTTACATTGTGAAGTGTGAGAAATCTCCCTTGTATGAGGAGAGGATAGAACAAAAGATATGTAGGAGGGTGTATTCTCTTTCTGAAAGGCTGTTGGATGTGTTAGACCATGGACAGAGTTTAGAAGGTAAAGATTCATTTTCATCATTATCATCACTAACATTGAGTACTGCGTCAGATACAGTTCTAAATACTTTACATGTGTTAACTCATTTAATACACACAACACACCCTAACCCTTCCCCTTCCTACTAGTTTGACAATAAAGTTAGCACATGACAGAACGAGATACCAGGACCCAGGAAACAGTTATAAGTGTCCTCTACTTCTGGACTTCCAGATACAGTTGCTACCAAAATGCTGAGCGAGCTTGACTGATGGCTCTCTCCCCCATGACTGATTTCAAAAGAATCATAAGAGAAAAACACCAAAGCAAGGGGAGAACACTGTGAGAGAACTGAGGGTGATGAGGCTATTTTGAGTTGGTGTATGTGGATTGGTGGTTTGGATCTGAGGCAAGAAGCAACCTGCCTTGCCTGTGGGGATAAATCAGGGGGGAACTGCTGGTTCCCCTGGGTTGTCATGGCTTTGGGACAAGCAGAACCTTTCCCCATGCCCAAAGCAATTCAGGTGTCTTCAGGAATAAAATCAAAGCAAATCACTCTCCCCAAATCACAGGGCTGGTGACCTATAATCTAAGGATTCTCAAAACATTGTTCCATCCTGGGGGGCAGAATGGAATCCCCGACCTGAGGAGATGTTTTGCAAGATGGTATGGGTTAGCTATGGATCCACCCCGGTCTTATCCATCCTCCCCTGACCCTTTGGGCTGACAGGGACTGAGGTCTAGCTCATTTACACTGCCTGACAGAGTAGCCAATACTCCCAGGACAAAATGAGTTCATGGACCAAGGCAATAAGATATTTGAGGTTCACTGCTATTTCATAAGAAAGACATTGTGCTGAGTGATTTGATGGAGATTCTTTTTTTTTAAAGATATATTTTAAAATTTATTTGAGAAAGAGAGAGCACATACAAGCATGAGTGGGGCATATGGAGAGAATCTTCAAGCAGATTCGCTGCTGAGCTCAGAGCCCAATGTGGGGCTTGGTCCCATGACCTATGAGATCATGACCTGAGGTGAAACCAAGAGTTGGATGCTCTTGGAGCCACCCAGGCACCCCAGATGGAGATTGTTTCAGAAGCAGAACTATTAGAATGTATAGTCTAAGAATTTAAAATTAGCCTGACATACATACTAAAATATATATGAAAGGAGAATATTGGGGATCCCTGGGTGGCTCAGTGGTTTAGCCCCTGCCTTTGGCCCAGGGCATGATTCTGGAGCCCCAGGACCGATTTCCTCATCAGGGTCCCTGCATGGACCCTGGTTCTCCCTCTGCCTGTGTCTCTGCCTCTTTCTCTCTGTCCCTCGTGAATAAATAAATAAAATATTTTAAAAAAGGAAAGCAGAATATTAGCAAGAAACGTTAAGAAGAAAACATAAAAAGAACCAAGCAGAAATATTAGGTATAAAGATATAATAGTTGAATAAAGAATGTAATAGATGAGATTAATAGCAGAATGGATAGAACTTCAGAACAAGTTAGAGAATGAAAGAGGCAAATTTAGGAAATCTCTCAGAAGGAAGAAAGAAGAAAAAGAAATAGAAAATATAAAACAAAAAGTAAGACATATTGAAGATACAAATCGAAGCACTAGGGTCTGAATAATGGGAGATCCAGAAAAGGAAAAATAAAGGTGGTAGAGGAGGAAATATTTGGAGAATTAATGGAGAAAGTTTATCATAATCGATAAAACAAAATTTAACTGTCCAGACCAAAGGGGCCCATGGAATGTTAAAGAAGAGAGAGCAGGAAAACCTCACAGCTAGATGTAGTGAACTTTTAAGGATTTCAGACAAAATTCCAAAAGCTTACAGAATGAAAGACCAGATTCTATATAAAAGAATTAGAAGCATTTAACTAGATATTTTTCAACAGCAACATTCTGTGTAAAAATGCAATGGAATAGTATTTTGGTTCTTTATTTATTTATTTATTTATTTGGTTCTTTTTTTTTTTTTAAAGATTTTATATTTATATATTCATGAAAGACACACAGAGAGAGGCAGAGACATAGGCAGAGGGAGAAGCAGACTCCCTGCGGGGAGCCTGATATGGGACTTGATCCTGGGAACCCCCGAGATCACAACCTGAGCCAAAGGCAGTTGCTCAATTGCTGAGCCACCCAGGCGTCCTGTATATTGGTACTTTATTGTTGCATAACAAACTACCTCCAAAACCCAGTGACTTAAAACAGCGACGATTTTATCATATCTTTTTTTTATAATAAATTTATTTTTATTGGTGTTCAATTTACCAACATACAGAATAACACCCAGGGCTCATCCCGTCAAGTGCCCCCCTCAGTGCCCGTCACCCATTCACCCCCACCCCCCGCCCTCCTCCCCTTCCACCACCCCTAGTTCGTTTCCCAGAGTTAGGAGTCTTTATGTTCTGTCTCCCTTTCTGAGGAGTCTTTATGTTCTGTCTCCCTTTCTGGATTTTATCATATCTTGTATGATCTACTTCTACAGTCTGATTGAGTTACTCTACATGGGGTTGACAGAAGTTGCTTAGTTGTATTCATCTAGTAGACAGACTGGTCTGAAGGGTTCAAGAGTGGCTCTACTCAATGCCTGGAAGTCTAGACTCAGCTGAGGATGGCTTCCTAGATTCCTGCATGTGAGTTCTCCATGTATGGCAGCCTCAGGGTAGTGGGACAGATTTGCTCCCCCAGAGCAACCTCTGTCAAGCCCATGTAGAGTAGCTCAATCTGCCTGTAGAAGTAGATGATACAAGGTATGAGTGGCTGGCGTCCTCCAGAGTGAGTACTCTAGGAGGCTCTGGTGAGAGCTGCAAGGTTTCTTTGACCTAACCTTAGGAGTCCTAGGATTTCACTCCACCTACATTCTCTTGGTCAAGCCAATCATCACAGCCAGCATAGATAAGGAAAGAGGACTTAGACTCTATCCCTTAATGGAAGGAGTAGCAAGGAATTTGTGGTAATCTTTTACAAATATACAAAGTGTTTTTAAGCATTGAAGAAAAAGAACTTAGAACCTAGAATATTACAACTGTCCTTCAAATACAAGGATATGAAAAAATATTTTGAGCCATATATGCCTTTAGATATTTTGCCATAGAACAAACTATCTGGAACTAGTTTTGGGTAAATTATTTAAATAAGAGCAGAGAAAAAAATCCAGATTTCAAGAAATAAGTGAGATAAGTAAAGATGGCCAGATTCCTGAGTAAAGTTCGATATCTAAAAATCAATTACCTAGGACCAAAGGAAAAGAGGAAATATATCCATCATCATCTGGAATCAAGTATAGGTAATATCATCGTGATAAGGGTTGGAAGGACAGAGACTAGGGGACTTGAAGGCGTACCAAATTTCTTTCTTACAGGGTGGGAGGGGATATAATATCAACTTTAAAAAAAGGAATTAAGCGGGGGGGCACTTGGGTGGCTCAGTGGTTGAGCGTCTGCCTTTAGCTCAGGTCTTGATCCTGGGGTCCTGGGATCGAGTCACACATTGGGCTCCCCATGGGGAGCCCACTTCTCCCTCTTACTGTGTCTCTACCTCTCTTGTGTGTCTCTCATGAATAAATAAAATCTTAAAAAAAAAAAAAAACAGGAATTAAAGGGAACATAGAAGAAGTGGAATGGGGGCGCGGCCGGAAAGGGGGCCGCCCCCTCGCCCGTCACGCAACGCACGTTCGTGGGGAACCTGGTGCTAAACCATTCGTAGACGACCTGCTTTTGGGTCGGGGTTTCGTACGTAGCAGAGCAGCTCCCTCGCTGCGATCTATTGAAAGTCAGCCCTCGACACACAAAAAAAAAAAAAAAAAAAAGAAGAAGTGGAATGAATGGAGGGAGTAGGTGACTTGGCCAGAGTCACACAGCCATTGGTGGTAGATCCCAGGTGCTCTGATATCAGAACACATGTGTGTGAATGAAGCATTATCATAGGTGATAAAGTCATGCTGTAACCTCCCTAGCAGAGTGGTCTCAAGGACATGTTGCTGCTGGTCAGTTGTTCTTTACTCTGTTTTTGGTAATCGCCTTTGTTCCAGGTTGTGAATGGAGAGAGGGAAGAGTTTCTCCTGTGTTTGAGCCTGGAGCCGTGAGCCACCTGGTCACATGGCAGGATGGCCGGTGTAGCAGCGGGTTCCTAGCTTCTTTGCCCCAGCCAGAGTCCCATCTCAATGTGGCCTCAGGATTTGGCTGTGCAACCATCTTCTGGCTTTTGAAGAATAGGTACGGACAACTGATTTTGGAATTGGGTGCTGGATTTCCAGGGAAATGAGGGTGGCCAGAGGGCTATATCTCCAGCCAGTCAGCATCACTCCACCTGCTGGAATATCCCTCAGCGATGTGGCCTGGCAAAGGATGTGGTCGCAAGACCTAGACTTGGTCTAGAACTGCTTCACTTCTCAGAAGGCTCTTTGTTAGTTATCTGATTCTAAATCAGAGGGGGAAAGAAAGAGGCTGAGAGAGCAAGGTACTTGCAAAGGGGTTGTGTGGTAAGTTCATGGTGGGGTCAGAGCTGCTAAGAATGGCCAATGTCCTGCTTTCTCAAGCATGGTGCTGCCTTCCCTGAGACCACTCCCCTAAGGCGGACTCTAGCCAGCTTTGCTTTGAGTGGCTGGGAGGCCCTCACCCTGGGAGATTCAGCTGTTGGGGAGCCACGGACATAGGGTGCTTGCTCCCACCCAGCTTATGCCACATCTAGTCCACTGCCTGCAGCTGTGAAAGTATTTGCTTTCAAGTTATTATTATACTACGTTGAATTGTTTTTTATATGAAAACTAGCCCAGAGTTGCTGAAGTCCTACGATGCTGCTGGCACCATCCATGACTATGTGGTTGCCATGCTGTGTGGCTTGCCAAGATCCCTGATGTGCGACCAGAATGCTGCTAGCTGGGGATATTTCAACACTCAGAGCCAAAGTTGGAACTTAGAGATGTGAGTATATCCTTGCAGGCTGACTCCAGGCTAAAGGCGAGAAGCTCTAATGTGAGAGATATAGTGGTGCTTTCCAATTTGGGAATAATAGTGGAGGATTCCAAGAGGCCAGAAATCGTTTATCAGCCTATTCCAGTCACCAGGCATGGGTGGGCCTGGCTGTGAGTGAACCCTTGGAGGGGGTACCCCTTACACCATGCTGTCCTGCTCCTCCACATTGGCCCAGACCTCGGTTGGCCTCCCCAGTACTCTGTGACTTGGACCTAGCCTGCAGATTTCAAAGAACAGCTTTCAGTGTAAGAAAATTTAAAATAAGCTTAAGAAATGAAAGTAGTAGTTTTGAGGGATGTCTTTTAAAAGTTCTTTTTAAGGACTCATTTGCCTTTTCAGATCCAGAAATCCAGTGCCCTCTAAGTTCACGTCCTTCAGGGTCCAAATTCTGAGCTCTGTAAAAAAAAACCAAAAAGCATGTGGTAGTTCAGGTAAAGGAGTTTCTAAGCATGTTTTATAAAAACAGCCCCATGTTTACTAACCCTGAGTGATGAATGCAGTTGGTATTCAGGAAACTGAGGGGTTTGACTTTGGTTTGGCCTGTGCTATAACCAACTGTGACTTTGTGCTGAAACTCTGACACCCACCCCCCCACCCCCCACCCCCCCACTTTGTAGAGTATTTGTGTGTCTTTCAAACATAGGAGGCTGGGTGGAAATGATATCTGGTTCCTATCTAATTCTCCTGATCACCCCGGCTTGAACTGATTGTCTTCTTCCGGGAAGGCCAATGCCATGCTTTTGAAAGCCAGTGTTCACTTTTTTAAAAATGCAAGTCTGTTTCTCATGGTTTAAAAAAGCCAAAGAGGCCCTCTGTGAAAACACTGGATTCTAATCTCCCTTCTCATGTGTGTACCCTATAGTGCTTTCCTTCATTGAGTTTCCTGGAAACAACAAAGACCAAAAAAAATCCAGCTCTGAGTAAGTGCACTGCCCATTTCTGGATTGCAGATTGAGGGCCTCAGGCTTTCCTGTCCACCTGCTCCCAGACATCGCTGAGGCTGGCAGTGTGGCAGGCAGAACTTCCCATGCCTGGTTTGAAATCCCAAAGGGGACACCGGTGGGCGTGGCCTTGGGTGATTTACAGGCCTCCGTGTATTCCTGTATGGCCAAAAGGACAGATGCAGGTAAGTCTTTCTTTTGTTTGCTCCTCAGACTTCTGCTGGTGCCTCCTAAGCTCCAGCTCTGTGTGAGAGCCCAAGGGGCACATGTAACCAGCAGCCTCAGCACTCTGTTGATTGTTATTCTGTAAACATGGAAAACATGTTTCCCACCTCATTCCTCCAGGTGAAGCCCCTCCTCTAGGGATTTACAACCCAACAGGGCAAGTTTGGTCCCTGACCAGTCTGTGCTTTTCCTCTTTAGGGCCAGGTAAAGGAAATGATTCTCTCTAGTTGGCTGATTTCTGTATAACTCCATGCCAAAAAAATAGATGAGTAGATTAGGGTGTTTGTTATTGTGTGTTCGTCAATGAAAGTTCCATCCGATCTGATTAGAAGTGTAGAGTCTTTCTGTATTTGGTGTAAGAGAGTCACAGTGAGGTGGAGGCCGCAGGCTAGGGAAGGGCTTGGTAAACTTTTCGGTAAAGGGCCAGATAGTAAATATTTTAGGTTTTGTAAGACATATAGTTTCTGTCATAACAACTCAACTCTGTTGGGGTATGGAAGCAGCCAATACATAAATGAATGAATAGGGTTATAGCTGTCTTTCTTTCTTTCTTTCTTTCTTTCTTTCTTTCTTTCTTTCTTTCTTTCTCTCTCATTCATTCATTCATTCATTCATTCATTCATTCATTCATTCGTGACAGACACAGAGAGAGAGAGGAAGAGACACAGGCAGAGGGAGAAGCAGGCTCCATGCAGGGAGCCTGATGTGGGACTTGATCCCGGGTCTCCAGGATCACACTCCAGGCTGAAGGCAGCGCTAAACTGCTGGGCCACCCGGGGCTGCCCCTATAGCTGTGTTTCAATAAAACTTCATTTATAGTTGCTAAAATGTGAATTTCATAGAATTTTCATGTGTCATGAAATTTTCTTCTCCTTTTGATTTCTTCTCAACCATTTAAAAATGTAAGAACATGCCACTTGGATTTGAAAATGCTGCAGCCCCTTCAGAAAACTCAACAGTTCCTCAGAAGTTAAACACGGAGTTACCACGTGACCCAGCAATTCTGCTCCCAGGTGCACACCCAAGAGAACTGGAAACACATGTCCACACAAACACTTCAAACAGATGTTCTTAGCAGCATTATGTATAATAATTCATAATTCAAAAAGTAGAAACAGTCCAAATGCACACCAACTGATAAATAGATTTTTAAAATGTGATCTATCCACATAGCTAAAATGCCACACTTGGGAGTAAAAGAGAGGAATGAAAGAAGCCAGTTCCAGAAGGCCACGTGCTGTACGGTTCCATTCCTAAGAAAGGTTCAGAACAGGCAAATCCATAGAGATGGAAAGCTGGGGGCCACGGGGAGCAGTGAGTACTAATGGATACAAGCTTTCTTTTTGGGGTAATGAAAACATTTTAAAATTAGATAGTGGTGATGGTTGTACAATCATGAACATACTAAAAACCACTGAATTATACCCTTTAAAAGTTTGCTTTTTATGGTGAATTATATCTCAATAGGTATTATGTAAACAAAATGTAAAAAACCACTGAATTATACCCTTTAAAAGTTTGCTTTTTATGGTGAATTATATCTCAATAAGTATTATGTAAACAAAATGTAAAAGCCGTTCTTAGCTCATGGAGCACATGGGAACACATGGAGGTAGATATGGCCTGTGGGTTGCTATTTGCCCCTCCCTGAGCTAGGGGAGAGGTGGGGCCTGCCTGCCCAAGCAGGGTAGTTGCAGAATGGGGGTTTCATTTTATCCTCATGGAAGCCTGGCTGAGTAGGTCCACTCTGGAGAGCCCCTCCTCGTTATCAAGGGGAGTGGGGAATGCATTCATCTTACCTGAGTTCTTTTTTTTTTTTTTAAAGATTTATTTTTATTTTTTTTATGATAGACATAGAGAGAGAGAGAGGGGCAGAGACACAGGCAGAGGGAGAAGCAGGCTCCATGCCGGGAGCCCGATGTGGAACTCGATCCCAGGACTCCAGGATCGCGCCCTGGGCCAAAGGCAGGTGTGAAACCGCTGAGCCACCCGGGGATCCCCTTACCTGAGTTCTTTGTTACCAGATCTTTTTTCTTCCATCAGTTAGAACTACAACAATTCAACCCTGAGTTAAAAAATTCTGACCAGCCTTCTCTATGCAGTTTATTCCTATTTTATGATGTCCTTAGGAAATAACATTTCAAAGACTGTTTTTGTCTTATTTTGGGTAGTAATTCCTCTTAATTCAAAATTAGCTGTAAGGGAAAAGTGAAATTCTGCCAATTTTGTTTGCACATACATGTGTTAAAATCTTTTAAGGCCAAAAATTGTTCAAAACTTTTTCTCCCAGGGATCCCTGAGTGGCGCAGCGGTTTGGCGCCTGCCTTTGGCCCAGGGCGCGATCCTGGAGACCCGGGATCGAATCCCACGTCAGGCTCCCGGTGCATGGAGCCTGCTTCTCCCTCTGCCTGTGTCTCTGCCTCTCTCTCTCCTTCTCTCTGTGTGTGTGACTATCATAAAAAAAAAAAAAAAAAAAAAAAAATTAAAAAAAAAAAAAACTTTTTCTCCCAAATTTTCAACTAAAATCAATGCTCCAGGAAAATATGCTAAATATATTCTGTGACTTTTAATTTTCCCAATATACCATCTCTTGCCTTATAGCCTTTCATCTCAAAGTGTGAATGTCAGGGAACTCATGTGGGCTTTGGAGTCCAGCCTACTGGCCTGGGTTAGCATTTAGCCCTCTTCTTCTTCTGGTATGACCTTGGATAGGTTGCTTTTCTTCCTGAGCCCTTGTTATCATCCAGAATGAGGGCAATGAAATGTTTCTCGTGGACAGTTTTGGTGACATACTGGGATGGTGCCTGTAAAGAACCTGGCTCTTTTTTTTTCTACCCTGGTGGTTTTCAAATTGTAGGCTGTTCCTTGACAGAGGACTGTCCTGTACCTGGATGTAAATGTGCTTTCTGTACAGTAAGTGAGGGCTATTCAAATGGGAAAAAGTAAGAATTAGGCTCCCTCTTCACTGAGCTGGTTGTAGTCTCTGGTTCCAGATTGGGGCTGCTGGCTGTGCTCTTTGTTGTGTCCATGGGCAAAGTTGGTTGGCCTCTCCATCCTTGAAATGAGTGCATATTGTTTCTGGTAAAGAGTCATGGTGAAAGGGGCAGCCCCAGTGGCTCAGCAGTTTAGCGCCGCCTTCAGCTCAGGGCATGATGCTGAAGACCTGGGATCGAGTCCCATGTCGGACTCCCTGCATGGAGCCTGCCTCTCCCTCTCTCTCTCTCTCTCTCTCTCTGTCTCTCTCTGTCTCTCATGAATAAATAAATAAAATCTAAAAAAAAAATAAAAATAAAAAAAAATAAAATCTTTTAAAAAAAGTCATGGTGAAAGGCTTGATGTGGCAGACAGTAGAGATTATTGGCTTTCTGAGACTTGTTTTCAGCCTCCTTGCCTCTAACCTTCTATAGATAGGAAAGTTACGTGCTGACCTCAGTTATTTTAGACCCCAACAGACTGAGAAGAACAGGCTTTTTGGCCTGGTCTTGTGAGAAATGGAAGAGAAGAGACTTCTAGAATAGTCAGTCTACAGGCCCTGGCCTCAAATAGAGGAGAAAATCATCCCCTCTGTGCTGAGTCTGGGAGCTTTTTTCCTGCTGATAGAGGGAGGTTAAGAAAAACACCATGGTTGTGAGAAGGAGGTGGCACTTGCTGAAAATGAATGATACCTCCCCAGAAAGTCAAATACTTGGGCTGCAAATCCTTATAAATTACTGTGTAATAAATCACTCCTATACTTAGTAGCCTAAAACAGCAAACATTTATTATCTCTCATAGTTTCTGAGAATTGGGAATCGGTGTGGCTGGATGGTCTGGTTCAAGGTCTCTCAGAAATTACAATCACACTGTTGCTCTGCTGGGACTGCAGTCAGTCATCCAAAGGCTTGACCAGGCCTGTGGATCAACTTCTCAGCTCATTCATGGGGCTTTTGTCAGGAAGCCTCATTTTTTTTTGCCACATGGACCTCCCTGCAGGGCTGCTCATGACCTGGTGCCTGCCTTTCCCCAGAGCAAGTGATCTGAGACAGAACCTTCAGTGCCTTTTTATGACTTGGGCCCCAGAATCACACAGGGTCACTTCTACTCTATTTTCCTCATCAGAAGCAAGTCCCCCAGGCCAGCCCAAACTCAGGCAGTGGGGGGAATAAGGCTCTACCTCCTGAAAGGAGGAGTCTTAAAGAATTTGAAGACATATTTTAAAATTTTATTTTGTTTTTAATTTTTAAAAATTTCTTAAATTGATTATTTTTTTTAATTGAAGTTCAATTTGCCAACATATAGTATAACACCCAGTGCTCAGCCCATCAAGTGGAAGATGTATTTTTTAAACCAGCACACTCTCCCTTGCCCTTTGTGACCTATGATGCCTGAGCCAGCCAGCCAGGCCTAACTTCTGCTTTCCTTGGACCACAGTTCTCAACATCAGCACCTCAGTTCAGTTGGCAACCTCCATGCCTTCTGGATTCCAGCCGGCGCAGACTCCAGACCCTGCAGCTCCTGTCACCTACTTCCCATACTTTGACAGGACCTACCTGGCAGTGGCAGCATCACTCAATGGGGGCAACGTGCTGGCCACGTTTGTCCATATGCTGGTACAGTGGATGATGGATCTAGGTAAGATGTTGCCCACACAGTGATGTGTTCTCAGTTTGTCCTTCCTATTGGCAGTTTCTGTGCTGCCTGTGTTATTCATCATGTCAGACCCATCCAGGCTCCAGCACATTCCTTCCTTCTTTAAGGATCTGGGCTTGGAGCCTTCTTTCCTCTCATCTTCTGAGCTGCTGTCACTTATTATTTTCTGAGGGGGCACCTTCCCCGCTAACCTTGACTTGGAATGTCATAGTAGTCTCCTGGCTCTCCCCTGCCCACTGGTTACTTTCTCTGTTAGTAGGTCACCGTCCCTTGCATTCAAGGTTTTCCTTCTGATGACTACAGACATCTGAAAATAAAATGATCAAACATGGATGAATGAAAAGACTCCTGGTATTTTATAGTATTATAAGATCCTCATAGCACTTATTCCTGATGAGTAGTTCCTGACTCCCTTTCTTGGAAAGGATCCCTGGGAATCTGATGCCCTCCTGCTTTCTTCAGGATAGAATAGATTGGGCCTTTCTCTGCTCTTCATTTACAGAGAAATATATAACCTCCTTCTAGGAGAGGTTCCATTTCCAAGCACTCAAGGTAGAAATGAAATTTCTGATCAGCCATGCAGGCCTAGGGAAATTGTGTTCATTAGATGCACTGGCCTACCTGTAGGAACTCTGAATAGGGTCACTCCAGGAAACTTTGAGCATAGTGACAAGGTGAGGCACAGGCAAGAGAGAGCACATGGCAGTGGGCTAGTTGTGAGCTAGTTGTGCAGACTCCTGTTTCTGACTCCTATCAGTCCTTTCAGGCTGGCCAGGGGTGTCAGGATTTCAGGGAATTCTGCCCCTTTGGCTGAGATCCCCTCAGAATGCTTCATTAAAAGAAGAGCACTCTGATTTTGTTTAGCCTTGAGCCAGAGAAGGTTTTCAAGATGCAGAACCAGTCATCAGAATCTTCAGGCAAGGGCAGCCTGGGTGGCTCGGCGGTTTAGTGCCGCCTTCAGCCCAGGGCCTGATCCTGGAGACCGGGGATCCAGTTCCACGTCGGGCTCCCTGCATGGAGCCTGCTTCTCCCTCTGCCTATGTCTCTGCCTCTCTCTCTCTTTCTCTCTCTCTCTTTCTCTCTTTCTCTGTGTCTCTCATGAATAAATAAATAAAATCTTAAAAAAAAAAAAAAAGAATCTTCAGGCAAGCCCTGTGTTTAGATACTGGTTTAACTGGGTGGCTCTATCAATTGTTGGCAGAGTTGACCAGTATTTTTATTTTTTATTTTTTATTTTTTTATTATTATTATTATTTTTTAGAGTTGACCAGTATTTTATCTTTACACCAAAGTGACTGTTAGTTTTACACCTGAAAGAGATGGATTTCTTTGTAAGATCCTTTCAAAAAGAAAAGTCTTTTTCATTTTCATGGTTCTTATTTTGAAGACATATTTTGACATATTTGACATATGAAGACATATTTTGAAGATGTATCTGAGGACTTTGAAGGTTAATATTATATGTAACTTAAACTTTTATGAAATTTCTACAATTATATAATTTGATTAAAAAAAATATATAGATGCAAGGGCACCTAGGTGGCTAAGTTAAACATCTAACTCCTGATTTCAGCTCAGGTCATGATCTTGGTGCCCTGGAATCGAGTCCCCTCTAGGGCTCCACACTTGGCATGGAATTGGCTTGAGGATTCTTTCTCTTTCTCTCCCTCTGCCCCTCCCCCGTTCATGTGCACTCTTTCTCTAAAATAAATAAATAGGGCCACCAGGTGGCTCACTTGCTTAAGCATCCATCTCTGGATTTGGGCTCAGGTCATGATCTAAGGGTTTTGGAATCAAGCCCTGTATCAGGCTCCATGCTTAGCAGGGAGTCTGCTCAAGATTCTTTCTCTCTCTCCTTTTGCTCATCCCCTCTCTCTCTAAAATAAATAAATAGGTAGATAGACAGATGTGGGGCACATGGGTGGCTCAGTCATTCAACCATCTATCTACCTTTGGCTCAGGTCACGATCCCAGGTTCCTGGGATGGAGCCCTGCATTGAGCTCCCTGCTCAGTGGGGAGTCTGCTTCTCTCTCTCCCTCTGCACCTCCTTCCTGCTTGTGTTCTCTCTTTCATAAATAAATAAATAAATAAATAAATAAATAAATAAATAAAGTCTTAAAAAATATGTAGATGCAAATACAGTAAGGTTTAGTTAGATAAAAGGTATTATATTTATTAACCAGAAATAGAAATATTGAAGCATAACATATAAAAATAAAACTCTCAGGGATCCCTGGGTGGCTCAGTGGTTTAGCGCCTGCCTTTGGCCCAGGGCGCGATCCTGGAGTCCCGGGATCAAGTCCCGCGTTGGGCTCCCGGCATGGAGCCTGCTTTTCCCTCCTCCTGTGTCTCTGCCTCTCTCTCTCTCTCTCTCTCTCTGTCTATCATAAATAAATAAATAAATCTTTAAAAAATAAATAAAAAAATAAAACTCTCTCTCTATTCAGAGTACCCTAGGTTTGCATTATTTTCCAGAAGTTAGAAAACAGGGAGTTCGATTCCCATGTAGTTTAGAGCAGGGACTCTGGAGCCAGGTGACCTGAATTTGAATCCCAGCTCTGCTACTTGTGCTTTTTGGCAGGTTACTTATCCTCTCTATTCTTCACTTTCCTCATCTGAAAAAGGGATTATCTTAGACCTACCTCAAAGGACTTCGAGGATCAAATAAGTTATATTGCAAAGCAGTTAGAATGATGTCTGGCCCATAATAAGTGTGATATAACTGCTTGTTAAATAAGCATAGTGTAGTGGTATACCCAATTAGTGGCCTCAGTTCTCAGCTCTGTCCTAAGTCATTAAGGGACTTGGCAAGTCCCTTCCCTTTTCTGTTTTTTCAGCTCTGATGGTCTGTGGTTCTAGTCCTATGATGTGAATATTTGGCAACTCATAGCATTTAATCGCCACCAATAGATTTGGATGAGGTGGTAAGTCAAGAGATGCAGAGTCAGATCTAGAAGCCAGATCTCTCAGGCCTCCAGCTGGTATACACCTTCCCTCAGGTGCCCCCCAAAGCTGGGTTCATGGTCCAGATATTTCCCAGTGAGGAAGAACTTTATTTTAACATTTCCTTAACATTCTTTTGGCAGTGTTTATCAAGGATATGTAAACACATTGTTCATTGTTTTCTTCTTTTTAACTATAGACTTTCTTTGGGTTTTGACAGTTTTCCACTAATGTCGTTTTTCTGTTCCAGGAATCAATTCAGGATACCACATTGCATTTAATCATCGTATCTCCTAGTCTCTCTGCTTTCTATTTTTTTTTTTTTTTTTTTTTTTAGTTTTTATTTATTAAGTAATCTCTACTTCCAATGTGGGGCTTAAGCTCATGACTCTGAGTTCAAGAATCACATGCTCTACCAATTGAGCCAGCCAGATGGAGCTTTTCTATTTGAAAGCTTTCTGTTTGATCCATTTTTTTCTTTTTCATTTCCTTTCCCTTTTCCCCATTAGTTTCATGGTTTTATATTATTTATCTATTTTTTAGAAGTTTTCAATGCATGAGGGATCCTAGGATATGGAGATATAATCCCTCTTATACATTGCAGTAGTAGTGTGTATTGGTCCAGCTTCTAAGGAGGGGAATATGATGTGCATATCTTTTGAACCAGCAGTTCTCCAAGGCTTTAGTCCTACAGATTTATAAATGTGTATGCATGTGCTAGGTTATTCACCAAGCATGTGATTTTTCTGAGATTTTAGTAGAATTTCTAGAAGGTGGGGGAAGACACTAATATTCATTCTGGCATTTTTTTTTTTTAAGTAGGCCCTATGCTCAATAGGGGGCTTGAACTCACCACCCTGAAATCAAGAGTTACGTACTCTACTGACCAAGTCAGCCAGGTGCCCTGATTCTGGCATATTTAACTAGAGTTTTTCTGATCACATTTTGACTATGAAATTTAAATTATTTCTCTCTCTCTCTCTCATATCCCCAAGTATGTATAGTTGAGTTTGTATAAGTTAAATGTGCTGCTGATGAAACTTCATGGTAACTCTGGGGTGGCAGCTCTCAGCACTGGCTGTACACCGGAAACACTTGTGAAGTTTTAAAAACAATGTTGATGTCCTAGTCCTGCCTGCAGAATGCTGATGATTTGGCCATGGAGTAGGGTGGGGTAGGCATTTTATAAAAGCTCCTCAGGTGATTGTTATGCCTTTAAGTGTTGGTAAGCACTGGTCTAGAACCTTCTACTTCAAAAAATGTGGTTCTTGGGCCAGCAGCACTGGCTTCCTCTTGGAGTATATAACAACTACAGAATCTTAGGGCCCACTCCAGGCACACTGAGTCAGAAACTGCTTTTTAGTAAGATCTCTAAGTGATTCATATACATATTTAAATGTGAAAAGCATTGGTCTAGACTGGTGGTTCTCAACCTCCGATGAGGGCTGGGCTAGACTGCGATCAGCGCTGTGGTCCTGGGGTTTCTGACACTGCTAATAAGTCTATTAGTTGTGATGATGCTTTTTGATCAGTGTGTGCATTTGCCTCCCTTGGGAGCATAGATGTGGGATGCTTAGTTGTGGGATAGTTAGGGCTCACAGCAACACTTACAAGATCTCTCCCTGAAGTCTAGGCTGGGGTTTGCAGTGAGAGAGCTGGCTGATGTCTGGAGCAGAGCATAGCTAACTAGACTATGTGAGTTCCTGAGCCAGGAAACAGCTAGCCATGGTGAGGAGGAGCAGCAAGTAGATCTATCCCTGCCCTCTAAGAGTTCTGTATTGTCTCAGACTATCCCAAAGGGTGCATGAACTCACACAGGTCTTTTCTGTTTTTGGAAGGTCTAGAAGTTGAAGAATCCACTGTGTATTCACGCATGATCCAGGCAGCTGCACAGCAGAGAGACACCTGCCTAACTATCACTCCAACGGTGTTGGGGGAGAGGCACTTACCGGACCAGCTAGCCTCAGTGACCAGAATCTCTTCCTCTGATCTCACCCTGGGGCATGTGACCAGGGCCCTGTGCCGAGGCATTGTCCAAAACCTGCACTCCATGCTTCCATTTCACCAGCTCAAGGAATGGGGTGTGGAGCGGGTGATTGGCAGTGGGAGTGCGCTGTCCAGGAACGAGGTGCTGAAGCAGGAGGTGCAGAGGGCTTTTCCCTTCCCAGTGTCCTTTGGGCAGGATGTGGACGCAGCTGTGGGGGCAGCACTGGTCATGCTCCAGAAAAATCTTAACCAGAGGGAGTCTTAGTGCATTCTTTGGCCAAAGGACTGTTGGAAATTTTATCTAATTTACATTCCTGACATGACGTTTGGCTCATCCTCTTCCTGGACAGTTTTGTGGGCAGCTTTTAAGCAAAGCTTGTTTGACCAAGGCACCATCTTGACCAAGAACCTACCTTCAGGGCATACTCTAATAGTGCAGCCAAGAGTCATCAACTGGATCCCAAATCCGTGCTTTCCAAGAGACTTGCTTGGGAACCACTCACAAATGTAAATGTGGAAAAAAGAGGGAAAAAAAAAGAAAAGGAACAGTAGCCCAGCATCCTGGTCAGTAGGCTCCTCTGTGATTCACCTGTAAACAAAGGGAAAATAAATGTGGACCTTAGACACCAAAAAGTCTGGTGGCTCTGGGCTCCAAGTAAGAAAAGAAGACACCCCCCCTCCCCTTTCTGGCTTTTGGAATGTTTGTCTATTGGGACATGAAGCCCAGACTTGCATCACAGGCACTGTTGGAAAAGTCTTTGCCTACTGGATTGTGTGTCCCTGAGGTCCCTCTCCCATTCTTGTTTTCCCTTAGCTACAGCTGGTTAGCTGACGCCAGGAGTGGCCCAAGATAGTAAAGCAGAGTGGCTGAGATGAAGAGGCAAGGGTCTGTGCTGACCTCACCACATGCTTCCCCTTCCAAGGAGAGCCTGCTGCAGGGGAGCTGCTCCAGATCCTTCTTTTATATTATTTTAAAAAATATTTTATTCATTTTTTGAGACAGAATGAGAGATAGAATACAAGTGGGAGATAGGGGTGAGGGAGAGGGAGAAGCAGACTCCCCGCTGAGCAAGGAGCCTGATGTGGGACTCCATCCCAGGACCCTGGGATCATGACCTTAGTTGAAGGCAGACACTTAACTGAGCCACCCAGATATCCCTGGAGCTGCTCCAGATCCTTAACGCAACTGGCTTGAAGGCACAGAACAGGGCAGGAAAGGTGGGTAGCGTGATCAGCAATGGGGATAGATGCTGCATAGCTCTGCCATTCAGATACATTTTTCCAAAGGGTCTGATTAGGCATTAATTAGCAGGATACTTTTTTAGGCATATGTCTGGGCAGTAGTGTGTTTTTGCCCCTGTACATTCTTGGGAAGTCTTCCAAGGGAAGGGATGTGGCTGGGCATGTTCCTATCAGAGAGGGTGGCCAATTTAATGAAAAAGAACCCCTCATCTTGCAGGCACTAGCTTTTCTTTCTCTTAGTGAAGGCCTTGCTGGCCCACTACGTATTCCTGGCTTGCAGAAACGTCCCATGGGAGTCAGCATCCCTGCAGGGATCCCAGAGCATCTTTTTTCTTTTTTCTTTTTTAAATTGACATTCGATTTCCCATTCGATTTCCCAACATGTAGTATAACACCCAGTGCTCATCCCATCAAGTGCCCTCCTCATTGCCCATCACCCAAGTTCAACAGTTACCCCATCCCCCTACATAACTCCCCTTCCACAACCCTTTGTTCATTTCCCAGAGTTAGGAGTCCCATGGTTTGTCTCCCTCTCTAATTTTTCCCATTCATTTTCCCTCCTTTCCCTTATAATCCCTTTCACTATTTCTTATATTCCTCGTATGTGTGAGACCATGTGATGATTGTCCTTCTCCAATTGGCTTACTTCACTAAGAATCATACCCTCCAGTTCCATCCATGTTGAAACAAATGGTAGGTATTCATCCTCTCTAATGGCTCAGTAATATTCCATTGTATATATAGACCACATCTTCTTTATTCATCTATTGAAGGACATCATGCCTCCTTACACAGTTTGGCTATTGTGGACATTGCTGCTATGAACATTGGGGTGCAGGTGTCCTGGCGTTTGACTACATCTGTATCTTTGGGGTAAATATCCAGTAGTGCAATTACTGGGTCGTATGGTAGCTCTATTTTTAACAATTTGAGGAACCTCCACACAGTTTTCCAGAGTGGCTGTACTAGTTCACATTCCCTCCAACAGTGCTAGAGGGTTCCCCTTCTCCACATCCTCTCCAACATTTTTTGTTTCCTGTCTTGTTAATTTTCGTCATTCTTACTGGTGTGAGGTGGCATCTCATTGTGGTTTTTTGATTTGGATTTCCTTAATGGTACATGATATGGAGCATTTTCTCATGTGTTTATTTGCCATGTGTATGTCTTCCTCTGTGAGATTTCTGTTCATGTCTTTTGCCCATTTCAGGATTGGATTTTTTTGTTTCTTGGCTGTTGAGTTTAATAAGTTCTTTATAGATCTTGGGCACTAGCCCTTTATCTGATATGTCATTTGCAAATATCTTCTCCCATTCTGTAGGTTGTCTTTTAGTCTTGTTGACTGTTTCTTTTGCTGTGCAAAAGCTTTTTATCCTGATAAAGTTCCAATAAGGTGGGAAAAGAGAAAAAGTATTGGAAATTTTTAGTCTGGTATAAAAATGAGTCATAATGGAAAAAGGGAAAAAAGAAGGGAAAAAAGGGACCCCTCTAGTTCTATATACTATTTTCCCTTGATTTTCCCCTGGTCCTGGAGCTTTCCAGTGCTGCTTGGTCAAGAACTTGCCCTTCCCTTTTACTTCCAGGTAGTCTTATGGGGCAGGGGCCTGCTGTGCTGATTTTCAGGTGTGTGTGCCAGGGCAGAGATGCCCTGCCCTCCACCCCCCTGCCGATGCAGGGCTCAATGGGAGCTGTTTACCTCGGTGAGAGGCCCTTTGGTCCCGGCAGCCCTGCCTCCCAGGCATAAGGTGAAACAAGGAGGAACAACAACAATGGCAGCAGCGGCCAGAATTCCAGCCCTGGAGTCAGCTCCCCACTAGTAACTAACGCAGTCTCCCAGTCCACACTGGCTTAGATATTCCCTGGGCAGTGCGGGGGCGCTGATCTGCACAGCTTGGAGGCGCCCGGCGGCAGGAGAGTCCTCGCTGTCTTGTGTCCTCCTTGCTTCCGCCTGTGCCAGGGGGAGCACAGGATTGAACGCTGTGTCCGCTCAGCACCCTGGGATCTGGGCCCTGTGCTCTGGAAACACGCTCCTAAGGTGGGCGGCTCCCGAAGGCAGCAGGGCACAGACACCTCCGTTGGGAGCCCCCGCCTAACCGACCAGCTTCTCCCAAATGCCCTTCTGCTGTGTGCTCCAGCCCTTTAGAGAGATCAGTCCACAGTTTGCAGTGAGCTTTCCCCCCCGGGTGCGCTTCCTTTATTAGTGACTCTGGGAATCTGGAGGCTTCACTGCACCTCCTGAGATTCTGCCCGATTTCCCCACTGAGCACTTTTCTGTCCGGAAAAACTCCAGCGTGGCTTTTTAAAGTTCCCACTTCTTCAGGGCTGGGCTTTCCTGTCCCGGAGGCTCTCGCCACTCTGAGCTGGCCCGGCTACTGGTGGGGCGCCTCCCCCACTTCAGTTCTTTTTTTATTTTTTCACCTTCTTACTTTGTTAGAAGCAAAAACTTTTCTCTCTGTAGCATTCCAGCTGTTCTCTCTTTAAATCTCAGGTCAAATTCGTAGGTGTTCAGGATGTTTAGAAAGTTTTCTAGGTAAGTTTGTGGGACCAGGTGAGTTGAGGACCCCTACTCTTCTGCCATCTTGCCGAGGAGCTCTCCAGAAAACCGATCTAGAACATCTTAAACCTTCCTGTAGTTGGTAGGAATGACTATGGCATGGCTTCCAGGAGAAAGCCATTGTTGCTGTGTCTAGTTCAGATTCCTAAGAGTGATTCCCAAGGCTCTGGCAGGCCTGACTCTGAGGCACCCGGGCAACTATGAATTTGGGAAGTAGTCATGTCTCTTTGTAAATGTCACTTTATGAATCACATGATTGTCCAAAGCTCTTAGATTAATCCGCCTGGCCATGTTTGTTAGATTTCAGAAACTAAAGCTCATTCTTCCAGAGCCTTGTTCCTTTCATAAGACACTTGTCAGCTTTGGGAATATCATAAATTATGGTAGTGTCCCAGAGAATGGAAGCTCTGTCAGCTTGGGTTCCATGTTAGGGTAGTATAGTGTAGAACCCTCACCAAGAGATGAGCAACATGAAGTGTGACTGACAAATAAACCTTTGATGTTTGAAACCACTGAGATTTGGGGATTGTTTGTTACCATAGCATAATGTAGTGTATCCTGACTACTACAGCCACAGCACAGACTACCTGAGAAGCCTCAGCTGCACCCAGCACAGATCCAGACATTTATTGGCACCCCCTAGGACCTGGGTGTTATTTCAGGACAGTGATGAGTTATTGAATTTCCATCACTAGGGAATGAAATAAATAATAGGACAGATTTATGTATATGCAGAAGGAAGAACAATTCATTCTTTATGTAAGTGACACTGAGCTAAACCTTGGAGAGTTTCAGTCCATCAATACCAACAATAATGTTTTTTGAGTACCTGCTTTGTACTAGGAACTAATCTAAACTCTTCTTGTTTGGACCTATTTGATCTTTATGGTGACCCTAGAAGGTGGGTACTATTATCTTCATTTCTCAGCTGAAGAAAACGAGACACAAACGAGCTGAAGAAAACGAGGTAGTTAAGTAACCTACCTAAGATCACAACTCTAAGATTCAACCCCAGAGCCCACTTTCTTCAGCGCTCTAGGCTGAGAGAGCAAATGCATTCATTCACATGAAAGACTGACAGGAGCAGAGTGTGATGAATTGTCTGGTATAACTTTGTCATAGGGCATATGAAAGGGTGTGATGGGATTTGTGACTGGAAATGTTGGCCAAACTGTGAAGGGTCTTAGATGCCAGATGGAGGGGCTTGGACTTTCTCCTGTGGGCAGTGGAGAGGAGGGCAGGCTTCATGGGTCCTAGGAGTATAACTGCTGGCCACATAGACTCTAGATTGGAGAATGGGTATTGCAGAAGGCAGAGGCCCAATTGGAGGGGCCTAGAAGACAGTCTGTGAGAGATGGTGGGCCCTAACCAAGCTGGGGGCAAAGCCTGCCACACATAATTCTTCCTTTGGCCCTTGACTATGCCTAGACCATATAATGTTTATATGGCTTTCATGCTCTCTGTTTTTCTTCTCAGCTACACTGAAAGCTGCTTGAGGGAAGGGTTCCTCTTAAGGTGTTCTCTGCCTTGTCCTTCTCCTTAATCTCAAGCTGATGCCCATGTTTGGAATGCCCTCCTCCCAGGGCAGAACATTATGCCTTGTCTGAGGCCCAGCTCAAATACCGTCTGCCTGCTACAAAGTCTCCCTGGCGGCATGTTTGTCACTGGATCATCAATATAGCTGATATCCAGGACCCCAATCAGTGTTTACTGTTGGCATGGCCTGTTGGTTCCTGGCTTGTGCCCGTCATAGGGTGCCCCAGCCAGTAAAATGTCAGAGAGAGCCTACTGTCTTCGTCCTCATGCATCCTGACCTCCTTGAGGGCAGAGACCGTCTTACTCACCCTGCTCACTTGCTGTGGGTTTGCTAGTGCTCAGTGGTCCTTCAGGAAAGAGGGCAGTTTGTACCTGACCTCTTGTCTCAGCCGTGATTAGATGGACAGATCACATCTTTGAAATTGAGAGATTCTTGGTTGACAGTGTGTGAGTCATGAAACATTAAGCAAATCTTGTTTTTTTTTTTTTTTTCATTAAAAAACAATTAGTCACAACCTCGAGCTAATGGCCGGATATAGCTCAACAGTCAGCAGATGTGGTTCTCATTTGAAATAATGAAGATGAGAACCATAATCCCTCATGCTTGCCTAGGGCTTTACCAGCTCACAGAGACCATTCACACCCCATGTCCTTAATAATCCCCAGAAAAGCTCTGTAAAGCAGGTAGGGCAGGTGCTCTCACCCATTTTGTGGATGAGAAGACAGACCCAGAGCTTCAGCTATCAACCCAAATTTATGCAGTGGGTGTCTGGCACAGCTGGGCCTCCTCTCCCACCTCCATCCTCTGCCCATGCTCCTGACCCTCGATCTTTTCTCCCTCTTGTTCCCAGTTCCCACTCTGGGTCCCAGTTCTGCATAGCAAGGGCTTGGCTCTCACTTTGATGCTTTATTCCTTCCTGGCTTAGGTGGCCAGCTCCATTCACTTCTGGAGCGTGATAACCCCTTTCACAGAGCCCTGCTCTTCATGGGAACTGACTCATATGGGGACTTGGTGACATGAATGCACAGATCAAATGCAGAAAGGAAAGGAGTTTTCTTCCAGGGTGGCTGTTTGCCATCTGGATCTGGGATCCCTGAAGCCATTTAAAATCTGGGAGGCAAGACACAAAAATCCGGGAAGTTAAATGTCAACAGAAGATTTAGAAAGCTCAAGACAAGACTAGTAGAGTTGGTACTGTTCTTGAGTGGGTTACAGGCACTTGCAGTGGTGCCTTCACCACTTTCCCTGGGGCCGGAACTAGTGCTTCTTGGTTCCTACCTGGTTCCTCCCAGAAATGTCAGGCTGACAGTTCCTGATTTGGGTGATCAGGCTTTTTCAGCACATGAGAGTTTGCTAGTTTCTAGTTGTATCAGAATGTCTGGCTTCCAATCCAAACCCAGATGGAGGAAGAAAATTAGGATTCTAATTGCCCAAGTCAAAGACTCAGTTGAAGTCCGTGTGCCCCCTGGTGGTAACACTAGGTGAACTGCAGCTGACTTGGCTCACCCACTTGCTGGTGGGGCCTCCAGCACTTCCTTCACTGCCTCTTGTCCCCATCAGACCTGAGCTTGGAGTAAATGCCCCCTCCCAGAATTCATCATTAAAACATGATCTACTTACTAAGGGTTTTAATGGGTACATCATTGCATATATTCAAGAACACCCTTGGATTATGGAAGCTGGGGTGGAAGGGGGCTCAGACGAACACCTTATTGTACATTATGACCCAGAAAACTATGCTGATGGCAGCAGTGCTCCACCCCAAGGTCTTGTCTCTACCACCATTTCATGAGTTTTAGTAGAACCACTCAGTGCTAGTTTTGCTCAGAAAAAAACTATGCCAATAAATATTTGCAGTGTGTTACTTTGGGCAAGGCATGGAGCTAGGCTTAGAGAAGGAAAATTGATGGGGCAAGAGCATTGTCACCCTGGAGCATTAAAATCTGTGAAATTAGAAACAAACATCAGAGAAGTTAAAGTTCGGTACAAGCTTTAGGAAGCCTCAGACAAGACTGGGATGATTGTCACTGTCCTTGGGTGGGTTACGTAGCCTGTCTATATTTCATTTCCTAATCTATAAAATTAGGACAAAAATCAAACTTTCCTCATGAAACCTTGTGACAGTTTGATGAGTTAATGCCTAAAGTGCTTAGCCCAGAACATGGCACGCTGCATGGGCTTAATAAGCATCCACTGCTATTATTGTCATTGTGATCACATGTGCCAGTTGCTATAGGAAGGTATAGTCTGAGATTTCTGTAATATAGATGTGGGCACTTTGGCTGGGCCCTTGGTGGGAGGCTTTTTGGAGGAGCTGGGAGTTGGGGGCTTAGAGTCTCAGCATCCATGGGTCTCACCTGCCACCTGGGCCTTAAAGATGAGTTAATGAGATGCACAGCACAAACATGAACAGAAGGTGGGCAGGGGGAGAGCATGGAGGCAGGCACAGTTAGTGTGGCTGGGGAGGGGATGTGTCTAGGTGGCAGGAAGGGCTGCACCACCCTGGGAGTGGAGATGGGGGCTGTGGGCTCAGGGTGCTAGGCTGAGGGATAAGGTTCAGTAAGGGTGCACAGTCCAGAGGATATTCCAGGACTGGGGATTGGGAGGTGGTGGGCCAGCGTGCTGGGCCAGGGAAGGGAGGCACTTCTGGTGCCTCAGGTGAGAGGAGGTAGCTGCCAGCTACAGAGAGGGATAGATATGAGCCACAGAAATGTAGCCTAGACAGTGAAGACAGAGAAGGAGAGGCTGGAGATGACAAAGTATGTCAGGCTTGGTGAGCACAAGAAAGTTGGTGCCTCTATAGGCAGGGACATTGATAGGAGGGAATGTGGAGAGCAGAGGAGTCTTTCTTGGGATGTTCTGAGTAGATGGGGTTTGTGGTCTTCATCTGGAGATTCCAGGAGGTAGGGATGGAGCCCAGTGGAGAGGGTAGGGCTGGACCCCTGGATGAGGGGGGTCCCTGGCTTGTTGGAGGATTGGGGGTCTCAGAAGGGGTGGGAGGATATAAGGATCAGTCCTGCGGAGTCCCCATGTGTTGAGGAAAAGCTTTCAGGGAAGGAGGAGAAGGGCCACAATTTCCCCGGTAGCCCTTACAGCATGAATGGTACCATGCAGGCCCTGGGGATGTGGTCATCACCCAATGCCTGTTACAAAGGGGACATATTTAGTGATCTGTGTTGTCCTCATTGGAGGCAGAAATCACCTTGGAAACTAAGGGGACAGTTTTGGTGGAGAGTGTAACCTTCCCCTTCTTGGATTTTGTCTGTGTGCTGGCCAGTTGTCTCAGTGCCTTTCTCAGATGTTTCCACTCATGCCCCAGGGCTGCAACCGGCTGAGACCTGGCACTGGCCGAAGCAGTATGCGAGCCAGAGGCCATCCCTAAGACAGCATAGGCATGTCAGTCTCCATACTGAGGTGTTCCCTTCAGCACCTCTGGCCCACACATGTGGTTAGAAGGAACAATGACCCCAGAGAACTTGCAGGTTGAGGCAATCACTGCTGGTGAGTTTCAAATATATATAACAGATAGTTATGTATGATTAAGGATGAATTCCATGATCCAGCAATCCCACTTCTGAGTATATGCCCCAAAGAATTGAAAGCTGTGACCCAAAGATGTATTTGTACACCCATGTTCATAGCAGCATAATTCATCCCATAGTTAAAAGTTGGAAACAACTCAAGTGTCCATTGACAGATGAATGTATAAATAAAATGCATTATATACATATGATGGAATATTATTCAGCCTTATAAAGGGAGGAAATTCTGCAATTTGCTATGGATGAATCTTGAGCATATTATGCTAAGTGAAATAAGCCAATCACAAAAAGATAAATACTGCATGATTCCACTTACGTGATGGTCTTATAGTATTCGAATTCATACACAGAATGTAGAATGGTTGCCAGGGGCTGGGGGAGGGGAACAATGGGGAGTTAGTTTTTATTTTTTTATTTTTTTTTTTTTTGGGAGTTAGTTTTTAATGGGTATAGAGTTTCAGCTTTGTAAGATGACAACAGTTCTGGACATGGGTCGTGGTGATGGCTGTACAATATTATGAATGTATTTAATGCTACTGAATTGTATGCTTAAAATGGTTAAAATGGTATTTTTCATGTTATATGTATTTACCAAAATTTCAAAAAAAGGAATGAATTCCAAGGTTCATTTTTATTGAAGCTAAAGTATCACAGATAAAATGGCACACACATAAAAAGATGTCCAAGCAGGGGGCATGGTATGGCATGTTGAGATGGGGTTGGCCTTCATGCCCAGACCAACAGCATGACCTGGGCAATCAGCTAATTACATAGATGTCTCATGTGTAAAATGAATATGGCAATCCCTGCCCTGCCACTGCCCGGGGCTGTTATGTGGCATGGGGGAGTGAGTTTGTGCAGTCTTTCTGTAAACTATAAAATGTCACGCAAAATCCATGCAGTGTCTGCACTTTACTATCTTTTTTTTTTTTTTTTTAAGATTTTATTCATTTATTCACGAGAGACACAGAGAGGCAGGACATAGGCAGAGGGGAAGCAGGCTCCATGTGGGGAGCCTGATGTGAGACTCAATCCCCTGATTGGAGATCATGCCGTGAGCCCAAGGCAGATGCTCAACTGCTGAGCCACCCAGGAGTCCCTGCACTTTACTCTCTTGAGTCAGGGCTCAACCTTGTGAGATACTCCAAGTAGGGCTACGATGGGCTTTTCTGGCATGTGGCTGCTCATTTCAGGGTGTGTGGGGCCTGTGGCTTATTGGAGTCCTATAGGGTTCTTATAGGCAGCTGCCAGGATGGGTTCTGCAGGACATTTTGGGCTGCAGACCGTATGCATGCTCAGAAGGACTTTGCAGCTTTTCTCAGCCATGTTCTGGGAGGGTATTAAGCCTTACTGTATTAACTTTTCTCCTGTGCATTTAGGATCATACTAAGTGAAATGAGGAAATAGACACAGAAAATAATCCATGAGGTTCCATGAAGAATCCCAGTTGAGCAAGCCTGGGACCTCCCACTCCAATTTCTACACCAGGGCTCCACAGGGAATGAGAGGCCTGAGAGGCAGGGACTCATCCAAGCTTCCACAGAGTTGGTGGCAAAAGCCAGCATTCAAAACCAGGTCCTTAAATGCCAGGCCAGGACTGGGTGACATGACCATTTCCATTCCTTCTACATTTTCAAACTGGAGCAGTGAATTTGTTGAGTTTTTACCCCCAGACCACCCTATCTGTAGGAGTGGTGGGCTTGGGAGGGCTGAGCCGTGCCCTCCTTTTCCGTGAGAGCTGAGCTCACAGCTCTGGCTGGTTCAGGGCTGTGTGTGGCTAAGTGCACCAGAGCCCTGGCATGGCTGGAGGCGGGGCAGCCGCTAAGTGGTTTCTGAAAAAGGGCAAAAATGATGGGAAAAGCTCTGGGATCCTCTGGGAATCAGAGCCACGGCAACAGCAGCTGCTGCCATTGCTGGAAGCATTTTCCTTGAGTGCCAGAGCATACCCACGGTTCATCCCTGCCAGCGCAGAACAACCGCGACCTGGGGAGAGGCCAAGGACCCTCACAGAGGCAGGGGAGGCAACTCTTCTCCCCACACGAATCCAACTCTCCCTTCAAATAACAACGGCCTTGGAGCTTGCTGGTACCTGCCGTGTCTGGAGTGTGCCTGAGTCTAGCTGGTGAGTCTTTTTTATTGTTTGATGGCTAATGTAGATGTTAGCTTTTAGAATGGCATAGTGAGCTGTCAGAAGCTGAGCCTTTCATCTGTCTAGCTGTGTGACTATGCACAGTTCAACTAGCCTCTCAGCACCTCATTTACCCCCTCTGAACACAGGATAATAACAGTGGCTGCTTCAAATGTGGTGGTGACACTTAAGTGAAGCTACAGCTGTGGTGCACTTAGCGTGGCTAATCGTAAACACTTGGCAAGTGATAGTGGAGGTTGCTATTGTCAATGTGTATCATTTGCACCAGAGTCATCCTGGACATCCATCCTGGAGTGAAGAGGCCATGGCTCCTGCCGAGGCCAGTGGTTTGTGGCTGGAGGTTTCACTGGATTGCCCTCTCTGGACTGAAGCGGTGCTGGGCTGGGAAGCAGGAGTCCTGGGTTCTTGTCTAGGCTCCACTTATTCTATGTTTTGGGTAGAGTTCTTCTGGATCTTCATCCATAGTTTGGGTATTCCCAGATCTCCATATCTCTTTAGGAAATACTCATGTAGGCCAACAGGGCAAAGATGATCTGGGTTGGGTCCTGGACCAGCTCCCAAGAGCCTGCAGGGAGGCTAGAGGCAGACAGATGCTTTGAGCAGAGAGGGAGCAGGAGAGCCGCACCCAGGATGTCTCATCTGGATTGGGGAGAAAATAGAGGCTTCTCCTGGATGGTGGGCATTGTCCTCCCTGGCTCTGGAGTTGAGAAAAACCCAGAGGCTAAACCAAGTCTTTGCTAAGCAGGGTCACTTTTTCAGGTCTGTCCTTTAGTCCAGATTGCTATTTGTGAATCTTACATAAACCAGAACCACCATCTCCATCAGACACTCCAAGTCATGGTTGGAAATTCCCCCATCATTGTAGAACATTCCACTGTGACAGGTACATTGCCATGGAGCTCATGTGCTGGACAGACTACCCTGTCCCTGTCTACCCCACAACCCAGAGCAAATGGCTTCTTGGTCCCTGTCCTTCCCTCTGCTCCTGAAGAAGCTTGGTTTCCAGTAGGGAATTAGGTGCGAGGCATGCAGCACAGATTTGGGGTTTGTTTCTTGGGTTTGGTTATATTCAGACCAGAGGAAGAGGCAAAAAGAAATACCATGGAAAGGTTTTGTGGAGGCTCCTGCTAATGGGTACTCTTGTTGGGATGTTAAGAGCTGTGAGTCAGGCAGCAGGTTTATTCTTCATTTTGTGGCCAGTCCCATCCAAGGGGTCAGCCCTGGGAGAGCCAGGCCTGGCATATGGCCACATCTTACTTATACTTCATTTTGGGCTTTGAGCTTTTAGGGATGCTTGTTTGAGCAGGAAGGTGCTACAGGCTGGGGCTTCTGATTGAAAGGGCACCATCTCTGCCTGCCTGGCCCAGGGCTGGGGGACCCTGGTCTGATCTGCCCCCACCCCACCCTGAGGTGAGACCTAGGGCTGAGTTTAATGGCTGAGAAGAGCCTGAGCCTTCAGAGAGGTGGTGGAGTGCTGGAGATGCTCTGGGGTCAGGCTACTGCGTGTCCAATCCAGGTCCCCACTCTGCCTGTGTGGCCTTGTGTAACCACTGTGTCTGAGTTTCCTCATCTGTCAAATATTTACCTCTTAGAGATATGAAAGTGAAGTGAGTGCATGGGAAGTGCTAGAACACCATCTTGGCACAGCACAGGCTCAAGCATGTCAATTATTTTCATTCTTACTCATCTCCTGTGCCTTTTAAAGGGGACAGGCTCCCCTTAGTATGAACAATCCTGACCAGAGAGTTATCTTCTGAAAGCATAGACGACTGCTGGTGTTCATTCATCTGAAGCTTCTCATGGCTTCCTGCCATCTACACAATAACATCCACATCCTGTTCCTTGACATTCAAGGACAGTAGCCATTTGGTTCCAACCCGACTGCCTGCCTCCCAGTCCACTGGCTTGCTCTCCATCAGGTATTCTGGGATCCCCATCCTCTTCCTTCAGTCCCAGACCAACCCTGCTCTCCTTCCAGGCCCAGATCCTCTGTCACTTCCTCCAGAATCCTTCTTCAGGACCCTGGCCCCCCCCTCCTGTGATATCCCTGCCTCAGCCAGCACCTGGTTTCTGTCTTAGATGGGGCCTGAATGCTCTCTGTACCCCCAGCACAGGCCTGGATACCCAGTAGGATTCAGCAGATGGGTATTGAGTGATGGAATGAACAAATGGGTGAGTGGTTGGAAATGGGATTCTCTGTGGCTGGGAACACTTCCTGCTGCAGAGTTTCCATCTGATGGATGACCCAGAGAAATACTCAGGCCCTCCTCAAAGTGGAACAACAGGCAGGAGGGAAAATGGGTCTATCTTATTCACAGGATGTGGAGTGGTGATGCTGCCTCATTTTCTTCCCCCAAGGATCTGGGCATCAGATCATAGCTGATTTATTGTTAAGGCCCAGCCATGTGTTCTGAGTGTTCACTGCCTGAATGTACACTTGAAAATGCAGGTCTTGGGGTGCCTCCCATTCCTTCAGTGGCATTTTCTGGAATCCAGCCACTGCTGGAACATGAATCTTGCTTACTTCCTATGCAAATGGGAATAAAAAAAGGTCTGTATGTGATCTCTTTCCTGTCCCCCACAGTGACCAGCACAACATTTTTTTTTTTTTCATCAAGAGGGGGATCAAGAAAGCTCCCTGCTCAGGAGGTCACTGGGTGTGGATACGTCAGTGCTGGATAGAAATTGCTAGACTGCATAATGGACGGTGCAAAGAGGACCCTGAAGAATGATGGACAATCAACTCAGGCCACTCAGGAGGGGTTGGGAGCATGGGCAGTACAGAGCTTGGAGGTTTGTTGGGCCCCAAGAGGAGGTACTGCAGGAGCAAAGGCCTCTGAGATGCAGGACAGCTTTGGGTACTAGAGAGAGGGGATGCCCCACTGGATGGAGGGAAGAGTGGGAGAGGAAGTTAGGAAGGGAGTGGGAAACAGTATCAAAACTAGTTCATGGCTGTATGTGCTGGCATGAGCTGCCACCCGAACTCCACATGTTCAGACCTAGAAGGCCTGAACCAGCCCTGAATCACTTAAAGTTTAAAAGTTCAAGGAGGCTTGAAATATGCTAATTTCACAAAAATGACTAAAAGTACAAAAAATCTCCTACAGACTCAGCAGTTATAGCCACCAGGTTGAACAGCACAGGCAGCTGAGCACATGGCTGGTGACGGGACACAGGGCACAGGAGGCCATTGCAGAGGAGTGGGAGTGTGCCGGTCTCTGCTGCCTCCTTGTTTGTAGATACACAGCCTGCCTTGCTCTTTAGGGTTGAGCCATTCTCATCACAGACTTCTCCCCGGAGTGCACAGTCAGTGACAGCTCTTCCATTGCCCCCCTTACTCTGATCTTGGAGGGAGGCAGAGCCGTGGTTATCATCCTACTTTGCAGATGAGGCACCTGAAACCCAGAGAGGAGAGAGTACATTCAAGTCCTTCAGAGCCTGATGGCTCCAGGTTGGGGGACCCATCACTCCTGATCCCAATGCCTGTGGGGCTGCTAGGCCTGCTCACCCCTGGGGCTCTGAGCTAGAAAGTACAGCACCTCTGGAAGCTTCATTTCTGGGGGGGTTAGTGCCAATAGCTGTTTAACCTCTGGGGCTGCTTCACAGGGGCTTCTCCTTGCAAAAGCAATGAGGGCAAATGAGGACTAGAGTCATGTAGTCCTCAAGCTGGGAACAAACCTGATCTTGGTGGCTACCTGCAGGCTGCCTCTTTGGCCACAAAAGATCTGGCAAGGATGAAGAATTGGGGAAGCTCCGATTCAGGGGGGTCTGAGGACCCGCCCCAAGAGGACTCCTGCTTAGACCCCCTGGATGGAGACCCTAATTCCAGGCCAGTTCCAGCCAAGCCCCACATCTTCCCTACGGCTAAGAGCCGCAGCCGACTTTTTGGAAAGTGTGACTCAGAGGAGGCTTCTATGGATTGCTCTTATGAAGAAGGCCAGCTAGCCTCTTGCCCAGCCATCACAGTCAGTCCTGTTGTCATGATCCCGAAACATGAGGACGGCCCCACCTGTGCCAGGTAAGCTGTATCTGGAACCTCGGCCCCTTCCTCACCAGGAGCCAAACTGGGTCACCTGGCTGAGGCCCCAGCTATGGAAATACCACATGGTGCTCTAGATTATAAGCTGTAGGTCATAGAACCAGGGAGCTGGGGAGCCTTCAGCAATCATGTGGTCTAGCATCTGCACTCATAGGAGCTTGGGGACACATGGTCATGGATGCTGGCATATATGCTGATCTTAGATGTAGGCTGATCTCTAGCTGTCCAGGCCTTGAATGCTCACCAGTCCTAAACACTTAGTCTGTAAGTTAAAAAGCTCAAAGCCAGGAGGCTTTTATTTATTTTTTTAAAAGATGTTTAGATTTTTATTTATTTATTTATTTATTTATTTATTTATTTATTTATGTATTTATTTATGTATTTATTTATGAGCAAGAGTGAGCATGAGAGAGAGAGAAAGAGAGAGAGAGAGATGAACAGGGAGAGGGGTAGAGGGAGAGGCAGACTCCCCACTGAGCAGGGAGCCCAATGCAGGACTTGATCCTAGGACCCTGGGATCATGGCCTGAGCTGAAGGCAGATGCTTAACTGACCAAGCCATCAGGTGCCCACCAGGAGGCTTTTAGAGAGAAGGTGCAGAACAGTTCTAGTGAGGAGCCCACCAGCTCTTTGGCCTCTACCAAGGCAGGTCAGGGAGGGTGCATAGATTGGCTAACCTCTGGGTAGTGTGAGGACACTTTTTCACTTGTCAGGGGCTATCCAAACCTTTGCAACCCCTGCCTCCAGAGCCCCAGCTCCTAAGCAAGCAGAAAAGTGAGTGGCTTGGGTAGGAGAGGAAGCAGTGGCAGGAGAGACTTTCTAGATGGTGCCTATAGGCAGAGTGGGGACAGAATGAGGGCACATATACCTCACGGTTTCTTATTATATCAGTTTCCTGGACAGTCACCTAGACTAAGGGATGGGTTTTGTATCATGTTTTTTCCCCTTTTGGTTTGCCCTGGCTTTTAGTCATGCTCCCCAACAAGCTCTGAAGGCACATCAGAGTAGTTGGATGAAGGTATTTTCTGGCCCATAGGCAGCCGTCCCAGGACTCTGTGACTACTGGATCTGAGAAGAGCCTCAAGCTCTATGATCGCAGGAAGATATTTGAGGCTGTCGCTCAGAATAACTGTGAGGAGCTGCAGAGCCTGCTGCTCTTCCTGCAGAAGAGCAAGAAGCACCTCATGGACAGCGAGTTCAAAGGTAGCCCTGGAAGGCCAGATTCCTGGGAGAGGCCCCGCTGCCATGCCCTGCTCTGACCCTCACTTTGTCTTGCAGACCCAGAGACAGGGAAGACCTGTCTGCTGAAAGCCATGCTCAACCTGCATGATGGGCAGAATGACACCATCCCCCTGCTCCTGGAGATTGCCCGTCAGACGGACAGCCTAAAGGAGTTGGTCAACGCAAGCTACACAGACAGCTACTACAAGGGTGAGGACGAGGACAGGGTCTGGCATGGCTCTGTCCGCAAGCATGCCTGGAGCCAGGAGGCATTGTCATGCCTAGGCGAGTCTCTCAGCTCCTTGCTCCCTGGACCAGCCACTGAGATGGCATCTCCTGGTTCCAGGGGGTCCTTGCCTCCCCCACCTGCTGGACTTGGTTTCTCTTCATATACATCCTGGTCCTATCCTCCTCTCTGTGGACTTGGTGTTCTTTGCCTCTGGAAGCCATGGCTACTCTCTCTGCTACTGTTCCTTGACCTTGGGCAGTTTTGACTACTCCAGTTCCCAGTCTGTTGTTCCCTTGGGGATTTCTACTCCTACCTCAGGGACTCCTTGGGCCCCCTTTGGGCATTCTGGCCTGCTCTCCTCTTGTGCAGGGGAGTCTTCTGGCACTTTCTGCCCAAGTCTTGCCCCTGCACCTGTCCAAGCACAGGACTGTGAGTACAAAGCAATAGCACCCATCCTCCACAGGCCAGACAGCCCTGCATATTGCCATTGAGAGGCGGAACATGGCGCTCGTGACCCTCCTGGTGGAGAACGGGGCAGACGTCCAGGCTGCAGCCAATGGGGACTTCTTTAAGAAAACCAAAGGGCGGCCTGGCTTCTACTTTGGTAGGGAGACCATGTGGTAGATGCTTGGCTTTTTGACAATCACTAAGGGGAGGTTTAGGGTGGAGACAGAGGGATTTGGAGGCTGGGTGGTCCAGGGACCAAACTCAACTATTCGTGAGGCCCATCCTATGCCTGTGTTGGCCGCAGGTGAGCTGCCCCTGTCCTTGGCTGCATGTACCAACCAGCTGGGCATTGTGAAGTTCCTGCTGCAGAACTCTTGGCAACCTGCAGACATCAGCGCCAGGGACTCCGTGGGTAACACCGTGCTGCATGCACTGGTAGAGGTGGCCGACAACACAGCTGACAATACCAAGTTTGTGACGAGCATGTACAATGAGATTCTCATCCTGGGCGCCAAGCTCCACCCTACACTGAAGCTGGAGGGGCTCACCAACAAGAAGGGGCTGACGCCACTGGCTCTGGCAGCCAGGAGTGGGAAAATCGGGGTAGGGGGGGCTGTCTTGCCTGAGGTAGGGGTGCAAATTTTGAGGGTGCCATGGAGAGGACTGCCTGCCTTGCTGCCACCTGATACTACCACCCTGCAGAGCCCTCCTTCTGTGACACTTGCCAGAAGGTGTAGGACAGGGGCTAGTAGGTTAGCCAGAGGAATTGTGAAATGCTGAGCGGAAGTCAGCACCACACCTGACTATTTCTGACTTTCACATCTGAACAGTACCAACCAGACAGAGTGGGGGTGGGGTGCTGGCACCTGGGTGTGGGGTGGCTTGAGCCAAGGGTGAAGTGGCTGTGAGCAGGTGTGATCAGGTGATGATGGATCTGATATGGCTGTAGTTGAGGTCTGAGGCAGGGGGCAAGTTGGTCAGGAGGCTGATGGATAGAGGTGAGGGCTCTCCTGGGGCTAAGCTGAGTCTCTGACTGAGCTAGGAAGCAGACTTATTGTTGAGGCAGAGCTGGTGGCCTAGTGGGGATGTGCTTGTGGTGGGGCTGCTTGCTGGCTGGTCTCTCACAGGCTTTTGTATCCCCATGGTAGGTCTTGGCCTATATTCTCCAGAGAGAGATCCAAGAGCCTGAGTGCAGGCATCTGTCCAGGAAGTTCACTGAATGGGCGTACGGGCCCGTGCACTCGTCGCTCTATGACCTGTCCTGCATTGACACTTGTGAGAAGAACTCAGTGCTGGAGGTGATTGCCTACAGCAGCAGTGAGACCCCGGTGAGTGCGCCTGGGCGGGGCCTGGGTAAGGTGGGCTTCTGGGCCTCACTCTGCCCCAGCCCCCTACCCTAGCTTTGTCTTTCCTTTCATCAGTGAAAATCTGTTGCCTGGGGCCTAGGCTCTGATGCCTCATCTCCCTGTTTATTCCCACTGAATGTTTTCCTTCATCATACAAATAATGTAGGGTGATTTTCTCATAAAAACATAAATATTTCAGGTAGACATAAAAACATAAATATTTCATAAAAACAAAAATAATTTTCTTTTTATACCATATAAAAGCACGTAGCTTCATTTTGTTTACATTAAATGGGATCATACTATACAAAATGTGGAACAATCAATTTTTCCATTTAATGGTGTGTCTTGTAGATCATTTTATATGAGTTCATATGGGCCTGCTTCATTAAAAAAAAAAAAAAACCTGGCTGTATAGTGTTCCACAGTAGGGGTGAGGAATAAATTTCCATTGGAGGATTGGGAATTTTTCTAGGATGCCTAGAATTGGAATTGCTAAATTGAAGAAATATGTATGTTTTAATATTTTAATAGGTACTGCCAAGTTGTCCTCCAGAAAGACTATATCAGTTCACTTGCCCACTAGCAGTGGGTATACATCTACCCATGTCCTTGCCAACCAGGATATTATCAATATCTTCTCAAAAACTGATTTAAGTTTTTGGGGCCAAAAATGCTATCTTATTGATGTCTTAATTCTCGTTTTCTTGACTAATGTGAGGTAGATAATTTTTAGTATAGTTATCTGACCATTCATATTCCTTTGGTAGATTTCCTGTTCATTGTCCTTGGCCATCTCTTCTACTGGACTGTCGGCCCATTCCTTTTGGTTTGCAGGTGCACTTGCCATAGAATGAATTGATCCTTTCTCTATTGCATATGTTAAAAATATTTTATTTTCTTCCAGTCTGTCTCTTGGCTTCTAGCTTCATATAAGACATCATTTGCTTATAAAAGATTTTCATTTTGAGAGTCAAATTAGTCTTTTTCATTTGTAGCTTCTGTGACTTGTATCTTGCTTTGCACGGTCTCTTCCACTTCAAGATTACACATACACATATCCTGCAATATTTTTGTTTAGCTCCTTTGTAGTTATTTTATGTTTGGCTCCTTAACTTATCTAGAATTTATTTTTGTGTAGGTGTGAGGTAGGCATCTTACTTAATTATTTTGTTTCCAAATGAGGGTACCAGAGCCACTTCATGTAAAGTATGTCCTGCCACAACTTCCCTGTCTGTCCTTGCTGAGCAGATACCTGCCCCTGAGGCAAACCTGGGGGCTGGAGTCTATGGAGTGATGAGGGGCTGCCACAGCTCACAGGGTAGAGGCTGTGTTTACAGGGGCAAAGTCCAGAGGAGATAGAGGCCTGGCCTGCTTTGCTCCACCCTGTCAGCCTCCACCTGGGCCGCCATGCTGAATCAGGGCCTTGGACTCAGAATCTTGGATGCAAATGTTCCCAGAGGACTAGCCCGTGTAGGAAATGGCTCTAAAAAGGCTGGGGTGTTTGAACTAGAGAAGAGAGGGCTCTGGGGCCATGGCTGCCATCTTCATATCTCTGAAGGCTCTCTTGGGTGAACATGCCGTACTGGGGTCCCTGAGTACAGAACTGGGACAACTGGTAGAAAGCAGAGAAGACCAACGTGACTCTAGAGAATAGATCTTCCTGACAGTGTTTCTCTGCAGGCTGCTCGAGTCAGCAAGGAATTTCCTATCCCCAAAGATATTGAAGAAAACACTAAACAGGGACCTTGTTGAAGAAACTTAAGCTTGGGCTGGGGGTTGGGCTCAATGGCCTACAAAGGTTAGGATGACCTGATTTTGGCTCATCCATCTTAGGGATACTGGAACTTTAACGGAAGTCTCTTGGATATGAGATTTTTGTGGTATCTGGCTGGGGAGTAAGCCTCACCTCTTTCTGCTCCCCTTAGAATCGCCATGACATGCTTTTGGTGGAACCACTGAACCGACTCCTGCAGGATAAGTGGGACAGATTTGTCAAGCGCATCTTCTACTTCAACTTCTTCGTCTACTGCTTGTATATGATCATCTTCACTACAGCAGCCTACTACAGGCCTGTGGATGGCTTGGTGCGGCCTGAGGCTCAGCCTCAAGACAAGGGAGTGGGAAGAGAGATGGACATTCTTATGAGACCCCCCTATGACCCAGGCCCAGGCCAGACCCTAGACTCCTTCCTAGCATGCTGGAAAGATGGAAGGATCATCTGGAGCTCCTTATGTCCCTGTGCTCAGCCCTCCATCTCTCAGGCTGTCCTGGCAACACTCCCCTCCCCCTTCTCAGTCCCTCCTTTAGCGTCCTGGTTGGCTGAGGCTGAATGGATGGTCTCTGAGGTCCCTAGTGGCAGAGGAGGGATAACAGGTTAGAAAGATGAAAGAATTAGGGCTCCAGAAGCAACTCTTCCCTGAGTTGGCTGTCTGCAAGGTCATGGGCTGGCATGAGCCCTGAGCCCATTGCCATCCCACTGACCCACTCACTTGCCAGCCCATTGCCATCCCACTTTTGTTCACTCACTTGCTCTTTGTTCATTCCCTGGACATATACTTTTGAGCACATCTTCTGTGCCAGGTCCTGGGCCATCCATCAAATCAGCCTAAGACCAGACTTCTTCCTCTGCCAGGAGCCATGGACTCCTTTGAGTTACTGAATTGAATCCTTTCCATTCAATACCCAAGCACTTAATTTGCTGCCTTTATACACAGGACTTCTTGCTTATAAAATTGATTTAAAATTCCACTTCCCAGTTAGGTGAAACCTGACTTCTCTTGACCTCATAAGGCCTCTTAATAATTTCATTTTATGAGGAAAGAGAAACACGCTGATTAAGACAAGCTAGTGAAGCAGTGTTTAAAACGTCAGTGACAAGCAGAAAGGAAACTTGCCCTAGAAAAGTGTCTGAGACACAAGGATGACATGTATATGGGACATCTCATCTTCCACCATCAATGGAAAACCTTGACAGGGGTTCACCCTGGCTGTGGGAGAAGCAGGAAGCATATGGCATTGGGTCTATAAGACTGTTTCCACCTCTGCCATCAGCCTCTTCTCAGAAGAGCTCCAGGCTGAGGACATTGTCTGGGAGGCAACACAGCACTGTAAGGATAGTCTGCTTGGCACCTAGAGGCTACCACTTTGGGAATCAGGTCCCACAGAGGGGCCTCCTTGCAGATGTCCCCAATGATGCACTGTCTTTAATTATGCCTATCTCTTGAACAAGGCTAGCCTCTTGGGCAGGGGCTGACTCTTAATCACAGGGCTTGGTAAATGTTTGTTGAGTAAATGAATGAGTGAATGGAGTCTCTAACTTCTCTGCACCTTGCAGCCTCCCTATAAGCTGAAACACACTGTTGGAGACTATTTCCGAGTCACCGGCGAGATTCTTTCTGTATTAGGGGGAGTCTACTTTTTTTTCCGAGGGGTAAGCATTCCTTCCCACACTGAATTTCCATTATCACCAAAGCAAAAAGCCAAGAGACTCACTTGTTGCTCACTCACTCTTTAATTCGTGAGAGAGATACACAGGTGAAAACGAGAGCCCTCCAGGCATTTATGACTGGGGACTGAGGGTCTACCCCATGGGTTCCTGAAGGCCCAGGATAGTCTTGTTGGAAGATAGTCAGGACTCCTCATTGAATGCACAGTTGACCCTTGAACATTGCAGGGGCTCAACTCTCCCCATGGTAAAAATCTGCATATAACTTTTGACCTCCCCCCAATGTAATACTAATAGCCCACAGTTGACCAGTAATATAGTCAATTAACACATATTTTGTATGATGTTATATATTATATTCTTACAATTAAAGAAGCTAGTGAAAAGAAAATGTTATTAAAATCATAAGAAAAAAATCATAAGAGAAAATAGATTTACAGCACTATACTATATTTATTGAAAAAAAAAAACTGCATATAAGTGTCCTTAGCAGTTCAAAACCATGTTGTTCAAGGGTCAACTGTAGTTGTCAATTCTTAAGTGACAGGATCATGACAGGTAGTTATCCAATTAATGAAAACAATAGGTAAAGTTCAAAATAATGAAAGAAATCTACACATATACTGGCATCAGTTTATTTTGCCTGAAAATACGTGCATATTCCTTGGCAATTCTAACATGTGAATAGTCTTTTCTTTGAAATTAGGGCCACTGTTACACGTTACACTGTTATAAATAATTGGAGATTATTGTGATTTTTCCCCCGTAATCTTTTTGATCTAAGGTACACCAAATTTTTCTTAGTGATTCACCATTAAGGAGTCTTTCCAAATCACTCTGTCTTCACAGAAACTACTGTTGTTATTTTGTACTCGTATTTTATATTATACTAAAATACAAAGCCACAGTAGCAAGTGCAGTGGACAAAAAGCTCTCTTGGCAACTAGTATTAACCTGGGGGGAAGAAGTAGAGCGTGTGGGTGTGTCTTGGAAAGGATCTCCTAGCACCAGCACTCATTGTGGGTGTCAGTTGGAATGTTTTTAGGGAGTGGAGAGCATTGGCTATCCTGGTGACATAGTTCAATGGAAGCTGATTAAAGAATTTTTACCATAATGCATAGTTATTAAAGAAAATTAGGAAAAATGCACATATTAAAAAGAAGAAAAAACTCTCAATTTCATTATTCAAATGCAGCAATTAATGATATTTTGGTGAATTTCCTTCCTGTCTTTAACTCTAGGTATAGTTGTAATTCCACTCTCTATTTTAAAATATCTCTCCTGAGTTACATGACATTACCCCTTTAGCCTCACTGTCCTCCCCTCTTCAGAATCTCTGCTTTGATGCACTCCTGTGTTCCATTGTAGGCCATTAAGGAAACATTGCAAATGCTCACCATTTGGACTTTCCTGGGATCTTACACTCTCTATTTACCCGCAGATTCAATATTTCCTGCAGAGGCGGCCATCGCTGAAGACCTTGTTTGTGGACAGCTACAGTGAGATGCTTTTGTAAGTGACACTTTGACTCTTATGCCTCAATAGCAGACAGCATCTTTTGGCCCAGTCCTAAGATTATAGTCATCAGTTCTCACCCATCCTTTCACATATGCTGAGCTTGGAACATAGTAGGACCTCGCAAACATGTTGGATGAATGATGGAAGGCCCTCAGTAAATGTGTTAACTGGTGAATACTGAGGCTCTACCCTATATCAGCTATGCATCAGGTGCCAGTGAATGACAGACATGAGTTCATGTGCTTTACATTCTGAGTTATAGCCTGAAAAGCCTTGTTCATTTTCTTTCATCCACTCATCTAACCATTTGGCATTCACTGAGTTGGCACTGGGATACTGAGATGAACTAGATATGATTCCTGTCTTCAAGGAATTTCCAATCTTTAGAACAGGGTTTCTCAGCCTCAGCACTATGGTAATTTTGGACTAGATGATTCTTTATTGTGGGGGCTGTCCTATGCATTTTAGAATGTTTAGCAGCATCCCTGGCCTCTCCATCCCAGATGCCAATAGAACTCTCCCTGTCCCTGACAGCCAAATATTGCCTGTATCCAGATATTGCCAAATGCCTTCCACTTGGGGAGGTACGCTGCTTTAGGGGGAGACAGATAAGCAAAAGCATAGCTATAAAACAATGTGGATGTCACTGAGAACCTCTTTCCTTCACAAAATAAGCTGGAACCTTATGAAGTTTCCTTGGAGGACCCAGGATACAAAGAGTACCTTCAGAAGGGGATGGGTTCATCTCCTGGGATCTCTTCTATGGACTTTACTCTGATCTCCAGTCCCCCCCCCTTTTATAAGATGTTGTATTTATCTATCCATGAGAGACACAGAGAAAGAGGCAGAGACACAGGCAGAAGGAGAAGCAAGCTTCCCACAGGGAGCCCAACGTGGGACTTGATTCCAGGACCCCAGGACCACACCCTGAGCCAAAGGCAGATGCTCAACTGTTGACCACCCAGGCGCCCCATTTTTCCTCATTCCTGAGGTCTCTCTTTATTCCTGATAATGCAATATTCCTTTATTCCTGATAATGCAATAATTCCTTTATTCTGCAAATGCAAGAAGTTGATTTCTTATCCAGTTGTTGCTAGCTTGTTCCTAGGACTCACAAACCCCATCATTTTACCATAATCTTGAGATGCTTACACTTTTGTTTTGTTTTTTATTAGCTTCAGTAGAATTTAGTGATTCATCAGTTGCATATAGCACTCAGTGCTCATTAGATCAAATGCCCTCCTTAATGCCCATCACCCAATTACCCCATCCCTCTACCCACCTCTCCTCCAGCAACCCTCAGTTTGTTTCCTATAGTTAAGAGTTTCTTATGGTTTGTCTTCCTCTCTGATTTCATCTTATTTTATTTTTCCTTCCCTTCCCCTATGTTCATCTATTTTGTTTCTTTAGTTCCACATATAAGAAAAATCATATGGTACTTGTCTTTCTCTAAGATACTCACATCTTAACCCAAAAGGGCAGGGTGGTTAGTGCAATGCTGGTTTGCTTTACTAGGGGAAGCAATATTGTTGTACATAGGATTGTTCCAATAACTTTGATTCTATTCTGAAGAAGATCATTTGTAGGCAGGTTAGAAGTTTATTTTATTTTTTCAAAGCTACCCACGTAGGGTAGCACATAGGGAAACATTGAAGAGTACTGAAAAGCTTACAGTCAGTGTATGAGTTCCTCATCTTAACTCTTCCCATTCCTTGCATTCCTCATTCCCAGAGACAATCACTTTTCATTCTTGTAACTCTTTTTTCTGATGTTTACTCACTCAGTAGATGAGGATTTAGCATCCTTATACTTCCTTGCCTTTTGCTTCCATTCCTCTAGCTGTCCAATATGGTTTTTAGTAATTTTTGTTTTACTGGGTATTGAGTAATTTATGTTATTATATCTCTACAAGTAGTATTCACAGTTGAGCTTCATAATATACCATACCTTTCCCCCCGTTTCTCCTAAAGTTGGTAACTGTCTTGTTTTCACTTGTTTAGTTTTCTTTGTATCAACTATTAACTTATCCCACACATCTTGAAGCCTCTCAGTACAATTTTTCTCAAAATTGGTCACATAAATTATGTAATTGGAATCCCTTGCTCCTTTTTTTTTTTTTCTTGAAGAAATTCCTCCTAGAGTGTTGTCCTCTCTTTCTAATTGGGATGGTTTCTCTCTGGGCCTGTTGCTTAGCTGTCATCCTGGGACTCCTCTTTGCCACCAGCCTTGGGATGCTCACTGCTATCCTCCTGGGTTAAACTTCCTGTCTCTTTCTTGATTTCCTTGTTTTATTTGAGCACATCCTTTATATTGTCCTCTGGTGAAAAAGATGGTCTCATGATGGAGAGCACAGTGATGACAGCTTTCATCATACCTGGTTCTTGAGTCCCATTGCTCCCACATGTACATCCAAGGTGTTTACCATTCACTAGCACCTCGAGATCCCTTTCCCTTCTCTCCTGATCTGAACTCTATGTCTTCCTCTTTACTGATTAACTCCCTTGTTTTGGGAGAAGGCATCCTAAGCCAAAGAGAGAAGACACATAATAGGGAGGAAGGGAATAAAATTTATTTTAAATCTGGCATGTCTGAAAATATTCTATTATACCTTCATGTTTGACTGCTAGCTTGGTTGGGTATAAAATTCTTCTAAAATTTGAAGATATTTTTCCATTGTTTCCTTTCTTCAAGTATTATAGATGACAAGTTCAAAACCATTCTGATTCTGGATCATCTTTTAAGACCTGGCTTGGTTTTTCCCTTTGTAGATCTATAGTATCTTCTGTTTGTTTCTAGTGTTCTGAAACTTAAAGGTGTGTCTTGATGTGGATTTTTTTACTCAATGTTCTGGACACATAGTGCACTCTTTCAGTCTGGAAATTTATGTCTTTTATTTCTCGATCTCTCTCCTGGAACCCTATGATATGTATATTGAACATCCTGACCTAGTCTGAACCAGTTCTTATATTTTCTCACTTGTGTTTTATCTCTTTATCTTTGGCTTTTCTTTCTGGGAAGTTCAAATCAATTTTAATTACCAATCCTTCCATTGAGTTTATTGTTTTTATATAAAGTTTTTAATTTCTAAATGCTCTTTTTAAAAATTCTTTGTTCTTTATTTCTAAGGAGCATTCCATTCTTGTTTCTAAGCATTTTACTCTTATTTCATTGATGAATATCTTCTTTTGTCTTTCTAAGACTATTGAAACAGCTTTTGGTAAATTTTTCTTCTTTTTGCATAGGTTTTATTTTCTCCAAGTTGTTGTTTCACATTTTCTTGTCTTGCCCTATCTTTAATGTTCGAGGATATCTGGAGATTTTTGATATCTGGTCATGAGAAAGAGTGGAAAACGGAAAAACTCGTTGGAAGCTCTCAATATATGAATGGGGCTTATCAATTTTGAGCTACACTCTAAACTAGTCTAGGTAAGCTATTTATTGGGGAATATCTTTTTTTAATATAAATTTATTTTTTATTGGTGTTCAACTTGCCACCATATAGAATAACACCCAGTGCTCATCCCATCAAGTACCCCCCTCAGTGCCCGTCACCCAATCACCCCCACCCCCCCACCCACCTTCCCTTTCACCCCCCCTAGTTCATTTCCCAGAGTTATGAGTCTCTCATGTTATTGGGGAATATCTAGTTAGTCAATTGCATCTTTTCAATCTTCTGCCTGGAGGGAAGAAATCTGGCGCCACAGTTCTGAGAACTGAGTAGAATAGAGGGCTTTCTGTAATCTATATAATATAAAAATCATATTGTCTCCTGATTTTGGTAAAATGTCAATGATTTCACTGTCTGATGAAAATGGGTCCAACAGTCTTCTTTTATCTTCTTCAGAGACAAACCTCCCCTCTTCTTTATTTTAAGTCTCTTCATCTATTCTCCAGAGGTCCCTAAGCCTTTTGAGATTCCTTGATTAAATCAGTTGATTCTCAGCTTTCCCCACTATAGATTTGGATTTGGTTTTGTTGGGTCTGCTAAGTCAGTTTTCATTTGTCCACTGCTCCCCAGATTCATATGTGGGGGCTCCATTTACCACCCAGGACAACTCTTTACCTGTTTCAACTAGGGTTAGTTATTATTTTGGCCAAGGTCCTGCAAATACAGGGGAATAGTTTTCTTTTGCAGCAGAATTCCAATTGATGAGACAGCCTCCTGACACCAGTTTCCTGACTCACATCAGCACAGTGGTAGTTTTTTGGTGGGTTATCTCACATAAATGGGAATTGAGGTGGTTGGTGTAGTCTACAGTATAAATGTAGGTGGGGGAACTTTCAGGAGGAGGCCATGTTGAACAGGGAGACCTGGGATGAATATGTGAAGGTACCACTAGGCAGACTCTGTCATAGGATCATCAGATTTACTCTGCCTTATCCATGGACCCTACCTGGGCAACCCCCACCAGTCCAACTTGCTGAGGGACATCTTGCCTGGCTCTGCTTCTGAGTTTGAGGGTGTGACCAGCAGACTCTACCTGTGATTTTTCAGGAGAGCATGGCCTGTCCTTCCTCACTGCTAAGAATTGTTTCTTATTCTTTCTTCATTATTGCCTTTTTAGATGTTTTTTCCTAATTGCCCCTTTCATGAAATCTAATACCACAAATATACAGTATAGTTGTCTATGTACTGTATTAATATTTGTGCTTTCTACAAAAAGAGAATAAGATTCTGCACCCCCTAACCAAGTTTTGCCCCCTTGGACAAGATGTTGTTCCTACTGAGAATCATGGGCTAAAGGAGACAGGACAACCAACCCTAGCTTGTCACAGCCTGTGTGTGCTTCTGAGGGATCAGGCCTCCTCGGTGCTTGTAGATGAAGCTTCCTATCCCTCCATCTTCAGTTTTGTGCAGTCACTGTTCATGCTGGGGACCGTGGTGCTATACTTCTGCCACCACAAGGAGTACGTGGCCTCTATGGTGTTCTCCCTGGCCATGGGCTGGACCAACATGCTCTACTACACCCGCGGCTTCCAGCAGATGGGCATCTATGCTGTTATGATTGAGAAGGTGGGTGCCGGTGTCCAGGTAGTTCTCCACAGAGCCAGTTTATACCATGAGCATGTGGGACATGGTCTGCAAACTCTGTTCACCCTCTGTGGATATTACAATATCTGGGAAGGTTCTGGTTTAGCTCAGGACCCAATTTCCCAGCTAATTCCTCAAGAATCAGGCAACCTGGCCCTGACCCAGGTTTGGGGGCTCCTTTGAAACCTGACTCCTCTATATACCAGGACCCCTCTCCCACTAGAACAAAGGCCAAGGAGTGGGGAGCTGTAGATGATTTCCCCATGACACCAGAACTGAGAACCACCAAACCAAACCCTCCTGCATGTTCTCTAGTTCACTTGGGCTCAAGATAAACAACCAGGATTACATAGTCCTGACCCTCCCCTTGGCCTTGCCTAGGACTGGACTTGGTTCTGACAAGTCTGCTCTCTCCTGCAGATGATCCTGAGAGACTTGTGTCGCTTCATGTTTGTCTACCTTGTTTTCTTGTTCGGGTTTTCCACAGGTAATGGGCTTGCTCAGGGCTGGTGGTGGGCAGAGCTCCTATTCACCTCAGTTTCCTGAGGACTCTGCAGGAGCTGGGTGGGGAGAGGCCCCCTGGGATTATGTATCTGCAGGTGACAGAGCTGGAAAATAGAGAACACAGAAATGGTCAGGAGAACCTGGAAATGCAATTCATAAAATATTGTAAGCAATTTTAGAGGTATGAAGTTCTGCTTGCCTATAGTATAGCTACATTTTGGCTTAGTTTTTTTTTAACATTTTATTTTAAGAGAGAGAGAGAGAGAGAGAGAGAGAGAGAGAAAGAGAGAGAATGACCAGGGGAGGGGCAGAGGGAAAGGGAGAGAGAGAATATTTTTTTCGTATATACTTTTTTATTGGAGTTCGATTTGCCAACATATAGCATAACACCCAGTGCTCATCCCATCCAGTGCCTCCCTCAGTGCCTGTCACCCAGTCACCCCAACCCTCCTCCCACCTCCCTTTCCACCACCCCTTGTTTGTTTCCCAGAGTTAGGAGTCTCTCATGTTCTGTTACCCTCACTGATATTTCCCACTCATTTGAGAGAGAGAATCTTAAGCAGGTTTTATGTCCAGCACAGAGCTTGACCTCATGATCCTCAGATCGTGACTTGAGCAGAAATCAAGAATTGGCACTTAACTGACTGAGCCATCCAAGTTTCCCTTTTAACTTTTTATTTTGACATTATTTCATATTTTCACAAAAGTTGCAAGAATAGTACAAATAACTTTTCTGTACTTACTACCCAGTTCCCCCAATTTTACATTTAAAAATTACTTCCTCTCTCTGCTACACATGCACACACGTACACACACCATCACCACCACCACGCTAAAAAGAAAAAATAGTGAGCTGCAGACATGATCAGCCCTTTACTATTGGATAAAGCCTGCATTTCCTAAAAACAATAAGGCTTTCTTACATAAACAATGTATAATGATCAAAATAAGGAAATAAACATCAATACAATAGTATAAACTAATCTACCAGCCTTATTCAAATTTCACCAATTGTCCTAATAATATCCTTTACAGAAGTGAAAATTCCAGATCATGCACTACATTCAGTTGTCATGTCTCTTTAGTTACCTTTAATCTGAAGTGGCTCCTCAGTCTTTCCTTGTCTTTTGTGACCTTAGATTTTTGATAAGTAAAAGCTGGTTTTTACAATGTTTCTCAAATTGGGTTTGTTTGATGCTTCCTCACAATTAGATTCAGTTGTGCATTTTTTATTCGAATATTAAGGAATATGTATCTTCCTCAGTGCATTGTATCAGGAGTCCCACATTTGTTTAGCCCTTCTCTAGTGATGTTACGTTTAATTACTTGGTTTTGGTGGGTCTGCTAGATTACTGTAAAGTAATTATCTTTCCCTTTGGAATCAATAAGTAATTTGTAAGGAGGTGCTTTGGGACTAGGTAAATATCCTGTTTCTCATCAGACTTTTAACTGGTACTGTTAGAATCCACTGATGATTCTCACCTGAATCACTTAATTCTAATGGTTGCCAGATGATGATTTTCGAACTCTGTCATTCCTCCTACATTTATTAGCTAGCATTCTATTGTAGGGAAGAGTTTTCCATTCTACATGCATTTGTTATTTATTTCATCATGCCCTCACAGATTCTTTTCTGGTTTTGTTTCATTTTTCATGGATTCTCGCTTTGTTAAATAGGTCGTAATTTTTACCATCACCATCTATCTTGATGCTGAGATTGTCTGAATAATCATCTTTGGGAGCCTCTTCAAGCTGGCTCCTGTGTCCTTCTGACATATTCACAGTATTCTGGGCACCTGGTTCTGCTTTGATCCTCATCTGAGTCCTGCACTTACATGGTTCACATAGACCCTCCCCTGTCCCCACCCCACAGACTGTTTTGGAATCTCTGTCTCAGAGTTATGGACAGCTTTGACTGATAGAGATGTGTGTGGGCTCTGGCACCTGGTCTGAAGGCTTTGGTCTATCAGTACCCACGGAAGGGACTTGGCATGTAGGTTAATGGATGCTGGATATGAAGTAACCATGGGGCATAACTGCTACAAAAGCTCTTAGGCCCCAGATTATATTTCCCAAAGAAAAGTGTAGCACACAGCAAGAGGCCATTCTGTTCTGAGCTGCTTAGTCCCCATCATTCTAGAATGGGGCTGACTCTGGGTCACCTTCTAAGGGGCACAGTCAGAAAGATTATGATTGAGAAGCTGGGTGTGGATTCGGGACTGATATATAAAGTTAGGCAGGTCATGTGCTGCACAAAGGTGACTCTATTCACATTGTATATATAGATTTGCATATTTATTTTAACAGCTTTTTTCCTAGCAGGTTACAATAAAGTTCTTATTGTAACAAAACAGTATAGTTGTCCCTTGAACACCATGGAGATTAGGAACATCAATCTCTTGCACAAAAATCTGTAAATAACTTTTGACTCCCCCAAAACTTTAGTAATAGCCCATTGTTGATCAGAAGCCTTACCAAGAATATAAAGTTGATTAACACGTTTTTATATGTTAGGTGTATTATATACTGTATTCTTATAATAAAATAAGCTAGAGAAAATGTTATTAATAAAATCATACAGAAAATAGTTACGGTATTTTTTTGAATCAAAAATACTATATGGTATTTTTTTTAATAAAACCTGTGTATAAGTGGACTCATGTAGTTTAAACCCATGTTGTTCAAAGGTCAACTATAATATGGCAATTTCCTGATAGTTCTGGAGAAGAGAGCTGCTTTTCTCTTTCTAAATTCACACAAAGATGCCATATGGCCAAGCAGCATCCCTGCTGGAGACCCATCAAGGGATATGGTGGTGTGTCTGCTGGGGGATCTGTTTTGGCTTCCATCCAGCTGCACTTGTCCCTCCCCATGCCCTATAGCGGTGGTGACACTGATTGAGGATGGGAAGAATAACTCTGTGCCGACTGAGTCCACATTGCATAGGTGGCGAGGGCCTGGCTGCCGGCCACCTGACAGCTCCTACAATAGCCTGTACTCCACGTGTCTGGAGCTCTTCAAGTTTACCATCGGTATGGGTGACCTGGAGTTCACCGAGAACTATGACTTCAAGGCTGTCTTCATCATCTTATTGCTGGCCTACGTGATTCTCACCTATATCCTTCTACTCAACATGCTCATTGCCCTCATGGGTGAGACTGTCAACAAGATCGCACAGGAGAGCAAGAACATATGGAAGCTACAGGTAAGTGTAGCAAGAGGGCGTCTACTGCTGTGTCTGCTGCTTAACACAGCTGGGTATATGAAACCCTATAGGGTTTGAGGAAGGGCAGAGAGCACAGTCAGTCCTGGGGGATCAAGCAGCAGCATCTCCCCTAGTTGACTTCCTTCTGATATCTCCTGCAGTGTTTCCCTCCCAAGCATCATCAATTAGTGTTCATAGACATTGTGTTTACTGTGGCTGGGCAGTCCCCAGGGGCAGGAGATGGAGGGCTCAGCCCCATGTGGTACCCACCTCACAGGAGCTTGGTCTAGAATGGACACCAGAGACCAGACTTAGGGGGAGAAGCTAAAATGGGATGAGCCCTAACAGCTGCATTTTTAGCCATCTAGTCCACATCTACCTTTTATTACTAGCACAGTAATAAAATTATCATTCTTATTAAGTAACATTAACTCTATACGCGGTGTTGTTCTAAGTGTTTTAATGCTCTCATTTAATTCTCACAACAATGCTATCAAGTGGCTACCATTACTATTCTCATTTTTTAAATAAAGGCACTGATGTGTAGAGAAGTTAGGTATCCATGTTCAAGTTAACTACAGATCTTCCTCAACTTACAGTGGGATTACATCCCAATAAACCACTGTAATTTAAAAATATATTCAATACACTGAACCTCCTGAATATCACAGCATAGCCCAGCCTACTTTAAATGTGCTTAGAATATTAACATTAAAAAAAAAGAATATTAACATTAGCCTACAGTTAGGCAAAATCATCTAACACAAAGCCTATTTATAATAAGGTATTGGATATCTCAAGAAATGTGTTGAATACTATAATAAAAGTGAAAAACAGAATGGTTGTATGGGTACAGAGTGGTTCTAAGTGTACTGGTTGTTGAACCTTGTGATCGCATGACTGAACTGGGAGTTCCCAGTCCAGTCATGCAATAGGATTGTACCATATTTTGCTAGCCTGGGAAAAGATCCACACTCAAATCTTGAAGTATGGTTTCTGCTGAACACATATTACTTTTGCACGATCGTAAAATTGAAAATCATTAAGTTGAACCATTTTAAGTTGGGGACTATCTGCAGGAAGTAGCACAATCAGGATTCAAGCCAAGTAGTCCCATTTGTGATCCTGCTCTTAACAACTATACTATCTGCCCCTCTGTGGGCACTTCAGGGAAGAGTCTGGGGCTGGACACTCCATATCACTCATGGGAGGCCCTGCCCCAACCCAACCTGGCAGGCACCAGCAGTGCCTGGGCAGGTCTGGGCTGGATGGGCTGAGCTTGGAGTGTATACCTGCTGGGCTACAGTGTACTTGCTGGGAAACAAGCCTGATGTAGAAGGTGCTAGAGGTCCAGCTTGGGGGCACTGGGGCTGGGAGAAACTCTGGAGAGGCTGATCTTGGAAGCCCTGCTGGCAGCCAAGGGCAGCCCCTGGCTAAGCCCTCTGTCTCTCTGCCCTCTCACAGAGAGCTATCACCATCCTGGACACGGAGAAGAGCTTCCTTAAGTGTATGAGGAAGGCCTTCCGCTCAGGCAAGCTGTTGCAGGTGGGGTATACACCTGACGGCAAGGATGACTACAGGTGGTGTTTCAGGTAATGCCCAGGCAGGAAATCAAACTAAGGGAGCTCAGGAGCTTAGCTATAGGTATCAGGGATCTACCCAGAGCCAGCTATGGGTACAGAGGACGTCTGGGACTTTGTGGGCATAGGGAACTCACCTGGAGTTAGCTGTGGATACAGAAACCTGCCTAAGGGCCTCCTGGGATGAGTCATGAACATAGGGGACTCTCCCAAGGCAGCTGTAGGTAGGTACAGGGGCTACCCTGAGGCTCAGCTGCAGGCATCAAGGACTTAATGTGGGCATAGGAAACCTACTGGAAAATGAGGTGTCCAAAAGGGGTCATCTAGTGATCAGGGTCAGAACCAAGAATACAGCATTTAAAGTCCCTGGGCCTTATGATGTGGTCAGAGAACACAGCTTTGAGGGTGGTGTCCAAAATGCAGGACCCTCACAACCCTCCCTCTATCAGCTATGTCTCCCCATCCTGGTCTATGGGCTTTTTGGGATTGACTTGTGGCACCAAGCCCTCAATGTGGGAAGCTAGGCATGGCTTTTAGGCCATCAGCTCCCTTGTCTCCTTGCCCTGCAGGGTGGATGAGGTCAACTGGACCACTTGGAACACCAATGTAGGTATCATCAATGAAGACCCTGGGAACTGTGAGGGCATCAAGCGCACCCTGAGCTTCTCCCTGCGGTCAGGCAGAGGTGAGGTATGAGGGAAGGGTGATGTGGCATGGAGGTGGCCTGATGTTGGGCAGGTAAAGCCTTGGGATTCCTTGCTCCTTGCTGGACTTCTTCACCCCACAACCTGGATGCTGGAAGAGGGCCAACCACCTGCACACACTCAATCACAGGCACTCTTGTGTACTCTCCCACATTTCTGTACAGCTGACTGTGCCACATGCCCATGTTCACCAGCTCTGCCAGCACCGTGGTCCAGGCATCTGTCCTCAAGTGCCCCAGTGGAAGCAGTCCATCTCATATACAGCCATCTGAGACAGCTGGTCTCGTTGTGGGCTGCCCTGTCTCCTCTTCCCGTTCCTCATACTCAGTGTCTACATTCAGCTCTGTGAGGCTTATGGACACAAGCAGGTATTAGCAAAATCTCACCTTCCATGAATGCATCCAGCTGGCAGAGGAAGAATGGGAAGAGTAACGAGTATATTATAAAGTAGAAATGCTCTGCAGAAAATCACTACCAGAAAAAAGGTCCTTTATTGGTTAATGGTAAACATCTAGTAGTACATGTTAAATTAAAGGTCTAATTGAGAACATTTACTTAAAAATGAAGCAAACCTAGTTTGAATTGAATACATTTTGAGTTGTAATTATAATTCTGCACTAATTATTTCTTTTTAGCTTTTAGAAAATGGTGCTAAAATATATATAATACAAAAGTTGCCATTTTAACCATTTTTAAGTGTACAATTCATTGGTATTAATTACATCCACAATACTATGCAACCTTTGCTACTATTTCCAAAACATTTTCAATATTTCAAACAGAAACTCTGTACCTATTGAACAATTACTCCTATTTCTCCCTCCTCCAGCCTCTGGTAACTTCTATTCTACTTTCTGTCTCTGTGAGTTTGCCTAGGATAAATACCTCACATAAATGGAACACACCTTTTATGTCTGGATCAAAAATATTCCATTGTAGGTATATATCATATTTTATTTATCCATTTAATCTGTTCAATGAACATTAGGATTGTGTCCACCTTTTTGGATATTATGAATAATGCTATAAACATTGATGTACAAGATTCTGTTTGACTTTTTTTCTTTTTTCTTTCTTTTTTTTTAAACTATTTATTTATTCATAGAGAGGCAGAGGTGAGGTGGGGCAGAGGGAGAAAAGCTTAAGCCGGTTCTACACCCAGCATGGAGCCTGACAGTGTGGGGCTCAATCTCATGACCCTGATGTCATGACCTGAGCTGAAATCAAGTCAGATATTTACCTGACTGAGCCACCCAAGTGCCCTTCTTCAGTTTTTCGGGATAGAAATGAAACTGCTGAGTCATATGGCAATTCTATGTTTAACTTTTTAAGGAACTGCCAAACTGTTTTCTAAAGCAGCTACATTACTGCATATTCCCACCAGCAATACATGAGGGTTCCACATCCTCACCAACACTTGCTATTTTCTGGGTTTTTGTTGCAGTGGTTGTAGTTGTTTTAGCCATCCTAATGGATGTGAATCAGTATCTCATTGTGTTTTTGATTTTCATTTCCCTAATGAGTAATGATTTTGAACATTTTTTCATATGCTCCTTTGTCATTATAAATATTCCTTGGAGAAATGCCTATTTGATCTCTCTGCTCATTTAAATATTTGTTTTGTTCCTGTTGTTGAGTTATAAAAGTTCTTTATACATTCTGGATATTAATCCTTTATCAGGTATATCATCTGCCAGTGTTTTCTTCTATTCTGTGACTTGTCCTTTGATGTGAAAGTTTTTATTTTGATGAAGCTCAATTTATCTATTCTTTCCTTTTGTTGCTTATTCTTTTGGTGTAACATTTAAGAAATTATCACCAAATTCAATATCTTGAGTTTTCTCCTATGTTTTTTGGTAAGAGTTCTATAGTTTTAGTTCCTTATCACTTTTACATTGATTTTTAAAAATGATTCAGCATTTGCTTGGTTGCTATAAACGTTGGACTGTTTCCCAGAGTTGAAACAACATTGGTTTCAAAGTTTCTGTTTTTTGGATGTTTTTGTTGAGGCCTAGGTTTTGGGAGTGACCTACTTTACCATTTTGCTGATGTTACTAATTCTTAAAGAATGAATCAGGTGTTGACAGTTTGGGATTTTTTTTTTTTTTTGGTAGGGTGGGGGAAGGGGCACAATTTTTCAGATCAACCTGCCTGATAGCATAATACTGCATCTTTCACATTTGATATTGCTTCTTAGAGAAACTCATTTTTTTATGTTTTATAAACTTAATAGTTTATTGAGGTATAATTTACATACAACAAAATGCACACATTTTAAATGTATAGTTTGGTTAGTTTTGGCAAATGTGCACTCAGGCAACCACTACCCCACTCAAGATATAGAACATTTCCGTTGTGCCACAAAGTACTCTAATGCCTCCTTGCAATCAGTTTCACCTTCCTCATCCTGGGTAACTACTTATCTAATTTCTATCACTGTCAATCAGTTTGATGCCAGCTTCTATTTACCTGAAAATGTAAATTTCATTCTCATGTTTGAAGGATATTTTTACTGAATAAAGAATTCTGGGTTAACAGATTTTTTTTTTCTTTTAAAGAAAATTTTCCAACACTATTTTTTTCCATTATCTTCTGGCCGCCATTGTTTTTGAATGGATGAAATGGTGCCTATTATTTGAATTCCTGTATGTAATTTATCTTTTTTTTCTCTGGCTGCTTTCAAAATATTCTCTTCATTTTTGTTTTTCAGCAGTCTGACTAAAATGTAGGTTTGATTTTCTTGGTTTGATTTTCTTGGTTTTATCCTGTTTAGGGTTTGCCTTAGATTCTTAGATCTGTATATCAGTGTTTCATCAAATTGGGGAACTATATATTTTGTTTTATTCTCCCTATCTTCTTTTTTTTGGACTCCAGTCACATGTATTTTATTTTATTTAAACTTTATTTGTTTATTTGAGAGAGAGTGAGAGCAAGCAGGGGAGGGGCAGAAGGAGAGAGAGAATCCTCAAGCAGACTCCCTGCTGAGCATGAAGCCTGATGCAGAGCTCCATCCCAGGACCCCAAAATTGTGATCTTAGCCAAAATCAAGAGGTGGGTGCTCAACTGACTGAGCCACCCAGGTGCCCCTACATGTATTTTAGATCATTTGATATTGTCCCATAGGTTTCTGAGGCTTTGTTTATTTTTCCTTGATTTTTTTTCTCTCTGTTTCTCAAATTTGGTAATTTTATTGTTTTGTCTTCAAGTTCACTGATCCTATCCTTAGCCATCTCCAAACTATTATTAAGCTCATCTAGTGACTATTCCATTTCAAGTATTATACTATTTGGTTTTTGAATTCCTATTTTTTTTTTATATAGTTTTCATTTCTTTACTGAGATTCTCTAGCTGTGCTCTCATCAAGATCCTATTTTCCTTTTTTTTTTTTTAACATGTTGATAATAGCTGATTTAAATTTCTGCTAAATCCAACATCTGGCCATCTTGGGGACAGTTTCTCTTGACTGCTTTTCCTCCTCTCTTATTGTGAGTTACATTTCTCTGTTTCTTTGCATGTCTAGTAACTTTTAATTGTATACTGGGCATTGTGGATAATATGTTGTAGATATCCTGGATTGAATTTTTTAGTTGGCAGTTCAATTATTGATTAATCACTCTAAACTTGTATAGGCTTAGTTTTAAACTTTATTATGGTAGATATGTGAAATGCCAAAGTATTTGCCAATTCCATAAAACTTTTGGGACTCAACCTCTAAACTGTTTCCACTAAGGATCTTTTCAGGGCTTGATTTTAGGCTTTGTTGGGGTGGGTCCCTCATAGACCTTACTATAGGGTACAGAGAGTAAGTAGGGCATTTCTGGTGTTTTTAGCTTGATCCTCGGAGTAGAGAAAAGGTAAGGAGGTCTCTCCACTCAGTACTGCTCAGCTTCTAGGGTTTCTATCTAACCTTTATCCCTATAGTGGCCACAGTCTGATAAGCCTTATACAGTCTCACATTGTGCAAGTACAGTCAAGCCCCAAGCCCAGAGACTTCTAGACCTCCATCCCACTTTCTTCTTCCTCTTCTGTGCCTGTCTCACAGATTCTAGTTGTTTCAGCTACCCAAAATTCTGATCTCTCCTTCCTTAGCTCAGAGGCACTGCCATGCTCTGCTTGTACTCCAGCTTACTACAGCATACTCAGAGAAATTTTTCTTAAGCAAAGCATCAGGGCCATCATGGGGCTCACTTTGTGAATTTCACTTCTTTCAGCAATTGCAGTTTTTAGTCTGTGTCCTATGCCTGAAAACATTTACTGCATGTATTTTGTCCTGTTTTATGGTTGTTTAGAGCATAGTGGGTCACCCAATATTAGATCTTCCATCAGGGCTGGAAGTAGAAATCTATTTTATCAAGAGCCTCATATAATCCTATAATTCTCCCTCGAGTTTCATTGAAAGCACTTCCTGTGTCACGTCATGATACTTATTATCTCTTCAATTGTTACTGGTCTAACTTTGCTACAGAGCCACTCAGAGATGGCTTTGCCTATAATTTGAGCAGCTTTCCAACATCTTTCTTACTGATTTCATGAAACTTCACATCATTTAAAGATTTGCTGTTTTACTTTGCAGTTGATTTGTATTGTGTTTGCATGACATTGTTGGCTGTTTATAACATTGCACATTCACTGTGATAATAATAAGTATATTGACCAAGTAGCAGAGATACATTCATGTTACGTGGGTTGGTGTAGGAGATGTCTAATCATGAGGTTCCATGATTTTACATTTATAATTAATTAGTGAGTATTTCCTGAGGATTTTGTTTTTTGTACAACTTTGTAACAGTGGACACCTTAGTAATGACTAGTCATATAATTCAGATAACAAGGAACTCTCCCACCCACACCATGTGTATGACTGAAAAAGAGTGAAGGAATTCATGAGAGACAGGCCAAGGAAGAAACAGTTAGTAGCTGAGCTAGGTAGAGCACTCAAGGGAATCTTGGCATCAGGATTGTGGGAAGTGGGCACAGGGAGCCCCATGCCTCCTTTGAGGGTCTTTGGGCTGGAGCTGAGCCTAGCAGTCTCTGAGGCTGAGTGTCCCCAACACTGAGCCAGTTAGAAGATTGTGTCTCTAAGAGGCCTGGCTCATATCCCCATGAAATCCTGCTTCAATGGATCCTCTTTGGGCGGTTGATAATTGCTATTGCACTGTGTTTGGGGGCAGGCCAGAGTCAGCCTGTAGGCCTGGGGCAAACACCAAGACTGGGAGAATTCAGCTGGAGTGGTCATGATGGGCTCAGCCTCCCATATTCCTGATGCATTTGACACATGGTCAGTGTTAGATACCAGCAGAGGAGTCTGAATCATGGCCTGAGGGTGAGAGGTATAAATTTAAGCTGGTTTTCCAGAGAGATTAGACCTGGTGTAGCCAAAGAGGACTTGGCTAGCCAGGACTCTGGGAGTGGGAGGAGAACATGTGCAGCTTTCCCTCTTGGTTGTCATTTTGCCTAGGTGGCTGGGAAGCTGAAGATGGCCATGAGGGTGACACCAGGGTTCTCTTAGGGAGTTCCTTGCCCACACATGAGAGCCAATATATCTATATCTATATCTAATCTATATCTATATCTATATCTATATCTATATCTATATCTATATCTATATCTATATATCATCTATCTATATACCTCAAGGCCTAGTGTCACCATAATTTCCTTGGCATTGTTCCCAATCTTCTATGCCCGGGTGGGGCCTGGTCCCCAAGTCCTGATTCTTTGTCTGGTGTTCATCACCCTACAGCTGACCTGATGTGAAGATACCATGGGGGCCCCTATGTTGCTATGTGGAGAACTACTCTCCCTCCCATGTGGGCAGGGGGGAAATGGAGACTGAGATAGGCAAGCAAGAAATTCTCATGAGGCCCCTGCAAATCAGGGTGAGGTGAAGGAATAGCATTTAGGATCCTCTAGAGTGGATGAGGCTCCTTAAGCAGGCAAGGGAAGAGTAAATGGCACCTCTCCATGTACCTTAGGAAGCACTAACATGTCTGGGTCTCCTTTTAAGAGACCAACAAGTTGTTAAGGCCAAAAAAATAAGTGTTTATTCCTGCTGGCTGCATCCAAGGCAGTAATGGTATTTTACCCTTCAGTTTCAGGAAGAAACTGGAAGAACTTTTCCCTGGTTCCCCTTTTAAGAGATGCAAGTACAAGAGAAAGGCACCCTGCCCAACCGGAGGAAGTTCATCTGAGGCACTTTGCAGGGTCCCTCAAGCCAGAAGATGCTGAGATCTTCAAGGATCCTGTTGGTTTAGGGGAGAAGTGAGGGACCTGTCTAGGGTTCTCTTAACATTGTTGGGCCTCAGAATATCCCACTGCTGCCGAGGGGCTGTGTAGGGAACAATAGGGCATTCTCAGCAGCCTGGCCTGGTCTGTGCCTGCCTAGGCACTTTCCTTGCCTGATCTGGACAAGCTGCATGAAGCATTGGTGATGCATGGGAAGAGATAGTCTTCATACCCCCCACTGTCTGCAAGTGAGTCTCCCACCAGGAAAGGATTTTGCTCTCATGTTTTTACTGACTTTGTTAAGTATCATGAATGATTAACCTTTGTGTGGACCTATGTGATACCCCTGCTTTATTTTATTGAGTAAAAGCAAATGAGGCCCAGGAAAACACTTCTTAGAACAAAGCATGTCCTTTGATGTAAAATGTTGAAGCTGTTCTCTGTATTGTGTTTAATTACCTCCCCTGAACAGAGTGGTCTGGGGGTGATGTCATTTATTTGTCAGAGAAGGTGGGGGAGGCTGGCCCTATTCCTGCTCTGCCAGAATCAGGTTTTTCCAGAGTGACTTCTTCCTTCTGTGTGATACTTCACAGTTCCAAAAACATTAACTCTATTGCTGTTCAGATAAAAGTACAGAACCATGTCTCAAAAGCATGTGGCAAGAATTTTTTAATGATCTTCCATTTGTAGTGACCATAGTCCCACTCCCCTGTAGTGGTACATACTTCCACCTCCATCCCACCTGTCATCCATCAAATAAATGAGTAAGTAAGTAAGTAAATAAATATATAAGTATCATAATAAGTGTGAACTTTGTGCCAGTCATTGGGCTAGCATAGCTAGTGGACTCTGTGATCTGTGTGTGTGTATGTGTGTGTGTATATATACTACTGAGTCTAGGATAGTTAGTAAGGTTACACAGCCAATAAAAACCGTTGCCTGGGTCTGACCCCAGACAGTCTGACTCTAAAGCCTGGAACTTAACCATGGTGCCAGGCTATCTGGCAGAAAAATGGGCTGGGGCATGCCAGTCCCTCCTTGGGGAACAGAGACACGAGGGCTTTTGCTTCCTGTTGTGGGCCCTCCCTTTTCCTATAGGCCCTCTTCCAAAAGGGTCATGTAGATGTCAGATATTTGCAAGTTTCTTCAAATTGGGTCAACCTTTAAACTTACTTAGAGCTGGAAGGAATCTTGTGGGTGTTCTTTTAATTTTTTTTTTAAAAGATTTTATTTATTCATGAGACACACACACACACACACACACACAGAGAAAGAGAGAGAGAGAGAGAGAGAGAGAGAGAGGGGCAGAGACAGGCAGAGGGAGAAGCAGGCTCCATGCAGGGAGCCAGATGTGGGACTCCATCCCAGGTCTCCAGGATCACACCCCGGGTTGAAGGCAGCACTTAAACCGCTGTGCCACCCAGGCCGCCCTATTTTTAATTTAAATTCAATTTGCCAACATATAGTATAACACCCAGTACTCATTCCATCAAGTGCTCTCCTTAGTGTTGTGGGTGTTCTTTTCTAAAATGAATGATGATCATAACCTTTTGTGTAAACCTGGGTTGTTTAAAGAAGGTCACACATGCAAGTAGCCTGTTCTTTGCCCTTTTATCTGTCACTGAATCTTTATTTCTCTCTCTCTGTCCTCATGTTCCTCCCTCTATCACCTGGAGGCAGGATGAGCCACAAGCCATCATCCCCGATGGGGAGGATACCAGGATGCAGACAGCCTCTCCTGACCACTGTCAGGGTGGATCTGCCAGGCCAGAGGCTATGGATGGAGCTATGCCTGGCTCCCAGTCCTTCTTCCTTGTTCACTGCACCAAATTGGGGCATTCCCTAGGCAGGTCAAGGGGTTGGCCCATCCCTGTGTGCACTCACCCCACAGAGACCACTTTTCTTCCTCCTCTTTCTTGGAGGGAGAGCTTATGCACCTGCCAGCAGGACCAGTTGCCTGCAGGGCTTGGAAGGTGCAGGGAGGAGGTGAAAGTGTGCTTGACCCCTGCCTGGTATGTCCTCTGTTGGGTGTTTTACAGTCCAGGGCGGACAGACCCTGACCCCAGTCTGGTGAGATGGGGGCCCAGATAGGGTGTGTTGGCAGATGTCTAGGGGCTGTCTAAAATCTGGGCCTCCGGGAAGCAGGGTTGGGGTTGGGGCGGGAATACCCAGCGGCTGCCCTTTCCCTCTCATTGCCACATCCCACCTGGGCTGGGCTGCATCTCCCTTCGGGGGCTTTGCTCTGCACACAAAGCCCGTTTAAAAGTCCCTTCTGTCACTGTTGGTTTTTTATTTGGGCTCTACTTGTTCAGAGCGCTGTCGTGGAAGGAGTTGAAGTCCCCAGTGAAGGGTGGGCAGAGCATGGCCCTTGGCTGCTCCTGGGAATGAGAAGCCAGATTGCGGGGGGCAGTTTGTTGGTCCTTCTGGGTATCTGGGCATTGATGCAGCTATGACTCCAAAGTCACCCATGTGGCGGTCACAGCTGAGTGGGCGATGCCGGCTTCGAAGGGGTTCCAGGCTTGGGAGGAGAAGGCCAGACTCCTGGCTCCCTGCTCCTGCCACTGTGCTGTGTGGGTCCCCAACATGGGGGGGAATCAGCCTCTCCTGTAGCCCCTGGTGAGTGCAGCCAGGGTTTCCACGGCCTGGAATGTTGCCTTTGGTTTGAGCCCAGGCGGATGCCTGATGCCTCTGTTTAGCGGGGTCGGTCCCCTGCCTGAGCAGGTGGGTGGCAGCATCTTCCAGAGGACTGTGTGCCCCGTGAGGCTGGACCAGTGTAGGCTCCTGTGATGAAAGGGTCAGGTCTGACTCAGTGGCTTGGGGCCCAACCTGCAGTTCCTGTCTGACCCCTGCCAACAATGTTTGGCACCACTCCTCGAACGTGCCCGGATCTCTCGCCTCCCAGGCCCGCTCCTGCCTCTCTGCTCAGCGCGCACACTGTCCTCCCTCAGCCCAAGTCCAGCCCAAAGGTTCTCCCTTCCCTTGGCCCATTCCTTGCTCCCCACCGTGGGGGAGATGTCCTTCCACTTCAGTGGCCTGAGCCCTTTTTGTCCTTACCACTCACTTGGGGGGTCATGGCTCCTGCCTGAGACTGTCTCCTGTGTGGCCCACAGTTTTCCTAAGAGATCCCTTTCTCCAGTTCTGAATCCTACGCTGGCCCTTGCTTCCCTGCCTCAGGCACAGCAGAGGGGGCTCCTCTTACTCCTTGCTGGGCATAGCAGGTGCCTACGGGTAGAGGTCAGGGGCCTTTAGAGCAGTTCAGCCTGAGCACTTTGATAAAAAGTGCTAACACCAGGCAAAATGTAAACACTGAAATGTGGCAATAGCCTCATCCCTAGGGTTCTGAGGCAGCAAGAAGCCAGCCAAGAAGGACAAGGAGCTGAGTCAGAAGGGGAAATTAATTATTAGGGGGAAGACTATGATTGATCCAAGGTCAGTCTTTCGTGAAGGAGTTTCAGGAGATGTTTGTGGGAACTCCTGGACCCCTTAGTATAAAATTGCAAAAGTAGCCCCTACTTCACCCACATGAAAGCCTGTTGGTCCTGGGATGCCTGGGTGGCTCAGCGGTTGAGCATCCGCCTTCAGCTCAGGGTGTGATCCTAGGGTCCCAGGATTGAGTCCCACATCTGGCTCCCCACAGGGAGCCTGCTTCTCCCTCTGCCTGTGTCTCTGCCTCTTTCTCTTTCTCTCTCTCATGAATAAATACATAAAATCTTAAAAAAAAAATAAAGCCTGTTAGTCCTGAAACCAGGTTTCCTGGCCACAGGTTCAGCTGCCCCACAGGCAGAAGCCTGAGCCTGCCTCTTGCTTCTCCCCAGGCCTGGCAGGTTGTGGTGATGAGGGATGGGATGAGGGATGGCAGTTGGGGAAATCCCTGCCTCATCAGTCATAGGTGCCATCCCTGTCAGCAAGACTTCCTGCTCCCTCCCTGTCCTGTCCTGTCCTGTCCTGCCGGAGGGAACAGGTGTGCAATGAGACAAGAGACAGTCAGGGCTACCCAGCCTTGCCTGCCTCCGTCACAGCCACAGCTGGGCGAGGAGGGAGGGCACAGAATCCTCCCCATCTGTGGGGAAGTCTGACCTGGAGACAGGTGGCCCAGGTGGTTGCTTGCAGAATGGACTGGGATGATAAAACCAGGAAGAATTAATAACTGTCACTGTTTATTGAGTTCTTTCTGTACTCTGGTCTTTGTTCAAGTCCTTCCTATGTGTTTTCTTAAGTAATTCCGCAAGGTAGATTTATTATGCACATTTCACAGACAGGAAATGGGTGAAAAGACTTGCTCAAGGTCATATAGCCAGAAAGGGGTGAGGCTGTCTGTCACCAAGGTCGGAAGTGTGTAATTTCTGGTGGTAAGCTTTGAATGGGGACTTCCTTTGTCTCTAAAAGGATCTGATCCCAGACATTGAAGGACAGATCACCAAGTCTTGGGGCTGGTCACCTTGGGATCAACCAGGCCGGTGCTCAGCTGTGGCCTTTCCTCCTAAGGCTCAGGGCAGAGCACTCGACCACTCATTAGGCTCTCCCACCAGCATGACCTCTTTGACTCTTCACAGCATCCTTGTGATGTAGGTATTGTAATTCCAATTTCCCAGCTGGGAAACTAGGGCCGTGATGGGAAGCATCAAATACAAGAGAGAAGAGTTGGGACCAAAACTTTGGCCTTGGCACCTGCTACCTCTCCTGCTGTCTCCTAGGCTGGGCTGCCCTGTGGGTGTGGGGGTGACTCAGGCAGGGCATGTGGGTGGGCAGGCGCTGCAGCTATGGCTGGTGGGTGTGGCCTGCCTCGTGCCTAGGGCAGGTGGCCCAGCCAGTTCTGCCTCCGACGCCTCATTTCAGCCATCTCTCTGCCTATGATGAGTGCCTCCCGCCGCCTCAGCCACAGTCCCTCCGGGGGTCCTTGGGCCCAGGACATGCGGTGATCTCAGAGCAAAGGCAGCCACCACTGCCTGGACCTTGCCAGGTGAGTCCTCACCACGCGTGGCAGCCAGGACTTTCCAAGGTCCTAGGGGACCCTAGAGTGGGGACCTAAGTATCTGCGCTCTGCTGATGGGCCTTTGTGGGAGGAGTGGGGAAGAAGCCTGGATCTCTAGCAGGAGAAACAAAGGGGAGTGTGAGATTTTGGCCCTGGGAATGTGCCAGAGCACAGGTTCTGATGAACCCAGGAAACTTGCCTGAGTTTGGAGATCTTGGGCAAGGGGGAAGGGCTCACAGTCACCAAGGGGGAAAGGGGAGGATCTTGTCTCCAGTAGCAGGCCCTAGGATGTGGCTCTCCAGGGGAGGAGTGTGAGGGGGTTTCAGGATGAGACAGAGGTAGCCTAGAGCTTGAGAAGGACAAGGCCCAGGCACCTCACAGGTGCTGAGCCAGAGCTTCAGGGGCTCCCTGTAGCCCCCAGGCCAGCCTGGTAGGTCTTCCAAGAAAGGCCATTTCAGCCAGTATCAGGGCTTGGGATGCCAGGGTGAGGAAGCCCAATCCCTGAGAGAGGGAGGGCAAGGCAGCGAGAGAGTCCCACAGGTGAGAAGGCAGGGTTTGTGGGGTGACTCAGGGAGCTAATTATCACCGCTAATTATAGCTCCAGCCCTGAGTTCTCTTGACCCTCTCCTGCCCCAGCTCCCTGGGACTCCCCAACTCATGGGGGATGGAGCAGTTAGCTGACATAGGTGAGAACAGTAGGGTCCTTGGGATCCTTTCAGCTCATTTATCAGAAGGGAAAACAGAGGCACAGGGAGGGAAGGAGACACGCCCTCCACCCTCTTCTTCACTCTTGGTTAGCTCAGCCCCTTAGGCCAATCTATCCACAGGCCACTTGGGGCTGAGGAAGGTGGTGAAGGCCAGCCATCTTCACCTGTGACTGCAGATAGAGTCAGAGCCCTAAATCCTCATGATTGTCTCTCGGTAGGACACTCCACCTGTCTGGCCTCAGGGCCCCTCTCCAGAGGTCTCTGCCTCAAGGTCCCTGCACTCCAAGGCCACAGCCTTCCCCTGGACAACTCCTCCTCTCCCCAGGCTGCTTACTGGGGGAGGGCAGCTGCCCCATTTCCAAACTTCTCTGCAGTCTGATGACAAACTGCTCTGGACGCTCTTTCCAGGAAGCTTTCCTATTTGGGCCAGGATGACCAGAGGCCCCAGCTCTACCCACCTTGCTGGGCTCTTCATACAGAAATCTGGGGGACGCCTGGGTGGTTCAGCAGTTGAGCATCTGCCTTCAGCTCAGGTTGTGATCCCAGGGTCCCAGGATCGAGTCCCACATTGGGCTCCCTGTATGGATTCTGCTTCTCCCTCTGCCTGTGTCTCTGCCTCTCTCCATTACTCTCATGAACATAAATAAATCTTTAAAAAAAAGAGAGAAAGAAAGAAAGAAATCTGGCCCGTGACCTGATGGCCCTGTGGGAGTTTTCTGAGGGCTGTTCAAAATCAGAAAGGCCCCCCATGAACTACAGAGTCACCTCCTGTCTGCACGAGATGTTGCCCTGTCCACTTCACCCCACACAGTCAGCCCTGCCTTCCTCATGCCAATGCCCGCACAGAGGCCTTCTCCTAGCTCCATGATCTAGCCTCCTTCATCCCCCATGTGGTCTGCTATCTCTAACTTGCTGTCTCCTGTGTAACCCAGGGCCCTCCCGTGCCCTGTGGCCCTTAGGACCAGCTAGAGCTCCTTGCTGGGGTCCAGGCCCTCACAGCATGGTTCCAGTTGCTTTGGAGCCTCTCACTGCCAGTGGGCCCCAGGAACCCCCCAGACTCCGCAGCCACACCAGCTTCTTGCCACTTGCTAACTTTCTTGACTCCTGGTCTCTGCTTAGGTTGTCCCCTCTGCCTGGACTGGCCTTCCTTTATAGAGAAACCTCTAAGATCCCCTTAGAGTTCTCCAAAGATATGTCAATCCCTCTCCCCAGCACATCCCTCTGAGCCTAGCGCGGGGTCCAGTCCTTACTGAGCATCAGTAAAGCAGGTCAGGACTGAGGGGCTGTCTCCTCTGTCTCTGTGGAAGGGACTCAGCTGCTCCCTTTGCGTGAGAAGGGAGTCTAATGGACTGGACAGATAGCCACAGGACTGGTTGTACTCAGCTCTGGGTAGATGAGACAAAGAGGCTGGAGGCTGTATTACTAGCAGCATAGTGTCTAGAGCAAAGGAGGTGATAGTTCTGTTCTGACGAGGACATCGCTGAACACAAAATCTGATAGAGACATTGAAAAGCAGAGCTAATTCTTGGGAGTCCACCTGAAGATTGGTGGGTGGAGATGGCATGGGCATGGCAGTCTCTACCTGGAGGCTCTGTTGGGCTCTCCAAGGGTGCACAGGAGCAAAAGTGCTAGAGCGAGGAGCAGGAGAAATCGAGGGGATAGTCTCCCTGTCTCTGGGAAGAGTTGGCAGCCTGGGAAGGTAGTGAGCTCCTCATCCAGTGGGTATGAGCAGGGGTCACATGGTGCCACACGGGGGTCTGAAGGCCCCTGAGGACCTTCAGGCTCACTCAACTTGAGCATCTATGCTGTGATTGTGTTCCAGCCATGAATGCCCACCCCAAGGAGATGGTACCCCTCATGGGCAGAAGAGCCGCCGTCCCCAGTGGGAATCCTGCCATCCTGCAGGAGAAGAGGCCAGCAGAGATCACCCCCACCAAGAAGAGGTAGGACTGGCAGGCTTGGGCCTGTGTGGTGGGGGCACAGGAGGGATTCTGGTGCCCAGCCTCAGGGAGCCCTTGCCTGGGGTCGACACCAGACTCTCAGTGTCATCTATGGTGACCTGGTGCCCAGTTAGGTATAAATGGGGGGAAGGTGGGGAAATAGCCCTGCATACTTGGGGGGTGGGGCTGTTGAGCCGGGGAAGTCAGTGCAATGGCAATGATCAGGGAGGCCTTCCTGGAGGGGTCAGAGGCGTGGAAACAGTGACATTCAGAAAGGCTTCAGGGTGAGGCAAGGGATTGCTGGAGCCGTCCTCAAGACAAGGAGCAAAGAGGTGCATGGAGATTTTCGGTAGCTTGGATCCCCACGTGAAGACATCAACTGCTTTCCTGTCCCGTGTGCCCAACCAGCTTATTCAAGCTCTTTGACATCACCCATGTGATGGGGACACCAGCAAAGGCATCTCATGGGGTGATGATTTGTTGGGATCGCCGGCTCGCACCGTGTGGTGCACAGTCGGTGCTCTGCACACGCTGATAGTGTTTTTGTTACTTGGAGCTTCATCATCATCATCATCGCTATTGGGCCCCTGGGAGCTGAGGAAGGCTGGGACGCTTACAACTACTTCCCAGCTGGGAATTCGGGGGAAAGGACTTCTCCAGGGTCCTCCCTGGCCCCTGAACTGCCTCCGTGGCAGTGCCCCAGCCTCTCAGCAGATTTGAGGCCCTCAAGCCTGCATCCTCATCCCTACCACAAGCTGTGCTTTTGTTGGACGCAGGTGGGACCCCCCCAAGTGTAGTTGGCTCATTTGTCTGGCCTCCTCTGGCCCCATCCCAGGCCCCTCTTGGGCCAGAGGTGAGATAGGTGCTAGCCCTCCTGTCTGTTGTTTTGAGTAATAATTGCTGAGGTTTTCTGTGCACTAGGACCCAGAATGGGGAGACTGAGACACAGAGAAAAAGAATGCCCATCCCTGCTCACAGCCTGGTGAGAAGGGCACCCAGAAGAATGTGGAAGTGTCCTGGCAACTGGGTGGGATGGGGTCTGAGAAGAGGTGGGTCATTCCAACCCTGGGGGCAGTCTCAGAGTACTTCCCAGGTGAGGTGGTTTAGAATGGGTGATCACAGGTGGAGAGGAAGGAGAGAACATCCCAGACAGAGGCTGGGGCAGGGATCAGTGAGGATCAGCATAACTGGAGTGCTGGGTGGGTAGAGGAATCATGGAGAATATGAGTCCCACTGGGGCTGGGGCTTGGAGGTTGGTTAAAGAGTTTGAACAAACCTGAGGGCAGTGGGGATTCTGTGTGAGAGGGAGGGCATGGTGAAATTTGTGTTTTGGAAAAGATACTCTGGGTAATCTGTGTGAATGATGGATTGGAAGGGAAGCTGGGAGCAAGGAGATGACCGGAGGCTCTTGGGAAGCCTGAGTGACAGGTGGGGAGGTCTGAACCTGGGTGATCAGGGATGGAGAAGAGAGGATCAGGTCATAAAGTTATCAGAATTGTGGGGTCTGCAGGATCAACTATGAGAAAGGAGGGAAAAGAACCAAGAGACACCCCCTCATTTGGTGAGAGGACCTGAAGGGATGATGGGGCCATCTGTGACATGAGGACATCAGAGGAGAAGAAACAAGATGAGGAGAGACAAGCCGAGTTCAGGAGTGAATGTTGGTTGAGAAGTAACCAAGGGACATCCAGGGGTAGGTCGATCCTGGAGTGCAGGAGAGAAAACTGAGCAGACGTGAAGTTCAGACAGGTATTGGCAGGGCCATGGGGGCAGCCTAGGTCTGGGTGGGCTTGACTGTCTGGGTAAGGACAGACCTATCCCTGAACTAACCAAACACCACCCTCTTGCCTCTCTTTCCCTTCCCCCACCTTCTTACATTCCTAGGGGAATTTTGGACCTCAGGGCAGGATTGTGGACATGGTTTCAGGAAAATGCCAGGATATTCCCACAGTCAAGCTGCCTTTTCTTGAGCCTATCCCTGTTCACAAACTTAGCTCCAGACTCAGCTCTACCTGTGGCCTCACACAGCCAAGGGCCTGGGTATGAGGTGTGACCTTTGTCTCATGAAGCAGTAGCACCATCTTCTTCCCAAGGGCTCTTTGAGGACCCTCACGTGCCTACTTCTTCCTGTGCCCTGAAGGTTTGAGTATCTGCCTCAAAACTGAGTATAGGACTCAGCCTAGAAAGAAAAGGAAAATAAAAAATTCAATGTAAATAGAAGGCCAGTCTGACCAGTAAGGAAATCTGGACTAATGGTGGGATGGAAGGTACCACCATGTCTAGGTAGGGACATACCTCATGCTATATCTCATGAGTAGCTACCACTGTGGCCTCTTTACTGGATCCTGGGCAGGGTGATGCGCTGGGAGAGAGACATGGAAGAGCTGGCCTTTTGGAGATCAGAGCACTTGGGCATTTCTTGGGACAAAGCAGTTGGTCACACAGCCTCCTCCCCACTGTTGGGGATGCTTAGGGGTAGTTCATCATCTTCACAGGGACAGAAATGAAGGAGAGATGGTGCAGAGCTGTGTGTGCACTTGAGTTAACAACACTCTTGTGGTGCCCTTTGGTCTGGATGAAAAGTAGGAATAAACAAACAGCCTATGCTGCAGAGTAGAAGCCAGGGTGTCACATGGTAACCTCACCATCGGTCATGGAGGCAGGTGAGATGTGGCATGTGCAGAGGCAAATAGGGCAAGTGTGGGATGGGCCCTTGTGGTCTAGCAGCTCCCTGTCCCAGTAATTGGGTCCTTGCTCACAGTCAGAGATCTTTCCAGCCTGGCTCTCACCAATCTCCTTCCCGGCCCTGAAGACTTACATTCTCAGACATAGTCCTTGCCTTTCTGATGGAAGCTTTTCTCATGCTGTTCTCTCTGCTTTGGGGGATCTTCTCAAGCCACAAATCTCTGAGGACCGGGTCCCTAGAAGGGTCATCTCTTCCTTCCCTGCTCCCCTCATTCCCTACACAGAGCATATTAGCAGTTTTTGAGTAAGTAGGTGGATCATTGTAGAAGCAGGTGAGACAATGAGAGAGAGTGAGTGAGTTGATGAGTAAGTGTCCTGGTGGCTCAACACAGTCCCTCAGCACAAAAGAGGACACTTCATGATAAGATGAGGATATATTTCTTACCCTTCCTCAGGCCCTTTGGTTTCCAGGCCTGGAATGGATAGATGCTGTCATGATCTGGTTTCTGGGTCCATCCGGGAGGCCCACCCTTTGGACTCTGGGAGGAGGCCCTGAGAAGGAGAGGAGTTGGAGGAGAGGCAAAAGACCTTTCCTCAGCTTGTTATGCAGGATGGAGGAAAAGAGATTGAGAGCTTTGGGCAACTGGGAGCCCAACAGGAGTCACTTGACGTTTGTGTTGGTCTCTCTGCTTATTGGTCCAGTCCACCAGCCTCTCCATCTATCCGCCAATCTGCCCATCGAACTACTCATTCCTTTGCCATCCATGGCATCCACCCATCCATCCTTCCATATACCTATGTGTCCATCCATCTATCCTTCCATGTATCCTGCATCCATGTACCCATCCATCTATCCATCTTATTCATCCATCCAACTCATCTGTCCATCTATCTAACCAGCTATTTTATCCTTTCTCTCATTTATCTTTCACACATTTACCTATCCATGTTCTACTCTTCTGTTCAGTTAAATCTTCTGAGTGTCAGAACAACTGTTAGGTTCTGGAGAATTAAGGACAACGCAAGTGTAGTTCATCCTGTTGAGAATCTTATAGCTGAAGGTCAGTGTTTTCTGGAGCAGGAAAAGCAATGGCCTCATTGTGCTATGCCCTGGTCCAATCCTTGGGGCCAGTTCTGATCAATTAACTGGAACAGTAGCTCTTCAAAGAGATTTTTGCCCATTGGTACACCATTTAATCCCCATCTTCTAGAACAGTGCCTGGTACACAGTAGGTGCTCAATATTTGTTAAGTAGATACCCAGACAAGCAGAGACAGCTTTTTATTTTATTTTTTTTATTGGAGTTCAATTTACCAACATATAGCATGACACCCAGTGCTCATCCTGCCAAGTGCCCCCCTCAGTGCCCATCACCCAGTCACCCCAACCCCCTGCCCACCTCCCCTTCCACTACCCCTTGTTCATTTCCCAGAGTTAGGTGTCTCTCATGTTCTGTCTCCCTCACTGATATTTTCACTCATTTTCTCTCCTTTCCCTTTATTCCCTTTCACTAATTTTTATATTCCCCAGATGAATAAGACCATATAATGTTTGTCCTTCTCCGATTGACTTATTTCACTCAGCATAATACCCTCCAGTTTCATCCACGTCAAAGCAAATGGTGGGTATTTGTCGTTTCTAATGGCTGAGGAATATTCCATTGTATACATAGACCACATCTTCTTTATCCATTCATCTTTCGATGGACACCGAGGCTCCTTCCACAGTTTGGCTATTGTGGACATTGCTGCTATAAACATTGGGGTACAGGTGTCCTGGCGTTTCACTGCATCTGTATCTTTGGGGTTAAATCCCCAGCAGTGCAATTGCTGGGTCGTAGGGCAGATCTATTTTTAACTCTCTGAGGAACCTCCACACAGTTTTCCAGAGTGGCTGCACCAGTTCACATTCCCACCAACAGTGCAAGAGGGTTCCCCTTTCTCCGCATCCTCTCCAACATTTGTGGTTTCCTGTCTTATTAATTTTCCCCATTCTCACTGGTGTGAGGTGGTATCTCATTATGGTTTTGATTTGTATTTCCCTGATGCCAAGTGATGCGGAGCATTTTCTCATGAAGCAGGGACAGCTTTAAGGTGGCATTTCTGGGGCACTTCAGGGATGTTGGGAGTGGTGATCAGACCAGATGACCTCTGATGCCCACTTTAGCTGCACAGTCCATTTGTAGATGATTTTAGAGCTGTCCTGGCTCCAGATTCCAGGGTTATCTGGCCCAACCACTTTCTATCCTGGTGTTACACAGGAGGCAGAGGCAGAGCCAGAGTAGAATCCAGGTTTTGGGCTCCTAGTCAGGGGTTTACTTCTCTTTTGGAAGAAGGATTTGATTTTAGGTCATTTCAGAAGGTTGCTCTTGATGAGCAGAAGACAGGAGGGTGAAGGCCAATGTGCCAGCCAGCCCTGTCCCCCTCTCCATTTATGCTTCAGTTCAGGATTTGTTCTGAGTCTCCTATGCTTGTCTGTACCTGGAGGAGAGGAGAAGGATTCCCCAGGCAAGACCCGGGACACCCTCATGACTGCCCCATCCTGTGAAGTGGCTATGTTGGACAGTCTCCACCTGTAGCTAATCCCTAGAGCTGGTTTGGCTGGAAGAAGATCCAGAGGGCTGAGGGGAGAGCAGCATGGATAGTCATGTAAATTGTGAGCCAGAATCAAGAGTCAGGTTCTCTGAGAAAGTTGACTTCTATCCTTGGGGGGATGGTGACAGTGGCCTTAGTTGTTTCATTGATAGAATGGGGCCACAATCCCTTCCCTGCTGCCCTTTCTTCTGAACTTGATATGGCTGGGATTGTACTTTGGGACCTCTTCCATGGTGTTGTGAGAAAGGGAGGGGGCTTGTTGATCTTTCTGGGCCTGGGAAGGAGGTAGGCAGCAAAGGCACTTAGGAGAGAGACCAGCTGGTCAGGAGGCCACCATCCAGGCCAGGTCACAGAGCCAGCAGGTATGATGCAGCCATCACCGGGTGCGGGTATTGCCACAACTGACCCTCATTCTGATGCTCGTCATCCTGGTTGTCTTGGGAAGGCTTTTCTCTGAGTGTGTGATAGTGGGTTCTGAGAACACGTGTGTCTGTGTTTGTGGGTGTGTCGTGTCTGAAGGTGAGGCCAGGCTGTGTCTGGTTGGGGAGTCATATCTCGGGGTGTGTCTTGCCTCTCATTGGGCACTGAGTCTGTCTGCTTCCCTGGGGCTTTGTCAGGTCACAGGCCCAGGTCTCTTGACGCCCTGGGGGAAAGTGTGCCCTTTACTTCCCTCACATCCACTGTCCAAAGTGGTTTCCTGGGTGTTCCTTCTTGACAAGGCATCTCCTGTCCCCTGAACTTTCATACCCCCTCACTGCTCTAGATCTGACTGTTTTCTGTGCCAACAAGATAAGAGATGATCAATGGGGGTTGAATGTGCCCTGGCAGTCAGGAAATGCCCTTGTAGATGGCAGCCCTGGAAGGGCTCTTCTTCAGACTTGAGGCTGGAAGGGCAGTTTGGGGATGATGGGGGGATTTGTAGCTATGGTTGCCATGTCCCCCATCTCTGGTGAGTCCTCCACACCTGGAGGCACCTGCGGACAGGAAAGTCCCTCTCAGATATTAGGCCATCCCGACAGAGACCCTGGGCCTCTACTCATCTACTTAGTGACAAGAATCACCAAGACCCAGCTTTGAATCCAGGCTCTACCACCTACTTGCTGTGTGAGCTTGGGCAGGGTGCTTGACCTCAGAGCCTCTGTATGCCCACCCAAAGTGTGGGTGATTGGAATGGTACCCATCCCAAAGGGCTGCTGTGGGGGTCAAGTGAGGCCATGAGGGACAGAGTTTAGCATGGAGCAGGCCACGAGCAAGTGTTCTGGGTGGTGGGGCACTCTCAGCAGTAGGGCTGCAGGGCATGCAGGCGGATGGTCCCTGTGCCAGCTCTAATGACCTTGCTTGGGTGTCCCCACAGTGCACACTTCTTCCTGGAGATAGAAGGGTTCGATCCCAACCCCACTGTCTCCAAGACCTCTCCCCCCATCTTCTCCAAGCCTATGGACTCCAACATCCGTCAGTGGTGAGTACTGGCCTTCCCGGCTGCCCTCGTCCCAGCCCAGCCCTCAGCTCCAGGGCAGGCAGTGACTCACCCTGGGCCAGGTGGCCAGGCCTGGTTGTGACATGTTCTCATGGGCCAGTTTGAAACTCGTCTCTCTCTCTTCCTTTCCCCATCCTCCAGCCTCTCTGGTAACTGCGATGACATGGACTCACCACAGTCTCCCCAGGATGATGTAACAGAGACTCCGTCCAATCCCAACAGTCCCAGGTGAGCCCGGCCCTTCCCTTCCTCCCACTGTGTCCACCAGGTGGGCATCAGAGGCACGGGCATCAGGACCCAGGAAAGGCAAGGAAGCTTCCATGCCAGGGGGATGGGACAAATGCCTGCGTCCATGACTGTGGTGTGTAGGAAGGTTTTTGCGGTGGAGGAGGGAGTATTACATTTTATAAACTATAAAAAGTATTACCCATTCATTATAAAACATTCCAATGACAGTACACAGCAGAACAAGAACTGGAACACAATCTCATATTAAAAATATATGCATATAAACCATGAAACATCATGTGACTTTTATAAGAATACACACAAAAATATGCACTTGTCATGGTTGTCTGTTTGGAGTGTGGGGTCAGGGAGAGAGAGATTTTTAAAAGTATAAACACCACAAAAGATAAAAGTGAGATTTTCCTTCCCGTAATCTCATACTTTTTAAAGTAATCGCTATTAATTGTCCTTCCTAATCATCTCTGCTATGTGTATCCAAATATATATTTTGAAAAAATGTGATCACGTTTAGATTAGGAGGGAAGCCTGCAGAGGGCAACGCAGATCCCAGGGCCCCAGCACTAACAGAGGGGTTTTGGGACATTGTGACAGGCCGGGGAGGTGCTAAAGGCCAGTGTGGCTCTGCGCAGGCACAGGGCTCTGCTGTGGGGCGGGGACACAGTAGGTTGGTGGTACCTGTGTGGTGAATTGGAAATACATTCTGGCCTCAGTGCAAACGTGGCCAAGGAAGAGCAGAGGCGAAAAAAGAAGCGGCTGAAGAAGCGCATCTTTGCAGCGGTGTCAGAGGGCTGCGTGGGGGAGCTGCTGGAGCTGCTGGTGGAGCTGCAGGAGCTTTGCAAGCGGCGTCGTGGCCTGGATGTAGCTGGTCAGTGCCTGGCTCCTGCTGTCAGCCTTTCCTCACAACAGCCAATGAGGGGGGCATGCAAGGAGCCCAGAAGGCAGGGCTGTGGACTTTGAACCTGCCTCTGAAGGCAATAGGGAGCCATGGGAGGGCTTGGACAGGTGAAGGTCATGGTCTGGCTGCTGCATGGAGGGCGGGAGAAGGTTGCTATTCAGGCAGAGTGGGGGCTGCCACAGCCAAGCGGGGGGAGGTGACCAGCTCTTCAGCAGTGGAAATGGCCAGAATAAAGGACAAGTGGAGTGACAGAAAGGGAGGCGCGATCATGCCATTGGTGATGTGCTGGAAGGTGGGGCCCAAGCTATCTCAGGGACTGGGGAGTAGCTTGTGAGGGAAGTGATAAGCTTTATTTGTCAGCTCCCAGGAGGAGGAGGCCAGTTGGAGGTTTCGGGGTGTCAGCAGTGAGGTGGACAGTGGGAAAGCATGCGGTGGGTGAGACTGCACCCCACAGGGGAGACAGTGCAGGAGGTAGAGCCTCAGATAAGGCCCTCAGGGGGAAGGAGAGGAGGTAGCACAGGCCCCAGGAGGCCAGGGCATGGAGCAGGGTCTGGAGGTCTGAGGCTTCAGCCCGCACATCCTGGCCTCCCCACCTCGGGCGGGAAGGGCCAGGGGCAGCCGGGGCCCCTGGTGTGGCTCACCCCACGACCCTGCCTGCAGACTTCCTCATGCACAAGCTAACAGCCTCTGACACGGGGAAGACCTGCCTGATGAAGGCCTTGTTAAACATCAACACCAAAACCAAGGAGATTGTGAGGATTCTGCTGGCTTTCGCCGAGGAGAACGACATCCTGGACCGGTTCGTCAATGCCGCCTACACCGAGGAGGCCTATGAAGGTATGCTGCCTATGAGGGGGCGCTGTGCGGACAGAGACTTCTGGGGTGGGGAGCCTCCCCGCTGTCCCGCAGGCCCGAGCACCAAGCAGCACCAAGCGCAGAGCACGCCTCAGCACCATGCAGCAGGCACTCCTCACTTCCATCCTTTGCTCTGCAGAGAGTTTGGAGCCCTGAGCACATGCCAGGCCCTGTTTTTTGGCACTGGGGTGCATGGGGAACGAGACAGATAGAGGCCACTGCTCAGAATAAAGTAACTAAAGGAAAATGTTATGATAAGAAAATACAAGATGGTCGTGTGATAGAGTGACTGGGGATGGGCAACGGCGAGTGGGCCAGCAGGGAGGTAACCTTCGAGCAGAGGCCAGGAGCAGGGCACGGGCAGAAGCCCGATATGGGGATGCCGGTGGCATATGGGGCAGCGGGCAGAAGGCCAGAGATGGTGCCAGACATCTGGGCAAGGCCAACACTCAGCAGTTGCTGGTATCACCATCATCATTCTTACTAACCGACTTATTGGGGTCTTGATTCTGTGGTTTCTCTCTTAAATGGACTAGAGAGGGGGCAGGAGACCAAACGTGGGATTGTATTTTCCTGTCCAGCAAATCTGTGCTGAATAATCATACGGGGCATCCTCATCCTCACTGGAGTTTTGGGACTCAGTAAGCATCCTGTTGGGCTCTAATGAGGTGCAAAAATGATGGGTTTGGGGAGATTGGGATGCTATCTTGCTGACATACCAGGGGGCATGAAACATTGCTCTTTGCAGGGGAACCGTTTAGCGTGAGCTCTCAACTTTTCTCATGGGAGAAAGTCATTTTAGTTTTTTTAAAATTTATTTAAACAGCAGACTTTCACAAGGGTTTTCATTATAGATGAGAAAAAGTAAAGGATTGTGAAAACTCAGCACTGTTGATTAGAAGAGAGGGAATCCAGGGAAGATGGCTATAAGTGAGTGCTGAACCGCACAGTGAGCTCCCTGGTAGCCAAAGTGGAGAGAAAAACTGGATGAGCTATGTATGACGTTCTCAGCCCATCATGAGGGAGTTGATAGTAGTCCTTAGCCAGGGAGGTTTAGGCCAGTGCATCAAGCTTGCCTGCCTTAATTCCTCTCCCTTTTCAGTCCCCTTTTTAAATTTAATTTAATTTAATTTAATTTAATTTAATTTTATTTTATTTTGTTTTATTTTTTTTATAAATTAATTTTTATTGGTGTTCAATTTACCAATATACAGAAAAACACCCAGTGCTCATCCCATCAAGTGTCTGCCTCAGTGCCCGTCACCCATTCCCCCCCACCCCCCGCCCTCCTCCCCTTCCACCACCCCTAGTTCATTTCCCAGAGTTAGGAGTCTTTATGTTCTGTCTCCCTGATATTTCCCACACATTTCTTTTCCCTTCCTTTATATTCCCTTTGACTATTATTTATATTCCCCAAATGAATGAGAACATACACTGTTTTTCCTTCTCTGATTGTTCAGTCCCCTTCTGAACCTCCTTTCTTCTTGTCCGTATACAGGGACTTAACACCCCTTTCTGGCAGCATGTTCCCCTTGAGGCCAGGGATGGAGCCTATCTTATCCATAGTGAATTCCCTGGGACTTGGGGTCACACATAAGAGGTCCTTAATAAAAGTTTTTTGAATGAGTGAATAAATGAGATTACTAGTAAGGATTTGCTGTCCTGACTGCAACTCTTTACTTTTCTCCCTTCTTAGTCTCCCCTTATCCCTTCCTTCTTTCATGACTTTGTCTTTTGCTAGTGGGCTTGTTGGGGGCTATGAGCACTTACTCTCTCTCAGCCTGGTGGGAGGAGCCATTTATTTGTCTTTCTAGAAACTAACCCCCCAGTCTTCCCTCTGATGGCACCTGCTGGTCCCTTCCTTTCAGTGTCCTGAGTGGGTGCTTCCTGCTGCCTGAGGCTGAGGGGCTCCAGTATCACCAGGGGAACATTTTCCTCATTTTGGGCATGTAACTCTGCTTTTCTGGGTCTCAGCTCCTCCGTCTGGCAGAGGCTAATGTTTCCTCCCTATGCTGCTAAGAGGATCCAAAAACAACTTTTAAAATATTATTTTTAGCACTTTATTAAAGGCTTCAGCAATCTGCCTTTTTATTTTTTTTTATTTTTTTATTTTTATTTTTTTTTTTTTTGAGAATCTGCCTTTTTAAAACCAATTTATTCAGTTAAAAATTTGTCATTAAAAAATTTTAAACATACATTTGCAATTAATATAATGAATTATACATCCATCATCAAGATTAAACATAACAATTTATTTTTAATTATATAAATAACACATGAATAGAGTTTCATTGTAAAACATTCCAATATTTTAATTAAGTTAAAAAAAAAACCCTTGCCTGTTTTCTTTCTTTGCTGCTTTTAAATTTTTTTATTTAAATTCAATTTGTTAACATATAGTATAACACTCTGCTCATCACATCATGTGCCTTCCCTTTGCCTGTTTTCCACTCTCCTCTCTGGAAATTATTATGGTATGTAGACTTTGAGGATTTTCCTAGGGCTTTTTATGCATGTATATATGTGTCCATAGTAATAGTTTCATTTATCCATGCACCTATTTAACATAGAATAGTATTTATCTGTTTTCATTGTTCTACAACTTGCCATTTTTTTAAAAAAAACTGTATACCTTAGATGCCTCCTCATCCCAGAATATGCAAGTATGCTTCTTTTCTACTTGCTTAGTCTGACTATGGCTATCCTGTAGCTAATTTCCCTATTCCCCTGTTGATAGTTGGATGTTTCCCAATTTTTCACTATGACAATATCCCAGTACACATTCTTGCCTGTGACCCTTTGCTCAGTGCACACATGTTTTAGGAAAATACTTTGAATTGTATTTTCCGGGTTCAAGGGCATGAACATTAAAATTCATAATAATGGTCAAAGTTGCTTCCAAAAGATGCTAATTTCTTCTCCCCAAAATACAAATTACTTATTCACTCATTCCCTCACCTTTCACTAATACTGGTAATTATTCCTTTTTGGTTTTGCTTTTTGTTTTTGCCTTTTGCCAATCTAGTCAGTGAAAAGTGGAGAAATGTTAACTTGTTAGATTCTGATTTTCTTGATCAACAGTGATTTCAAATATGTTTTGCTTTCTTTATTGGCCATAGGTATTTTCTTCTCTGTAAGGTGCTTGTTAATTTTTTCTCAGTTTTCTTTTAAGCTGCTTGTCTATTGATTTGTAAGGGGTCAGTATATCAGGAACTTTAAAAAAACTACTGTCTCAACCCTTCCCCATCACTTGCCTTTTAACTTTCTTTTGGAATACAGAAAGCTTTCTTTTCTTCTTCTTCTTCTTCTTCTTCTTCTTCTTCTTCTTCTTCTTCTTCTTCTTCTTCTTCTTCTTTTTTGTAAGCAAACATGTTGGTTTTATCTTTGTGGTTGTTTCTGCATTTTGAATTTTGCTTAAGAAGTTCTCCCCTACCAAAAGGCTAGTTATAAATGAATTTTCAGTTTTTAAATAAAATGCCTACTTCTTTAATCCACCAGGACTTTATTTTTGTGTATGGTGTGGCAGGAGCTCTTTGGAAAATGCTGTTTCTAGTGGGACATTCTGAGAACCTTCCCCTCCTCCAGCTTTCCGGTCCTTTCCATCTGGAGATTCCACAGGCTCCACCAACTAGGTCATTGTCCCTCCAGCCCCTTCCTGCTGCTTCTCCCCTGTTCTGTTCCTCCGCCATCGACGGGGCACCATTCTCCTGGCTCCTAAGCCAGTCATCCCCTCTCTCCCCTCCCCACAGGCCATTCTGAGGTCTTTCTCCTAAGCGCCTTTGGGCCTTACCATCTTTCCCCACTGGAGCGACAGTTCCAAGTCCGGGCTCATTCTAATGCATCCTCCAGTTTTGCATCCAGGGTGATCAGAAAATACACATGTCCAAAACCCAAAACCCTGGTCATGTCACTTGCCTGCTTCAGTGCCTTGTGACTTCCCATAGCACGGAGGAGGAAGTTCTGACCTCCTCGCCTGAATTATGAGGCCTCGGCCAGCCCCCGTAGCCTTTCTAAACTCCAGCGGTCTCAGCTTAGAGGCCGCTCTGGGAACCATCACCCTGGTCCCCTGAGGCTGTGTTAGGAGCTCCTGCCGTCTGGGTACCGCAGCCCTCGCGCCTCCCAGGACCACAGCTCCTAAATCCCAGTGAGACTGTGAGCCTCCCTGGGGAAGAAGCAGAGCTCCCCCGCGTGCCCGCCCTGGCCCGGGAGCCGGGAGCCGGGAGCTGGGAGCCGGGAGCGGGGAGCGGGGTGCGGGCGCGGAGCTGGGGGCGCGGGGCGCGGGGCGCGGGGCGCCGGGCAGGCAGCTAGCATTTCGCTGAGGCTCTGCGGAGCGTATGTAGGCGGGAGGGACAAGGGTCCAGAGCGGGTAGTCACCTGGGGCCCAGCCACTGAGCGCCCCCTCCACCTCCCCCCACCCCCGTTCGCAGGGCAGACGGCACTGAACATAGCCATCGAGCGGCGGCAGGGGGACCTCACTGCGCTGCTCATCGCCGCCGGCGCCGACGTCAATGCCCACGCCAGGGGGGTCTTCTTCAACCCCAAGTACCAGCACGAAGGCTTCTACTTCGGTGGGTGTCCCCCCCACCCCGCCTGCGGCAGGAGTCCGAGGCCCAGCCAGCCCCCGGACCGGGGTGGGGGGTGGGGAGACTGGGGGGTGGTGGAGAGGGGGCGCGCAAGGCCAGAGCCTTCTAACTGGGCCTCCAGGGCAGACCAGAGAGGCTGGAAGGATGGGGGAGCTGGTTCTGGGGTGTCAGCTGCCGGTCGGAGAGGGTGCACAGGCGGGCCCCTGAGCAGCCCTGGCCAGGGAGCAGCAGGCGACACAGCAGGGAGAAAGCCCCGTGTCACGGGGGAGGACAGAGCCTCTGGCGGGGAGAGGACTTGCCCAGGGCGGTTCGGAGCTGCCAGCTGGGCCTCTGCCCTGTGCCCCCCAGGACCACTAAAATGCGCTAACATGTAAGAGACCAAAATCCTCTGACTGACAAGCCAGGCAGTCCAAAAGCAGTAGGGGTCAGGATGCTCTGGGTGAAAAAAAGATGTGTAATTTAGAGACAGTGAAATTCCCCTTTTTAATGGACAGTTCTGTTCAGCTCCACAAAAGCACAGGCCTGTGCAACCACCGCCATGATTAGGACAGGGTATCAATAGTTCCATCACACCCGAAACTTGCCCCCACAACTTTGTCGACCCCTTTTCCCACTCCAGCCCTGGACTGACAGCCACTGACCTGTCTTCTCCTCTGGGTGGTTTTTTTAATCAGCAGGATCAGCTGGGTCCGAGCAGCCGTGAGGTCAGGGTCTTGTCCTGTCTGTCCAGGGTCTGGCATCAGCCCCTGTTGGAGCCAGTGTTTGGGAAATGTGACAGGTGGGCTGAAGAATGGGAACCCGAGGGAAATTGGAAGGGGAGCAGAAGGAGACCTGCTGTCCAGGCCTGGTTCCTTCCTAGGCTGGCTGTGTGACCACCGATGAGTCATCTGCCTTTTCTTTTCTTTTCTTTTCTTTTCTTTTCTTTTCTTTTCTTTTCTTTTCTTTTCTTCTTTTCTTTTCTTTTCTTTTCTTTTCTTTTCTTTTTTCTCTTCTTTTTTTTCTTTTCTTTTCTTTCTTTTCTCTTTTCTTTCTTTTCTTTTCTTTTTTTTCAGATTTTTATTTATTTATTCATGAGAGACACACAGAGAGAGAGAGAGGCAGAGACACAGGCAGAGGGAGAAGCAGGCTCCATACAGGGAGTCTGATGCGGGATTCGATCCTGGGTCTCCAGGATCATGCCCCAGGCTGGAGGCAGGCACTAAACTGCTGAGCCACCCGGGGATCCCTGCCTTATCTTTTCTTAACAAACATTTATTGATCACTTACTATATACACCAGGCACTGTTCTAGGTGTTGGAAATACATCAGTGAACAAAATGAAGACTCCCTACCCTCATGGGACTGAGGTAGACTAGAGGAAAAGTATCAGTAATAAACATAATAAATAAGGACACTATGTAACACAAGGCAATAAATAAGAACACTATGTAATAAACATAATAAATAAGAACACATGTGTAATATGTTAGAAAATGGTAAGTGCTATTGAAAAAATAAAAAATAAGCCAGGGGAAGAGGGAGTTCCAGGGTAGGAAGGAGGTAGATTTCAATTTCAAATAGTGCAGTTAGGGTGACTCATTGAAAAGGTGACATTTGAGCAAAGACTTGGAGGAGGTGTGGGGATGAACAAAGCAGACCCTGAGAAACAGCACTATAAACAGAGGGAACAGCTTTTGCAAAGGCCCTGAGGTCGGAAAATGCCTGGTATGTTCTAGGAAAAGGAAGGAGGCCACTGAGGCCAGAGAGGAGTGAGTGGGGGTAGGAGAGGAGATGGCGTCCAAGCATATAGGGCCTTGTGGGCATTTGTTGGCACCTGGGCTTTTAGTATGGTGAGGGGAGTCTTCTGTTTTAATAGGGTCAGTCTGGCTGCTGTGCTGGGGATACTGGTGCAGGGCCGGGGTGGTAGGAGGGAGACCAGTTAGGGGCTTATGGCAGTGATCCAGCTTTAGTTTCCCTGCTCTCCCCACACAAGGGGGACATGGGGAGAAGTACGGGGAGCCTCAGGGGTCAGTCCCACGGGGCATACAGGCTTCAGTCCTAGGGCTTGGGGACCCCGGGGGGTGGGCCAGGAGGGGACTGAGCTGCAGTGCTCCCCGGTCCCCAGGCGAGACTCCGCTGGCCCTGGCAGCGTGCACCAACCAGCCCGAGATCGTGCAGCTGCTGATGGAGAACGAGCAGACGGACATCACCTCGCAGGACTCGCGGGGAAACAACATCTTACACGCGCTGGTGACGGTGGCCGAGGACTTCAAGACACAGAACGACTTTGTTAAGCGCATGTACGACATGATCCTGCTGAGGAGCGGAACCTGGGAGCTGGAGACCATGCACAACAACGATGGGCTCACGCCGCTGCAGTTGGCTGCCAAGATGGGCAAGGCCGAGGTGGGGCCCGGGAGCTGGGGGAGGGCAGGGAGGCCCACTGCCACTCTGCTGGCTCTCGGGCCTTTCTGGGGACCCCACAGATTACATCTTGGCCTGGGTAGGGTCTCAACCTCAGGTCTGGAAGTGCTTCTATGACCTGAGGTGGGTTTGTTCTGAGTGGCCACTCAGAGAGGCAGCATGGAAGGGACCTCCCTCTGGGCTTCAGTGGCTAACACCCTGTGTTTCTGTCCCCTGCTCTGGAGTTCCCGGCTGGGGTCGGGGAGGGGGCGTTTTAAGGCCATGGTGACACAGTACCTCACTGTGGCTGAGGATTGTGGCTGAGGATTCCTGTGTGCTAGGCACCCAGGCCAGGGCTGTGCCTGACCCTTGGGCCTTTGGTCTCTCAGGAGGACAGGAGTCCCAGAATGGCTGCTCTGGACCCAGAGCAGGTGGCCCGAATCTGGAGAGACCCCTGTCTGGCTGTTGAGACTCAGCCAAGTCCCCAGCAGAGGGTGTGCTTGCTTGTGGCCCTTTGTGCTCTGTGGGGTGTGGCTAAGGAACCCAGGGCTTGACCTCTGCGAAGACATGACTGGGGGTGAGCTTCCATCTCTGTTGGTGCTGGAGTCACGGCTTGGTCTGAGATCAAGGTCAGGACTCAGGTGGGCCTGTAGACAAGGCTCAGAGAAGCTTGCTTTTTTAGCCTCCATGTGTCCAAGCCCTGGGAGGGGGCTGAAGCTGCTGGGAGGCTCTGGGAGGACTGGGTGGGTGCAGCGGCTGTTGAGCTGTCACAGCTGTGCCAGCCTGAGGGCAGCTGACAGGGAGGCGGGTACCCTGAGGGCCTTGGGTCCAGTCCCAGTGGTCAGGGCTGGGGCCCACAAGGGACCTTTTTATTCTCTTGTGGGGGAAGGAAGGGTTGGAGATTGGCTTTGACAGAGGAGGAATTGTGTGCCTTCCTACCCTGCACACCATCTCCAGTCACCCCTGGGGACACAGTTTGTGGGGGGCTTGGAGGAGAGTCAGATTAGGGTTGAGAGTGGAGCTTCCTACTAGCTGCTGTGGCATGTCCTCTGCCTGCATGGAGCATGGCCCCATGACCCTTTGATTCTCTAGAGGATAATGTGCTCCCCTGGGATCAGTCCTGGGGAAGTGACTCCTGCATTCTTGGCCCCTTCTCTTCTTTAGTCAGTGTTTTTTGCAAAACCTTTCTGGACGCTGTCCAAGTTGGCCACTATGCTGGGAGGGCAGGGTGCAGAGGTGCTGAAGACACAGATCCTGTTCCTTGGGGCTCTCCAAGGCTGAGGCTTAGGGTGGGGAGAACTGCCCTGTGTCTGGGAGCTCTCTGCCTGGATTCTGAGGACCAAGGATCCCATAGGAGATGAGATTGGAACACCACGGGGTTGTGGGAGATCGGGGCTCTGACACTGTTCTCCCCAACAGGATCCTCTTCCTGGGCCTTGGGTTGGTGCCCCAGGAAGCCCTGGCCCCAGTTTTGGAAAGCAGTGAGCTGGGGGGCAGTGGCTCTCTACCCTGCCTGCACTTTGGAACTGCCCAGGGAACTTTACAAAATACAGATATCTGGGTGCCCCCTGCAGAGATTTGGACTGAATTAGTGGGTGGTGTGGGGTTGCTGTGTGTCCCTTGGTGACTCTACTGTGTGGCAGGGCTTGAGGATCACTACCTGGAGAGGGGGTTTCTCAGGTATCTCTGCCTGGCTGGCATCTCATATCACTCCCTGTCTGGCCCACGGTGAGCCTCAGTTAGAATGGTCTTGACTGAGGCTGGGGTAGGGAAGCGGGAAAAACTTCTAGTATCTTCTCACATCCAGGTCAAACAAATTATTTCTCAAACCCGTCAGTTCCCAGCTTCTTCGCTCAATGGGGTCATCAACAAGTACAAGGGTCTAGGAGCTGGTTGTGTAGCTTTCCGTGTCCTGCCGAGGGCCTCCACACCTTTTGTCCCTTGTATTCTCAGTCCCTGGTGAATTGGGCAGAGCAGTGAGGTTCACACCCATTCTGCAGATGATGTGGAGCCCAGGGGTCACAGTGGAAGGCGCAGAGGTGGGACAGTCTTCCTGGGTGGGAGCATCTTCCCAACCCTGTTCTGTGGCTGTGGTTCTTCCTGTCCCCAGATCCTGAAGTATATCCTCAGTCGTGAGATCAAGGAGAAGCCACTCCGGAGCCTGTCCAGGAAGTTCACCGACTGGGCATATGGGCCAGTGTCATCCTCACTCTATGACCTCACCAATGTGGACACAACAACAGACAACTCAGTGCTGGAAATCATCGTCTACAACACCAACATTGATGTGGGTCCCTTGGGAGGGCTAAGCAAGAGCAGGGGATGAGGGGCTGGGCTTCAGGCGGGGGGCTTGGGGGCACTGGAAGGACCTGTGCCACTAGCTGGACATGTCTGTAGTCCTCCATTCCTTTGCCTCACTGGGCAGAGTCAATGCAGAAAGGGCAGGGCTAGAGCAGGTGCTGCGTTTACTTGTTCCCAGCTGGCCTTACACTGTACACTTTTGTGGTGGGGGTCTCCTGGCCCCAGAATCCTGGGCAGTGTGAGAGTGGGGGTGGGATGATTGGTCTTCTCCATCTCGTCTCTCCCCCTCTTCCTTAATGGTTCTATAATCTCCCCTTCCCCCAGGGAAAGGCACAGCTAGAGCAATCAGGGAGGCCTTCCTGGAGGAGGCAAGATGGAGGAAAATCAGTGAAGTGGGAGGGAAAGAGAGAGGATCAGCAGTGAGAGGTTTTCAGCTTTTGGGGGGAAGTGAGGCAGCAGATTGGATCTGCATCGTCCACATGTTACCAAGAGTCATGCTTACCGGAGCCTGCTTTGTCTGGGGTCTCCCTGGACCTTCACAGCAGCCTGGTTGGTAGGGCAGTTTGACTGATATCAGTTCTAGGGATGAGGGAACTGAGGCCCCAGGAGTGTTGGAGGACTTCCCGAGGTCACACAGTGAGGGGGCCGAGCTGGGGCCAGTGACGGCCCTTCCCTCTCATAGCCCATGCTCCCCGCTGAGCAGCAGGTCCTCCCGCTGGAGCCCAGCTCCCATAGGGTTTGACTGCTGCCTGGGGGCTTTGGGAATGAGCTCAGGGGCTGGAAGTTACCTTCCCAACACTTCCAGCCAAACCAGTCCGTGGGAGAGACTGCCCCTTCTGCCTGGTTGGTGCTGACTCAGAGCTGCCTCGGAATGAGGCGCCTTGAAGGTGCTGGTGGCTTTCTACCCCCAGAACCGGCACGAGATGCTGACCCTGGAGCCCCTGCACACGCTGCTGCATATGAAGTGGAAGAAGTTCGCCAAGTACATGTTCTTCTTGTCCTTCTGCTTGTATTTCTTCTACAACATCACCCTGACTCTAGTCTCCTATTACCGCCCCCGGGAGGAGGAGGTACGGGGCCCCTGGAGCGGGGGAGCGGGGGTCAGAGCTCCGGGAGCTTGGAATGAGCTGGGGGAGATGAAGAAACTGAGGCCCGGAATGACCAAAACGTTTGCACGGCATTCCCCAATTGTCACCCTTCACAGCTTCTAGGGAACTGAGTATGTTTCTAGTGCTTAGCTATTGTGAGGGAAGTCTGGAAGGTTGGGAGATCCAGGCTCCACCTAAGTCTCCAGCTGATTGGGCCACAGGAAATGAGAGGAGCCGGGGCGTCCCACCACTCTGGGCCTCAGTTTCCATTCATTACATGGGCACGGAGTTTTGGCTTTGAGCATCCTGTGAGTGGCTGGGTTCAGATGAACAAATGACACTGAGGAGTGAGGGGTTGTTGGCATGGGCAGTACTGTGTTCCTCACTATAGAGTCTTGGGTTCCACTGTGGGTGGGGACGGGCAGGGAGCTGCTGTTCTTTCTCTCACACTATACAGAGATTGGGCTCCGTGCTGGCTTCTGGCTCAACTAGAGGGTTTGCATGTGTATGTGCGTCATACCCCCAAAGCTGGCATTACCCCTGCCCGCCCTCTCATTCCCCATCTTGCACCCATCCATTCCTTCCCTTCTTCCCAGGCCCTCCCACACCCTTTGGCCCTGACACACAAGATGGGGTGGCTGCAACTGTTAGGAAGGATGTTCGTGCTCATCTGGGCCATGTGCATTTCTGTGAAAGAGGTGAGTGGGCCGCTAAGCCCTGGGGACTTGCTGCAAGGCAGGCAGGGAGATAACAGGCCTGCTTTGATCCACTCCCCTCTGCCTTAGGATGGAGGGCGGAGGGCTTTGGGGAGGCGCCGCCTTGCTTCCTTTCTAAGCTTTAGATTTCTTAGCTACAAAACGAGAATATATAAATCAGCAGGTCTGTCCTGCCTACTTTATCCCTCCACCCCTCATCCCTCTGTCCATCTATCAGCCATTTGTCTGCCTTCTCAGCCACTGTGACCCATCCTCCCGTCCCTCCATTCACCCATTCAATCACCTCTCTTGTTGACTCAGCCATGCATCTGAATGCCTAGCATTCTTCCTCACTGTCCTTCTATCCTTCATCCATTTTCCGTCCTTCCATCTGTCTCTCAGTCAATAGCTTATCAGTCAATCCATCCAACCAATGAATCAACAGGGATATTCTGAACACCTTCTGTATATGGAGCCCTGAGGGATGTGAGAGGGAGGGAGGAAGTTTATCCTCTTTGAACTCACAGTCTTGTAGGAAATTTTACACAAACACCTGGACTTTAAAATAGAGTACGAAAAGGGACCTGTGTGGGATTCAGACCAGCCCTCAGAGGAAGCGAGATGGCTTGTCTGGGGACAGGAGAAGGAAGGAAAGCTTGAAAGCAGAGATGGCATTTAGTTTGCGATGTGGGATTTGGCGTGAGGACATTGGAGAGGAAGTTCTTATAGGGTGAGCATGGGGGGCAACGTTAAAAAAGGCTCAGAGGTGGGAGAACTAAGCCATATAATTTTTTGTCTTTTTTTAAAACTAAAAATTTAATTCCAGTGTAGTTAACATACAGTGTTCTATTAGTTTCAGGTGTACAATATAGTGATTCAACAATTTTCTACATTACTCACTGCTCACCACAAGTGCCCTCCTTAAAATCCATCATCTAATTCCTCCATCCTCCCCACTCCTTCCCCTCTGGTCATCGTCAGTTTGTTCTCCATAGTTCAGAGTTCATTTCTTGTTTTGTGTCTTTTTCTTTTTTTTCCTCTTTGCTCCTTTGTTTTCTTAAGTTCCACATGTAACTGAAATCATACGGTATTTGTCTTTCTCTGACTGACTTATTTCACTTAGCATGATACTCTCTAGCTCCACCCATGTCATTGCAAATGGCAAAATTTTACTCTTTTTTTGTGGCTAATATTCCACTGTATATAGAGAGGACATCTTCTTTATCCATTCATCTATCAAGGACTCTTGGGCTGCTCCCATAGTTTTGGCTGTTGTAAATATGCTGCAGTAAACATAGGGTTGCATGTATCCCTTTGATTTAGTGTTTTTATATTGTTTGGGCAAATATCCAGTAGCTCAATCACTGGATGGCAGGGTAGTTCTGTTTTTAACTTTATGAGGAACCTCCACACTGTTTTCCACGCTGTACCAGTTTGCATTCCCACCAACAGTGCACAAGGGTTCCTTCCTCTCCATATCCTCCCCAGTACCTGTTGTTTCTTGTTTTTGGTTTTAGAAGCTAGGCCGTATTTGGGGAATAGCAGGGAATTGCGTGACTGTGCTGCTGCAGAGTCTTGGTGAGCATGAGGGGGAGAGTAAGAGATGTGAGAAGGTTTGGGGGTGTAGCCACTCCTAGCCTGGGGTTGCCTTTGCTCCCAAGCACAGGACCCTTCCATATCCCTCACCTAGGCTCTGGCTTGGCCTTCACACCCTCCCCCTCACTGAGTCCTGGTCCTGAGGAAACAGGGCCTTCCTCAGATCCTCCAGTGAGAGGCATGGAGAGGGTGCAGCTTTTCTTTCCTTCTTGGCCTCAGGGCATCGCGATCTTCCTGCTGAGACCCTCAGATCTGCAATCCATTCTCTCTGATGCCTGGTTTCACTTTGTCTTGTAAGTAGATCTGTCCCATTTGGTCACCACTGCACAGGCAGGGCTGAAGTCCTGCATGGTGGCTGCTGTGTTGTCTGGAACAGCCCTCCTCCCACATCACCATGTCCCAGTCATTCTGCCATTGTCTGATGGCGAGGGACCTCCTCTCACTTCTAGTAAAAGAAACCTGTATGTGCCTATGGAGAGGACTAGAAGACTCTGGCACACTGCCCACCATCAGGTCACAGTGATGACTGTCTCCACCCTGCCACAAAGCCCCAGGGGGCAGGTGGGGCAGAGAAGGCAGGAAGAGGAAAAGCCCCGCTGATTTCCTAATGAAGGGATAGCCCAGCCTGTTCCTCCTAGTTGTATGGGGTCTAGAGGTTGCCATCTTGGACTCCATCAGATCGGACTGGAAAGCGTTAGAAAAATCATCGAGTCTCATCTGTAGGCATAAAAACTGAAGCCCAGAGCAGGGAAGTGAGCGACTAACAGTCAGGCAGAGCCTCAGTGGTGTCGAAGCCATTCCCAGCCTCTGAGTCCTCCTCACCCTGTGCTAAAGCAGGGTTGGCTACCACAGGGCCCTAGCCAGAAAGCCCAGCTCAGCAGCCTCTCCGAATTAGGTCATGTGCAGCTGACATCAGAGGCTTACGTGACCCCTGTCTCTAAATGGATAGAGGCTGATTCAGCACTGCAGCCATGAGAACTGGGCAGGATTTGCAGGGTAGGATGAAGAATGTTGGTCTCTATAGCTCTGTAGATCCCACCAAAGTCCCTCTTCTGAGCATTTGGGAAGCTGGATCTACAGGACTTTAAATCTTGCCCCACTGTTTCCAGATACCTCGGTGTACCAGTAGGTACATTCCTTCTAGAGTCATGAACAGAATTCATCTCCATGGGCAAGTGGGGTGCCCAGTTACTGCAGTAAGTGGATGAAACAGGTGCAGCCCTGCCCCATGAGAGAAGCCACATGGGAGTCTCCCACCTTTGAGAAATTGTGATAATTCCAGAGAAGAATCCATTTATACAACCACTGGATTTAGTGCAGATGAAAGGTGCCAATCATTGTCCTGCTCTTCTGCTTCTTACATATTTTTTTAGTGATGAGGAAGGTAGATACATATTTCCTTATGTTAATCCAAACTGCATCGATTACCCAAACATTCGCTTTGCACTGCACAAGAGAAACAAGTTCGCCTGTGTCCTAACTTTAACTAGTTAGATATTTTATGATCATGGAGACTGTCTGAAGTTATAAGCCACAGAGCTTTTGATCTAGACGTCTGCATAACTGATGATGTAGCACTGTTTAGGAGTAGATTTTAATCCTGTTTGCTTGTTATATATTGAACTTTAAAGATTTTAATGGTAGTAAAATGTACATAACATGAAAGTTGCCATCTTAACCATTTTAAGTGTACAGTTCAATACTGGTAAATACATTCATATTGTTATGCAACCAGTCTCTGTTTAGCATATCTACCATTTAGCATATATTATAGTTTTAAAAAAGATTTTAAAAAGTAGGATGTGGGGGACTTTTGTTATGATTGTCTTTTAAGTATAGACATTGTCAGCCTTTGGCATTTTTGTTAAAACTGCAATCGTGTACTGTATCCTTAGTCTACGCAATGGTTCCCTGATCTATGCGGGGGATCAGAAATCACATGGGTAATTTAAAAAATATGGGCTTCTGGACCAGAATCTCCTTGAGTCCCAGGGGTCTGTATTTTTAGAAAGTCCGGGTGAGTTGCAGCCAGCCCACTGCAGGCTCTGACTCACACCTGGCAATGGCATCTGCGAGGCTGGATCTTAGACATAGTCCTGAGGGCCTGGGGCAGCCTCACCAGTCACTTGAGCATTACCCACCAGGGGGCTGGCACAGGGAAGGGGGCAACAGTTTATGGGAGGCTGGGATTTTAATGTCTACCCTGATGCTGAGGAGGAGTGAGTAAGGCCCTTGTCTCCTGTGTCTCCTGAACAGTTTTGTCCAGGCTGTGCTCGTGGTACTGTCTGTCTTCTTGTACTTGTTTGCCTACAAGGAGTACCTTGCCTGCCTTGTGCTGGCTATGGCCCTGGGCTGGGCAAACATGCTCTACTACACGCGGGGATTCCAGTCCATGGGCATGTACAGCGTCATGATCCAGAAGGTGCGTTGGAGGCTTCCGAGCATCACAGACATGCAGGCGCCACAGTGGGGGAACCCTCAGGAAATGGCCGTTTTTCAGATGGGGAAACAGGTCTGCAGAGCAAAAGAAGCTGGTCCTGTGGGCAAGCCTCTGCTCTTTCTCCCAAACAGCACTGTCCCCCTTTGCTCAGGCTTTAAGTGTCCAGACCTTAAAACGGCTGCAGTACCTGGGCTTGTTGGGCACGGAAGGAATACACTGTATGGAGAATTGGTCCTCACCCCCAGGCAGTGGTGTGCTGGTAACTAATTAACAGCCAGCTCTCTGAGAAAAATGCCTACACATGCACAGGTATTGTGTTTATGATAGGTTTTATTATGGAAAGGATGAGTAGTACATCATTAACAAATAATGAACTGTATAATGCTATTTATTATAAATTCCACATACCTAGTTGAATGTGGCAGAACAATTGGTTGATTTTTGCTGGACTCCTCTGTCGCTGATCTGTGGTTGCAAGTGACAGAGTGTTATTGCAACATCAGTGTGGTGGTTGTTTAGTTTAAAGAGTAAGATGAAAGTGAAGCAGTGCAGCCCTATGTGGGAACTTCCCTTGTTTGTCAACAATGGGAGCCACTTAGTTGCTGAATTGGATAAGTTTTCAAATATCCTAAGATTATTTCATTAATATTACTGTGTTATTCACGACACAATAGCTACAGATAGGACACATTTAAAAGTTTAATCTGCCTTAACATTTTCTCCATTACTGTCAAATCTAGATCTAGACTATCTGCAAAGTAATGAGTCTATGATTTGTCCCATTTACCAATTTCCATGGTGTAAATCCTTCCATGGTTGATTTCCAGCTACCACTATGGCATCGTTGAACACAGAGTCGGAAAGAGATGCACAGTAACTCATTACACAGTATGTACGCCATGGCTGCCAGAGATGTAGATAGCCCTAATAGCTTAGATAATTATAAAATGAGTGATGAGGTTTGAATATTTATTATCTTTGTTTTTAATATAATTTACTTAATTATAAGTTTATGTGATTTAATTTTTAATAATGGCTCTGTTTAACAACCAGCCTACAAAACTGATGAAAATGTAACCATCAGCTCTTATGAGCAGGCGTGAGCTGGTTCCAGCACATCACTGCCCCCAGGAAGTGTGAGGATTTTAGACATGAGACTCTCTGAAAAAATGTGCTCATGTATGGGCTGAATCATGAAGGACAGAGGCAGACTGTGTTCCAGGAGGGAGGAGGAAGCCTTCCCCCAGAAGGGAAGGCTTCTTGGAGGAGATGGGGCTCAGAGGTGACCTTTGGAGCCAGCAGGATTTGGCTAGGGGAAGGAGAATGGCTTGAGGGAAGGCATGGTGAGGGTGGGTGCTGGGTGAGGGTGGGAAGCAGTAAGGAGATCAGGATCTAGGGAATATGTGACCAAAGCTTACTCTTGAATCATGTTTCTCCCTTTATAGGTCATTTTGCATGATGTTCTGAAGTTCTTATTTGTATATATCGTGTTCTTACTTGGATTTGGAGTAGGTAATTGATTTATAAATAATAGGAACTTCCACATTTGTAAAGCACTTTATACAGATGTTAAAATGACAAAGCACACAGCAACCTCAGCAAGTTATGTCACCTACCAGTGGAGCATTTGCCATGCTTAGCATTTTCCAAGCATTGTCTTTTTACTTGTCTCAGTATCTCAACCAAGGGGGAGTCATCATCCCTGATCATAAGGTAATGGAGGCTTAGAACCAGACCTGTCACTCTTGTCTACCCACACTGTGTGGATGCCTCCCACGTCTACATCCAGCATCTTATGTGGCCCTCACAACCTGAGAGAGGCTTGGCAGGTGGTTTTGGCCCCATTTTATAGAAGGGAAGCTAAGAAGTTTGCAGAAATGTAACTGATGGTCTTTGAAAAATAGGAGTAAACTAATGCACTGAGGTAAGCTCCTTTGGCTCCCCCACATCATGTTATTTGCAGTTTGCTTCAGATATATCTGTGGGAGCCTCTGCTCTCCTGGACTGGGGATGGGGAGCCCCCTCTTAAAGTCTCTTCATTTGTACAACCTGATTTTATTTCTAACTTCTACATAGAGAGGTATCATTGTATTTTCCCATGCCAGTTCTCCCCCATGCCCCTATGCCACCACTACCCACCCCCCTCATGATCATTGGCATTTGAAACTAGGCAGCATTCCCATCTTCTGGTTTTTGCTGGGCTACGGTGTGCTTATTTATTTTCTCCTTCACTAGCTTGTTTATTTATTCACCCATTTACTCACTGATTAATTTGACCATCCATCCATCTATCCATTTAACAATGAGCCACTGCTATGGCATGTTGGAAGGAAGAGAAGAAAAGGGCCCAGGTTTTGGCCAGGGAATCTCCCTACAGAGCATGAACAAGAGACTCAGGACCTTATGATTTTGGAGGAGATGACCCAGGCTACAGGAAGTTGGGAACCCAAAGCCCGGTTGGAGAACTAGGGACACATGTAGATTATAGCTGGCAACTCTGCAAGGCTGTGAGTCATCAAGGGCTGAATGGCAGGGTAGAGGAGGGAGAGAAGAGAGTGGGCTTCATTAGGCAGGAAGGGCTTTCTGCAGGAGATCAAGGCAGAGGACCCGCATGGTAAAGCTTCCAGGAAGCTGAGGCTAGAGGCAAAATCTAAATGACCAGAGAGGATGAGGCAGTAAGCTTGCAGTGTGTATGTGTGTGTGTGTGTGGGGGGGGGGGCATGTGTGTATGTGCAAGTATGCATGAGTTTATTGGGTAATTAGCCAGGCACAGTGCCAGAGGAGAAACCCTATTGTGTCCTCCCAGCCCTAGCCTCGCTGATCGAGAAGTGTCCCAGTGACAACAAGGACTGCAGCTCCTATGGCAGCTTCAGTGATGCGGTGCTGGAACTCTTTAAGCTCACCATAGGCCTGGGTGACCTGAACATACAGCAGAACTCCAAGTACCCCATCCTCTTTCTGTTCCTGCTCATCACCTATGTCATCCTTACCTTTGTCCTCCTCCTCAACATGCTCATTGCCCTGATGGGAGAAACAGTGGAGAATGTCTCCAAGGAGAGTGAGCGCATCTGGCGTCTACAGGTGAGCCTGGCAGAGACTCCGGCATGGGGGTCTTCACAGGGACTCAGTTCAGCACATGGTATTGACAACTGTCTGTGCCAGTGGATCTGCGGCGGGGCCTGGGAATCTGCACAAGCTCTGCGTGGTTGGCCAGGTTCTGGGAAACTCTGTCTAGGTTCCTTAAGTATAAGGTCTAGGCAATGTGACTGGACAACAGCACATGTGAGACAAACTCAGGCATATGGGCATGCTCTGCTCAGTCAATGGTGTGATATGTGGATGTTGAAATACGACTTGCATATAGATTGCATTAAGAGGAGTATAGGGTATAGGGCAATGGAGATGACCATTCTGCACTCCTCAGTCCTGGCTTACATGCTGGGGGCTTTACACACTGAGGACACTAACCCACAGGATGGTCCAGAGCTGGTTTCCAGGCCTGGGAGAGGACTGGAAACTGTGTCTCAATAAATGGTATTGGGACTAGGGTTGAAGAAGGTGAGAGTTTCTCCAGATATCTGCAGAGCTACTTGTGAAGGAACAGCTTCCTTCTGTGGCCCCAGAAGGTAGAACTGAGGTGTATGCGGCAAGAACAGGGAGAAAAGCTTTGATTTGACACAAGGAAGTTTCCAATGATTATGGCCTTCTTAATGGGTTTGTTGATTGCATTCAGAAGAGACTTGACAAATTATCGACAGCAAACCTGCTGAGGTCATTCCAAGCCTGGCACGCGGGTGGAACTATGTCATGTCTGCACCTTTCTTCACCGTAGGATCCCAGGATCCTAATATTTTCAGTTAGGAAGCTCCTGGACTCCCAGAAACATTGTTTATGTTGTATGGTTTCTTTTAAAAGATTTTATTTATCTATTTATTTGAGAGATTGAGCACAGTAGTGGGGGGAGGGGCAGAGGGAGAAGCAGGATCCCCACTGAGCAGAGACCCCAACATGAGGCTCCATCCCAGGACCCCAGGATCATGACCTGAGCCCAAGGCAGACGCTTAACCCACTGAGCCACCGAGGCCGCCTGTATGTTGTGTTTAAAGCAATTAATACCTTTCCCAAACTTCCTGGTTTTCATTTTGAATTCTGTGGAATAGCTGAACCCTCAGGATCTATGCATTAAGCATCCAGTGGAGGTGGAGCTGGCGGTTTGGTGGCAGGTGTGCATGTATGTGTGTGTGTGTGTGTGTACGGGGGTGGGGTGGGGTGGCTGCCTGCACATTCACACGGAGCTGTGTTCCTGGGCTGGCTCCACATTGATGTGCCTAATTAGGCCTATTTATGTCCCCAGAGAGCCAGGACGATTTTGGAGTTTGAGAAGATGTTACCAGAATGGCTGCGGAGCAGATTCCGGATGGGAGAGCTGTGTAAAGTAGCAGAGGAAGATTTCCGGCTGTGTTTGCGGTAACAAAGGGGGGGGGGCCCTTGGGGGCGGTCTTTGGGTGGGGAAAGGGAGATGAGTCAGTGGGTGTCAGAGAAACAGTGCTGCCACTTGCTTCCCAATCCACGGTGACCGTGGGTTCTGGCCTCCTCAGGACATGGAATTTGTTCCTGCGGGGTCGCTGGCGCTGGGACACGCTTCTCAAGCTCCGAAGGCAGAGGGAAGGAGACTGTTGGCAGCATTCGCTTCTCTGCCCCTGGCCAATGCCCGCAGGGCCTCCCCTCATCCAGCATCTGCTTTAGGAAAGATTTGCTGGCCTGGCACTTCTTGTCCTTCTCTGTACCCTGTGTGGGTTTGTGTGACACCAGGGGACCTGAGGCGTGTTTTGTCACTGTCAAATGGAAAGTGAGACAGTGACTTTGGACAGATATCAAGCTTTTTGGCTTTTGAAAAGTACTTGCCAATGCCATGACCGACTTTTCTGATGAGTCTACCTCTCCCTCCCCTGTCTGGCTGCCTGACCTTACAGACTGCCCTCTGCTTGTAACCTTACCATGCTCACCACCATTCCCAGCTATATAACCCTTACCCAAGCAATATCTCTCATGTCCACACCCTCGTCCTAGAGATGTTCCCTGAATGTGAACTTCAGCCAAACCATTGCCTCCAGTTGCAATCTAGAGCCTTAGACCCTGCTTATTCTTATTGGGGTTTGAACCCTAACCACTTTCTCCAAGTACAACCCTAACCCTTAACTCTAAACTTCTAAACTTCTTCAAGTTTAGTCCTCACACCATCATATCTCAGCCTGGGCCATCTCCCCTCCTTCCCAGGGACTGCCTCTCACCAGTAAGGCACAGCTGTTGCTGTCTGAAGATGTCCCTTTGACAGTGTCTGGGCCCCACACACTGGGAGGGGGACTGACCCCTAGAGGTATGGGAAAATGGAGACTTGCCTGGGTTTCAAACTCTAAAAATCTGACATGACCATATGAGGCCAGGGTCCCAGATCCCCAGGATGGACAGAGGGGAGCTGTCTGGAACACCCTAAATGCTATGTTTGCATATAATGAGGTACAACTGAAAAGTAGTGAGAATGATTATTACACTTGCAGGATCAATGAGGTGAAGTGGACTGAATGGAAAACGCATGTCTCCTTCCTCAATGAAGACCCAGGGCCTGGGCGACGAACAGGTACTATTGCTGTCAGGAAGTCTGATGGCCACGCCTGTCTGGCCATGTGACCTTGGGCAAATTGTGTCTGAGGGCCCTGATTTTCCCCATCTGCAAAATGGGACGGCTGAATTAAATGGGTTCTCAGGTTCTTTTCAGCTGTGACATTGTACAACCCTAGCTGGAATAATTTTAAAAATTGGGTGGTGAAAAAGAATTAGGTGGTACACTGGAAATGGAAGCCCTCATTGCAGAGCATTGCTTTTCTAAAATAGTGGTTTTGGTGTTTTTTGGTGTTTGGTATTTTTAAGCAGATTTCAACAAAATCCAAGATTCTTCCAGGAGCAACAGCAAAACCACCCTCAATGCATTTGATGAAATAGATGAATTTCCGGAAACTTCAGTGTAGAAGCAGAATCCAGAGCTGGTGTGAGCACAGGCCGTCTGATGCTGCAGGCTGGGTCCTGGGTCTTGGGTCCTGGGTCCTTGGTCCTGGGTCTGCGCTGAGGCCTACAGAGCCATGGTGCCTTCGCTGAGTGCCCAGAAACGGAAAGCACCTTTACACTGAGTGCGTGGCCGAACTGAGAGGCTGTCGATCTGTCTGAGTGGGAAACATCTTGGATTTTTTTTTCTTTACTCGGCAAAGGATTTGTGCAAACACATAGCAGGCAGCCCTGAGCCTGGGAGGACTCCCTGAAGTCCAGGGTGAGGCCACTGGGCTCAGCAACTACAGGCCAGCTTGGCTTGGAGAGAGGGGTGGTAGGGAAGGGGCAGAGAGGCCTGGGGAACAGAATTTCCTTCCTGACAACATCTGCTTGATGGGTGGGGCCCACACATTCCAATGTCTCCCTTCCTGTGACTGGGTCTCCTGAATTTAAGAGATTCTTGATCCCATCCCAGAACAAACAGGGTGCTGAACTCAGTCGGATGTCCTAGGGGAGGAGAGGACTGAACTATGGGACTGCCCTTCCCAACCCTTCAGGGAACAGGAAACTACCCTTGGAATGGGTGCTTTGGCATCCCAAGGCTCCAACTGTCTCAAACCAAGAGACGTTTTTAGTAGACTAATTAACACAGGGTTTTTATTTTCAATAGAGAAAAGACATTTCAGTTTTGGAGGAAAGTTACTTCAGATGAAGTATGTCATTTTAAAAGCTGAGAAACAGATTTGGGGATTTGGGGCTGCATATAAGTATTATATACTTGGCCTTGAGGTGGCCAGAGCAGGGACAAAAAGCTTTTCTTTACACACAAAAAAGTCCATAGGAGATGTGACAGGCAGGGTCTGTGTGGGCCATTGTGACCTGGGTGGAAGAGCTTGGCTCTTGTCCTTGTTCTGGCCCTGTCATCACACATGCCTCCCAGCTGGGAGTGGGGCTTCGTCTGACACAGAAATAGCAGCTGCTCTGTTTATATGGTCTTAAATCTCAGAGGTTACTATTCTACGTCAGTATTTCTCATTGGAGGAATTTAACAAACTACCTGAAATGCTCTGGTATTAAATATTTTTGTTAACTGTGAATTTTGAGGCTGAGGGGAAGGAGTGTGAGAAAGGAGTGTTTGCCAAGACATAGGGCTGCTTTTTAGAGCCTCCTCCTCTGATTTCCTCCCCCTGAAATTACACAGAGTCAGTCTGGAACAGAGGTCAAGTGGGGATGGAAGACTTCTGGGTCACTGGCACCTAAACAACCATAAAATCCCCTCTGCATTAGGTATCTGGTAAAAGGATTCATGTGGGAATTTTGTTTGATAGACCTATGCATGTGAAAATGGATGACAAGTCTGTCCCTCATGAAGACTACCGTTCACATGATAGTAAAACACCACAGCTACCACGTGGTCTTGGAGGCATTGGAATGGGACTTGGTCCAGGTGGACAGCCTATTAGTGCCAGCCAGTTGAACATAGGTGGTGTTATGGGAAATTTAGGTCCAAGTGGTATGGGAATGGATGGTCCAGGTTTTGGAGGAATGAATAGAATTGGAGGAGGAATTGGGTTTGGTGGTCTGGAAGCAATGAATAGCATGGGAGGATTTGGAGGAGTTGGCCGAATGGGAGGTGGTGGCATGGGTGGCATGAACAGTGTGACTGGAGGAATGGGGATGGGACTGGACCGGATGAGCTCCAGCTTTGATAGAATGGGACCAGGTATAGGAGCTATACTGGAAAGGAGCATCGATATGGATCGAGGATTCCTATCTGGTCCAATGGGAAGCGGAATAAGAGACAGAATAGGCTCCAAAGGCAACCAGATATTTGTCAGAAATCTGCCTTTTGACTTGACTTGGCAGAAACTAAAAGAGAAATTCAGTCAGTGTGGTCATGTAATGTTTGCAGAAATAAAAATGGAGAATGGAAAGTCAAAAGGTTGTGGAACGGTCAGATTTGACTCCCCAGAATCAGCTGAAAAAGCCTGCAGAATAATGAATGGCATAAAAATCAGTGGCAGAGAAATTGATGTTAGCCTGGATCGTAATGCATAATTTCAAACTACGGTTGGAACATTCTTACATCTGTTTTGCTGAATCTCCTAGTAAAAAGTCATTTTTTAGTAAAAAAAAAAAAAAAAAAAAAAAAAAGAGGTGGAATTATAAAGATATTAACCATGAATTTTAATTTTAAAGGGCATAAAACTAAATTTAGCCTTTAGACAACTTGGCAGTTGGCTAGTGAATCTGCCATGAGGCAAACTGAGGAGTGCTGGCCAAACAGTCCACTCTGGGCTGCTCTGTGTGCCAACTTCTCTGGGTGAGTGGCCGCTTGGCCTTTGTGCCCCTTGGGGGCCGGGGCTGGGAGAGGTGAGGTGGGTCAAGGATGAGCCTGAGACCCACACAGTCCGTGGCAGCCTCTGCACTCTCAGCTGAAGCCAACCAGGGCTCTAAGCCATGGTGCTCAGATCAAGCTCTGGTTGTGAGCAGGGGTAGCAGGGACTAGGCATGTTCTCTGGAAAGGGAAGATTGGGGGAGGAGGATCGTCATGGAGGCAGGAGGAGCACATGGGTGGGAATGGTGCCAAGGAAATTTCAAGGACAAAGATTTTGGTTCCATTCAGTCTAGCAACTGCTCCAGATATTGAGGATGTTTAAGTAGAATTTATTAGGGATGTTGTTAAAGATTACAATCAGATGGATGGACTTTGAGATCCTTCTAGCCTGGAGATCAGCCTCCTGTATCTGGAGTTCCCTACTTGTACACCTCCAAAGCAAATGTCCTGGTCTGAAGGGCAGCCATTTGGATCCATGGTGCCATGGTCTGGGAATTCAGAATTGTTTTGATTTGGATAATAATGGGTAAAGTCACACAGCTCTCCATTTCTGACTTGAATACAAGCTAGGGCAGGGGGGTGAGGCAGATGGAAATTAATAATGGGATCTTGGTCTTCTCACACATCTGGAGAGCTGTTCTCTGTGAGTCTGGATGGAATATGTTGGCAGGGACATTTTTTGTACCATATTCATCTCTCAAAGGGTTTTGGCCTAGATTATCTGGGCCTTGGTAGGTTTACCAAGGCAAAAGGAAGCAATGAGTCAAAGATCATTGGTTTGAAAAATCAGTTCCCTTATTTTATACCTGGAAACTAAAGCCCAGAAAGGAAAATGGATTTGTTTAAAACCATGCAGGAAGTCACATCAGAGCTGTGGAAGCTGCAGTGTTCTGACTCCTGGGCCACAGGTATCTCCCAGCACCATTTGTTTTTATAGCACATTCAGGAAATTTGAACCCCACTCTGTGCTTGCCACACATGTTATGTCAGGCGGCTAAGGCTTTTTGCTCAGATGATTCATGTTGGCAGTTTCCATTGTCCCAGTGAGCCCTATGACAGATTTGAAATTCAATTGTGCACATAGCTGTGTACATACCACACACATACACACACACTACACTGAATCCACGGTCATATCGGGACATCTTAAAACTTCATGATTTATATTTCAGTAATTTAAGGGGTGGGCATTTCCCAAGGATAGGATCTCCCATGCTCAGATAATGGCTGTGGCTGAGAATTTTCCTTTGGCTACACTGCCTTAGAAGGATCTATTATTCTGACATTATGTGATGTATGTTTAGAATAAACATGGTGCTTGCCTTCCTCACTGGGATGTAGCAGAAAGTGGACAAGGTTGTACTGTGAAGTATTAAGCTCCTAGAAGGCTCCTGCCTAAGAGAGTCCAGTATTACTAAAGTCCCTTTCCTTCCCCGAGGCCTGCTTGAACTGTGTCTTCTTGCTCCGGGCGGGGCCTGGGTCTATGGGCCGTTATCCCGGCCTATAAGCCATACTTGAGTTTTGCATTGATTTACATGTTTATACTGTGATCTTGATCCCAAACATAGACTTGTCACCTCTTCTCATTGAATGTGCCTGATCATTGTAAATTTTAATTCACATACTTGTTCTCAGTGTTGTGTGTGTGTGAAACTCTGTGTTTAATTAACAAGTCGCAAATAGAGTAAGAACATTTTAGCACCTTTGAAGAAGTGCTTTTATGATTTCTAATAAATATTTATTTTGCCTTGTTATGATCATAGTTTATCCTTGTCTTAGGTATGCCACCATGAAGACCAAGGGGTGGTCTGTAAAGATCTAGGAATCCTAGAGTGTTGCTTACTCTAAGGCTAATGGGAAGCCCACTTTTTGGACCTGAAATAGTATTATCGGTCCTAGGACAGAGTCAGCACATTGAGACATTTAGGTCACCTTTGTATAGTGTTTACATCTGACAGTGCATTGATGGCCAGTACCCCATTTGAACCACTCAACAATTCCAGAACCAGTTTGGGTCAAAGGAGACTAAGGGAGTTGAAATGAGATGCCCAAGGAATCAGCCAGAAAGTGTTAGCAGTTCAGGCCACATGACCCCCAAGCAGTGCTCTATCCATCATGTCCTGCTGGCTATCAACTTATTTTGTGTAGATATAAAATCATGGCTCCTCTCGGTGTCCATCAAAAGATGAATGGATAAAGAAGATGTGGTCTATGTGTACAATGGAATATTACTCAGCCATTAGAAACGACAAATACCCACCTTTTTGCTTCAACGTGGATGGATCTGGAGGGATTATGCTGAGTGAAATAAGTCAATCGGAAAAGGACAAACATTACATGGTCTCATTCATTTGGGGAATATAAACATTAGTTAAAGGGAATAAAGGGAAAGGAGAGAAAATGAGTGAAAATATCAGTGAGGGTGACAAAACATGAGAGACACCTAACTGGGAAATGAACAAGGGGTAGTGGTAGGGGAGGTGTGCAGAGGGTTGGGGTGACTGGGTGATGGGCACTGAGGGGGGCACTTGGTGGATGAGCACTGGGTGTTATGCTATATGCTGGCAAATTGAACTCCAATAAAAAAAAATAAAAAGTAAAAAAATAAAGTAAAAAGTATGATTTGAAAGAAAAAATAAAATAAAATAAAATAAAATAAAATAAAATAAAATAAATAAAATAAAATCATGGCTCCCTGTGGAGACCAGAAAATATAAATCCTTTCTGTCCACTTCACAGGATCTTTGTCAGGAAGCAATGATAATACTATCATTACTGGCCAACTCATACATATATGCATTTTTAAAATTCTTTTGAGCTATTTCATAAGGATGGCAGTTTTTAACTTGATTGCCAAGACACTGCTGTGTCATGATGGGTTGCAGAACTCGCAAACAATTTATTAATGAGTGATTTGCTGCATTTGGTGAATTATTTACTTAATTCAAAAGACTCCTAGAGTAACATCCTTCACTGGGATGTGTCTTCTTGAGTGACAAAGAAATGGGAATTGTACATAATGTACATCCTAGCTCAAATAAGTTTCCATTTATAATCTAGGAATGTGCTATCCATGAGAACATTCTGGGTGGACCAATAGTAAAAGGATAGAAACCTCTGTCATAAGATATATTATGGGAGTGGGATGCCGAGGTCAATGGGTAGGAACAGTTTTATGGCTCTTGATATTGTGAAAAATCACATTCTTAAAGATATTTTGTAACTTACACCTTTAAGATTGTGTGTTTCCTGTTTATAAATAAATCACTTTTCCAATCACATTGGTTATCTTAATAACACAGATCTGTAGGTTTGGTGAGTATTCTATCTCCATTTAATAAGTGGAGAAATTAAGACTTGGAAAGACACGGAATTGCACATAAAGGTCACGTTTTTTCATAGGCCAAGGATCCCAGTTCTCTGAGGTTTACTAGTTAGTGCCAGTCAGTAGTGTCCATGAGCTTGTATAACAGAGTGGTCTAGCCTAGGCTGAGTCACATTTAAGAATATGGGGTAGTGGAGTGATGGGCATGAAGGAGGCACATGATGTGATGAGCACTGGGTGTTACATATGACTGATGAATCGCTGAATATCACCTCTGAAACTAGTAATACACTAGTCTTGAAATTAAAAAAAAAAAAAAAGAATATGTCTCATCCAGGTAAAGGGAGTGTAGTGGTGGGTCAGGGTTTCAAGAAGAGGGAACATGTGGGCAAAGACCTCAAGATACTAGGGAGCTTGATGCAGTTGAGGATGGAGGAATCTGTGCAGCCAAATTGCTGGGAGCAAAGGGACAAGTGGCATGAAACAGGGCTGGAGAGGCAGAGGCCAGAGCACGTAGGGCTCGTTCAGCTGTGGTGAGGCATTGAGATTTCATACCAAGGTAAGAGGAAGCCACTAAAAGGTTTTACACAGAGGAATTATTAAATGTGAACATTTCCCTGTTTTTGCAATGGTGTTGCAGGCTTAAAAGGGTGTATCTCACCGCCCACTCCCCTCCTCCCCCCAAATCCTTCGGGACATAGGAATGTCTGAAGAGTGTAGAATGAAGTGAATTTCAATTGGGAATGACAGGCACACTCTGGGAGTGGCTGCAAAGGAAGGAAAGAAGACAAAGACATTGGTGGAATATGAAGACAGCTCAGCAGAGGGATGTTTAAGCACACCTATGTAGTCGACCAAACTTTATTGGACACTTACTAGATTGCAGACAATGAAAAAGACATGGATAATGTCTTCAAGATGGGATGGAAGCAGAGAGGGGCAAAGGGGCAGGTCAAGAAGGCTTCACAGATGAAACGAGAGTTGAGGAGCATTTTGAAGGAAGAGGAGGAATTAGCTAGAGTGAGGGCTGAATGAGGTAGAGGAAGGAAGGAGAGGATTGTGGGTGGAAGGGCCAGTCTGTGTGAAGGCATATGGGAATGAAACAATGTGAAGCAGGCTAGAACAGAAAGGACCTGAAGGGCGAAGTGTGTAGAGAGGTTGTGGGGGAGGGATGGACAAATCACAAAAGGCCTCTTGTAGTAGGAATTTGAACTTGAATAACTTGTTATTCTGTGCTGGACACTGTGCTAAGTGCTCATCTGCATCAGCTCACTTATTCTCCACCATAATCCCTAGAGAGGGACACTATTAGGATCACCCCCATTTTACAAATGCAAAAACCAAGTCTGTGGATTGTTAGAAATAATCAAAATAGAATAAAACTGAAAGTGGCTAAAGCCAAACAGCAATATGCTTTAGATTAAAAAAAAAAAAACACACATTTAACCAGAAACTGAATACTGTAAATATTGAGCCAGAGTGTAAGACCTTACACTGTGAATTTTATAGGTGACTAAAGTTTGATGGAAGAGTAAAGCATTCTTGCCAATGTTTACGTCTGGAAAAAACTGACCCAGAAAAATTGGACTCGGACATAAAACATGAACTTTTGCAGTAGGAGAAGGAAAATTGGTAAAATCTTGAAGGAAGATTGGTAAAACTTGTTCTGTGCAAAAGCTCACTGATAAATTGAACTTTAACTTCAGAATTCAGAAGGAAGAGAGTTTATTGCAATACAAATCATTTTGTCACAGTACAAAAATATTGGTGCTGAGAAAGAGCTTACTTGTATTTTATAAAACACTGAATATGAAAATGAAATTAGCTTAATGGCGTTTGTTCACTCTGGAGGAACGAGATATTTACATATATCTTTGCTTCAGACAACATTAGTATGATCTTAGTACATACATTTGAAACCATAAACATGGGTTCCTTGGGGTCCAAATCATACAATAAAAACTCTCTTTACTTGGCCACTGGGGCCTAAGAGAGGAGGCAAGGGAGGCTCCTGCAGGGACTGGAGGGTGACAGAGGCCCTGTTTCAACCCAAAGACCTTTGAGGAGAAGAATGGTGACAGGGAGGGATTTGGCCATTTCGATCATGGGCGCTTTCTTGAAAGAATGCATGTTGAACCAGAGACATGAGTTTGGGTCACACTTCCACTAGTGTCTGCTGCCCTCCGCTATTTCTGTCTTTACCACCTATGCTACAGGAGCCCAAAGACTTCCTCAGATGTTGGCTGGGAACAAGGACAAATGCATTCCCTCAAAATGAGAAGTAACAGTTGGAAGAAATATGCATACAGGTTGGGAAGGAACGTTAGCTTCCCAAGAGGCGTGTGAGATGTCTTGGAGGAGGCTCCTCACTCCCTGAGGTCAATGCAGAACAAGACCATGTCAGAGCAGTGGTGCTTTGTGTAGGTCACTGTCTGTGGACAAAGGACCATTCAGTTTCTTGATTTACCCCTAATGTCACCTTTATAAATCAGCCCTCATTTCTTGTTCACATTTCATCTTCAAAAGAACAATTAAAGATCTCCTACGGATATCACAACTATTGCTAAAGTTGACAGATGGGTACTTAATACATTATCATTAATTCAAATGTGAAAAATTTAAAAATAGCAAGTCTGCATCATTAGTTTTTAGTAGCACTTATACATTACTTGAAAACACATTTAATTCTATGCTCAAGTTAGTAATATGAAAACACATTTAATTCTATGCTCAAATTAATAATTTTTATATAGTATCCATTTCAATTTTGAAATTTGAATTTAGAAGCTGTTTATTCAGAATTTTAAACTATCAAAGTATGATATAGAAGGAGCTATAGAGAAATAAGAAATGCACCTCTTTGAATAAGCTATGTACCTAATATGACACTTTTAAAAGATACTCATTAATTTCTCATTCATTCAGAAAATTTGCTTGAATGCCCAATGTGTGCAAGGCACTGGACTAGGTGCTATGGGTATGTAGTTAAATAAAGAACAATCCTGCCTTCAGGAGCTTACAAACTAATGGAGTTTTTCAAGATACTGTATAACAGGTAAGTAAGAAACGATTCCTAATGTAAAGAGGAGCGAATACTTCTTGCATTGAGGATTAGTTTGGTTGTCTTTGCGAAAGCTTCTTTCTTTTCATAATATGCGGCCTCATTTACAAATACTGGGTACACAGTACTGTCTCCGCCCAATGGAATAATCTTTCCCTCAAGAGTTAAAAACACAGGATCCCCAGGGTGCAGCGGTTTCCAGTCTTGATCCTTTCAGGAAACAATTAAAATATATAAGTTACATTTGGGTCTTCCTTCTTGCTTTTAAAGTCTTAAATTGGGCTCTAGACAAATAACAAATTATAGCATTGTATAAAAAAGGAGATGCCTGAGAGATGTGTTGGGAAGCACATGAGTGTTCTGAGCTGAGACTGAGCCATTAATCTGGGCAGCAGTTGTAAGAGTTGCCCATTTAATTTTTATAACTGATACGTGTAATTAGAGTTTGCTTCAATACCAAATTTGCCTTAAATGTTGTCAAAGACAGTAGAATATTAAAGGGCAAAACTAAATGTGTGTCTCCCAAAGTGTATATTCTATCTCTTGCTAGCTGAAGTTGAATTCTGTTCAGCAAAATTTAGGAAATATCCATTTAAGAGCCTTTAGTGTGCTGGACATTATACTGCTGGGGTGTGTACCATTATGCCTGCCTGCAAAGGGATTCTATTTGGTTGGAGCTCCAGAGGGGAGGCGGGGCTGGGCTGGGCAAGTCTAAGATAAGGTGAATGTACCCCGTGGTAACAACTGAGTTATCGGAAAGGTCTCGCATTAGGGATCTGGTCCGTTGAACCCTCAGGCACTAATGATGTCACATCACAGGAACCCTAAACCAGTCTTTCCCAAACTCTGACATGTTTGCAGATGGTGTATGGATTTTGTTAAAATGCAGATTCAGATTCTATAGGGCAGGGGTCGGGCCTCAGAGTTTGTACTTTTAACATTTCCCAGCAGCACCTGGGAGTTTACTAGAAAAGCACAATTTTACTCCCCACTGCAAACTTACTAAATCAAAATCTTCACGTTAACAAATCCCCAGAGATTCGCAGGCACAACATTAAAATTTGGGCAGCACTGCATTATGGCAATTTTCTCAACCGTGACTGCACATTATAATCACTTGGGATGTTTAAAAAATATAGATTAGTAGAGGGGCTGGGTGCATTACAGATGCATGAAATCAGCATCTCAAGGGCAGGGCTCAGGCACCATTAATTAAAAAAAAGTTATTTCAAAATTTACATACAGTAAAATTTATTCATTTTTTGCATAGCTCTATGAGTTCAGACATAGGCATAAAATAGAGTCAGGTAATCATACAATATGTAACGAAGGTGCATGGTTCTACCACACGCCTCCTTCGCTACCCTCACACTACTTATTTATAGGTCACTATTGGTTGGTTTTGTGTTTTACAGCCCCAAGTGATTCTGCAGGACAGTGTGTTGGAAACTTCTCTGGAGCAGTGATTTTCAGCCAGAGATGTGCTTCTAGAACAAGTGACACTGCTTCTTTGCCACACCTGTGGGAATTCCAAGGGTGTGCAGGGCTACCCAAACCTAAGCCACATGAACATCACCTGGTGAACCTAATGCATTTCCTGTGTCCACCTTGATGAATTAAATCAGAATCTCTGGGGATGGGACCTGGCAATCAAGATGTTTTCAAAGCTCCTCATGTGATTCTCCTGCAGCCCAAGTTTGAGAAGCACTGCTTTGGTAGCTTTTGTAACAGGTTCCAAGCCTTTGGGGGTCTATCCTCTAGATCACTCCAGTGAACATCCCTGATTGAGAACCCCATCACTCTTAGAGCAAAACCTGGACTGTGTCTCTAGCTCCAGAGTCTACTGTCCTCTCTGTTCATCCCCTACTCTCCATTGACACTGGTCTTGCTGTTCCTCAAACACACCAAGTCTGTTCCAGCCTTAGGGCCTTTGGACTTGTCTTCCACCTGGCTGACTTCTCATGGTTCAGGTTCCAGATTCAAAGCCGTCATCTCAGACGGAGCTCTTTCAGACCATTCCATCTAACAGGAACCCTCTGTTAGCCTCTATTACTCTGTTTATTTCTCTTATAGTACTCATTACAATTTGAAATGATCTGGTTTATGTGTTGTTTACTTATTCATGCTCTGTTCTCCCCTGATTAGTATGCAAGCTCTGTGAGGGACCTTGTCTATCTGGAATCTTGGGGCCCAGAACAGGCTTAGTAGTCATTCAAATATACTTATTGCAATAATTAATGAATCACTTGTTTCTTGCAGAGTACTCAGCCATCAGATCAATACCATCCTTCCTTTCAAGACCTACTACTAACCCTGCTTGTTACTGATCTCTGCCTCACTTCTCAGCCTCTACAGCATGATTTTTATATTCTTCAAGGATCATTGAGGAATACAAATATCAAAAACAAAAATCCTGTGCTGTAGCCAGTTATGACACCTACATCTTGGCCTGTTTCTGCGCTTGCTATTTTTGTTACCTGTAGTGCTTCCTCTCTCTCTCCCTCAATCTTTATCTTTCTTTCCTTTAAATCACTTTAAACCCCTTCTTCTGGTTTCTACCTGGATCCCACTAAGCCACAAAGCATAATTTGCTCCACTTGTCTGTATTTTTGGGCAGGCTACTTTATTAAGTTGTAAGTCTGGATCAATGGCTTTCTACCTCGATTACCCAGGCCAATAAGATCAGATGATCTGAGTGGGATCCTGGCACCGTTATGTCTCAAAGGCTCTCTAGGCGTGGAGAGCCAGAGTTGAAAGCCCCAGACTAGATAACCTGCCAGGTCTCTTCCATCTCTGATGTCTGAGGGTGAGTAGGGGACTCACGATGGGAACAGATGTTTTAGGTTTTGGAATCCTTGCTCCTCCTTTTTTCTACATTTACCTTTTCCAGATTTAAACCTCTGACACCCTCCCAAGAGCCTTTTGTTCTCCCTTAATTATGCAATAATTGATCAAACAAGACAAGGAAGAGATACTGGGGTTCTGAGGAAAGTGAGGAATGCTGGCGGAAAACACTGCAAAGAAAGAGGTTCTGAGTGTTTTGCTCTAACTTATTCAGTGCTGATCACAAGGAGGTGGCAGCAACATGGTCAACTGCAAAGAACATTAGTTCTGGATCTGCCACTGATAGCTGTATGACTACGGGAAAGATCTAATTTCTGAACCTCTGTTTTCTTTTCTTTTTTTCTTTCTTTTTTTTTTTTTTTTTTTTTTTGAGTGTAGTTGACTCACAATGTTACATTAGTTTCAGGTGTACAACATAGTTTATACCTTATGCTCTGCTCACTGCAAGTGTAGCTATCATCTGCCATGATTTAGCCCTATCACACCTCCACTGACAATATTCCCTGTGCTGTGCCTTTTATCCCACGATTGATTGATACCATAACTGGAAGCCTCTGTCAGCCTCAGTTTTCTTGTGTTTAAATAGATAAAATAATTCCAAGTGCAATGGGCAGGAATTTCACCTTCCCTGAGAGGCCTTGTCAGACCCCTTCCTTACTACTTCATTATTCTGGTATAGCATCTGGTTATCTTGTTTTCCAAACCACAGTTTAGAGTTTGGGATATCAATACCATAAATACCACAAGAGTATAGGCCATGTGCGCAGATGTATCCCCAGAGTTAGCCCAAGCTGTATTCGATAAACATTTACTGAATGAAGGTCTGAATACCCTACCTACACTGCAGTGTTTTTGAGAACCCAAATGTGCTAATGTATGCAAAATGGATTATAAGGTGTAAAGTTCTATTTGGGGACATCTGGGTGGCTCAGTGGTTGAGCGTCTGCCTTTGGCTCAGGTCATGATTCTGGAGTCCCAGGATTGGGTCCTGCATCGGGCTCCCTGCATGGAGCCTGCTTCTCCCTCTGCTTGTGTCTCTGCCTCTCTCTCTGTGTCTCTCATGAATAAAGTCTTTAAAAAAATAAAGCTCTTTTTGAAAGTTGGGTCTCATTATTTTGAATGTTAAACACAAAAACAGCAAATGCTACCTGCAGATTAGGGTGGATCAGAGCAGCAATATCTCCATTTTCATTCCTGGGATAGTCAACTTTCTCCATTATTTTATAGACTTCAATAGCACAAGGAGGAAATTCCTTTCCTATGGTGAAAACAATATGTATAATTAGTGACTAAAAATGCTTCTTGAAAAAAAGGAAGTTGACACTTTAGGGAACAACAGCAACCAAACAATGAAGATAGACAACTACAGGAAGAACATACCATGTTAGTTAAGGATATTCATAAACAACATTTGACCAAAAGAAGTTCTCAAACTATTTCTATTAGTACACTGTGCACAAACACACTAAAGGATAAATGTAGAAAACAGAACTTGAGAAGCCAGTGTAGGAGAAAGGGAGGCTAGGATGGGAGTCAGGATACCCAGGCTTTAACCTAGCTGTGCAATCTCAAGCAAGATGCTTCCCTTCTGGAGGCTCACTTTCTTCACCTGTCCAATGAAAGTTTTGAACTACCTTATCTTGGAGGCCCTTCCAACTCTGACATTCTATGATCATAGAACCTCAGGAGGATTTCCGGGAGGTTAGATGACTTCAGCAGCAGGCCCCATCTCTCTTAACTAAGTATTGTGAGACCTCAGGATGCAGGCAGCCTGCCAATAGTGGGGTCCTATTTCCAAAGATGCAGCAACATTAAACAGCCCAATGGCCAGAAACTTGGAAAAGGAGTAGTTTACGTGTATGTCAGACAACTCTGAGCAACCAGGACGACCCGATGCTGTACTATGTTTGCAACTCAAAGGAAAATCTTCTTTTGTCTTTAGAGCAGAAAGCGCAGCCAGGATTGGACTGTGGAGATCCTGTGGTCGCTTCTGTATCAGTTAGCTTTTGCTGCTTCACACACTACCCCAGAACTCGGTGGTGTCATATGGTGACCTTCAATTTAGCTCATGGTTCTGCGGGTTGTTTGGGCAGTTCATCTGGTTTAGGCGGGCTTGCTGATTTCTGACTGGCTTGCTCATGCATTTGTGATGTGCTGGCAGGTCAGCTGGGGGCTGGATGACCTATGATGTCTTACTCTCATGTCTGGCATTCGACAGGCTGTCAGCTGGAGCTAGGGTGTTTGAGTTCTTTGCTTCATCACCTCCCATTATTCAGCAGGTGAGGCTAGGCGAAGCTGACCCACGTACTGGCAGTACAGGGTGCCTAAGGGGAGCAAGAGAGTAAGCTCTAGCGCACAAGTCCTTTTCACATTTCTCCTGTGGCACAAAACACATAACGCAGCCACGCCAGATTCAGCAGGTAGGGAAATAGACTTCATTTCTTGGTAGAAGGATCTAAAACACCACATTGTAAAAGCACAGACTCAGGGAACAATTTGTGGCCATTTTTACAATCTACCCCATTCTCCAGGTGAAGATGGAAACTTATTAGGTGTCATCTCCTTAAAGCAGAAGGTCCGTGGAAGGAAAGGAAAAAGTGCTAGAATACAAAGGAGCATGTTTTTGCTACTTCAAATCTCAGAGTTCAAAGGAGCCTCAAATGCCCAACTTCATCAGTGCTTGAGTCTTCTCTACATCTTTCCAGCCAAGTGGTCATCTTACTCTGGCTTGGACAGCCTCACAAAGTGTGGTCCATTCCATTGTTAGCGTTGTTAATTAGAAATTTCGGTTTCTCGGTAACTTTATTCCACTGATTCTATTCTGCCCTCAGAGTCACAGAAAACATCTAATTGTTTTCCAATATAGTACTTCTAAAACTCTAATATAAAATCTTCTTTTGCCAGTCTGAACACTCTTATTCACTATTCATATGTGGTCACATTCACGAGCTTGTATGGGAAGGTGCTTTGTAAACTGAAGTTTTATGCACGTTTTAGGGATTATTCTTATTACGGTTTTCAAACTCTTTAGCATTCTCAATTTTCTCCTTGGCCTACCTCTAGTTCATAGATGCTCCTCCTGAAATATGGACTCAGAATTTATTCACAGTTCCCCAAGTGATGTTTATTCAATGCAGAAGAGAGACCATCATCTCCTTTATTCTGGGCTTTTTTTTTTTTTTTTTTTTTTTAACAGAAAAGCAAACTTTACACCTGAAATGTACTTAACTTAAAACATTTGCTTTGGGCAACTGTTAAAAATTGTCAGGACTTTTTGGGTCCACCTTTTGACCCTGGATATTTTCCTGCAAGCTTCCTGCCACCTTTCATTTATATATAAGTATGTCACATATATCTTTATCCAACTTACTAATAGTTTTGAGTAGCACAGAGTCAAGGATGGAGCTCTTCTGCACATTTCTAGAGATTTTTCTCTAGGTGGTTATCCCTTTGTCAGCATTCTTTGGATTATGGTGCTCTTTCCATGTTAGTTAAAAATCCACCAAACTAGAAAGTCAAAATTAATAGTGGTTTAAAATTTTTGAATTGCAGAATCCTTTGCTTAAGTGAAATGTTATAGGAAAGAGCAATAAAACAGAACTGCTCTGGAGCTACTGTCCTGGAATGTCCCAGAGCTCCTAGAATAGCTAAGAGATCCCCAACCCCTGGGGTAGAAGTCTATGGATTGTGATTTGGAAACCATGTTTTCCCATTCAGATCTGTGGCCTTCTACCTGGGTACATAATTTCTTAACATATTGTAGTCCCACACTTATTATTTGAAGGGTTTCTTGTGAATTCGTGGTTGCCTTCCCAACACCAGGTCCATTTGAGGCTATAGACCCTCTTCTCAGATAAAGATGGTAAAAAGCTGATTTTCAGTCTTTATGACTTTGGAGTCAAAGGATTCCCAAGTATAGAAGAAATTCCTGTGATTGCAGTAGGGTGCACAATCTACCGTTAAGGAATTATATGCCCCATGACACTGAACTATTCTCCAGCTTTGTCTCTATAATGACCCACTCCACAATAATTTCAATTCAGCCTTCTGGAATAATTATTTACATAGTCTCTCTCTCTCTTTAAATAATTTTTTTTAAGTTTTAAAAGTTTTATTAAATTTTTAAAATTTTAATTCCAGGATAGTTAATATACAGTGTTATATTAGTTTCAGGTCTCTTTGGTTTTATTTTAATTACACCTTATTCTAAAAACAAAAAAATTACACCTTATTTTAAAATTTTAAAGTAAATTTATTTTTAGTAATTAACAAACCTTTTCCTGCAGTTTTAGGTTTACCAAATAAATGAGCAGATAGTAGAGTTCCATATATCACTCCACCACCAGCCTCATTTAATTATTTTTTAATTACACAAATAACACATGAATGCATCATTCACTTCAAAACAGAACAAAATTAACCTGTTTTTTCCTCCCCTCCCCAGTAATCACTGTTACCAGTTTGGTGTGTTTTCTTCTAGGACTTTTCCAGTGCATTAGCATATATATAAGTATTCTAGTAAGCATTTATCATTATTATTCTGAAGAAAATTGGTATGCTGCATGTTTTGGTCTGTAGCTTGCTTTCTGTAATTAACAATGTATTTTGAAGACCTTTCCACATTACTTTATTGAATTGCTCACCGATGGATCAATATTCAGGTCATTTATATTGTTTTCCTCTTACTAGTGAAGCTGATACCCACCCTTGCATATGACCTATTGGGTATCCATGTGCTTGTGTTTCTTTGAGATATGGAATTGCTGGGTCATAGGATTTGTGCATTTCAAAAAGTTGATGCTGTAAAAATTCTCTCTAAAGTGTCCTTACCAATTTATACTAGCATAGATGAGAGCACCCCCTTTTCCTATGCCCTTACCAACAGTTAATATTATCAGATTTTCATATTTTTTCACTCTAATGGGAGAGAATAGTTTCTTATTTTAATTTGCATTTCTCTGATTACTAGTGATATTGGACACCTTTTCATGTTTAATGGACATTTGTACTGGAAATTAGTAGGAAGATGAGAATTTTATTTGGGGAGCTTTATCTGGTAGTTGCTTTTCTTAAATGTGTCTATTCTAGTCATTGAGGAATGGCTGAAGTGAATAACGTTTTTAAAAAGCATCTATTACCATGATCATGGCGAATTTGACGATTGCTATTTCAATGTTTAGTGATTAAGTCACTATGTGTGCTCATTCCAGCTCTTTTTTCTGATTTATTTATACACATACACACTAACAAGGAAACAATTCCTACCTCCTACTTACCTTCATTGAAATTATGTATAAAATCAAGAGCATACTTAATCATTTTTCTCATTTGATCCAAAATATCAGCTCTCAGAACCCCTTGAGGTTGGGGACCAACTTCTATACCTCGGTACAGAGGGGAAATAGTCACATTTATATAAGTATTACAATATATTATAAAGTTGAGCATTTTAATATATCAAGATCTATGATCCTATCATTAAAATTATTAGAAAGGTAGACCATGTAGCATCACGGAAAATATTTGAGACAATGTTAGGCAAAAAATAAAAGCAGAACATTTACATGTACATGTTATGAGCATAGTGAATTAAGACTGGGAGAGATCATGGAAAAATATCAAAGAATTATATTAGAGTAGTAAAACTTTGGGGTCATTTTTCTTTAAATTTCCTTAAATATTGTCAAAATATTTAAATATCATCATATTGAGAATGTAAATGGAGTAGACAAATTTATATTGACAAAATAATTGGTGGCCACAAATAGAAACTGTCATAGACCTATTCCTTAGTTTTGACAGGAAGAAAGTCACCCATTTAAGTCACAGAAATCTAGAGCCATGGATGTAAGTCAACATGACAATCTATGTGACCCTAGAGCAACAATCTTGCCCTTAGCATAACAACCCATCCTGACATGATAGTGCAATAGTGTTAGTTTTCCTTAGAATGGATTTGTATCCATTTCTTTTCACTCCAAACCCAATCCATCCTCACATCTACAAAATACTCTTCCTCTAAATGAAATATTTAGTCACTCCCCTCCTGTTCCAGTCTCCCATAGTCATCCTTCCAGTCCTTACCTTCTCTACTTTTAAACCATTGACCAAGTATAATGTCATTCATTCTCTTTCATTCAATTCATATGTATTCATATACATTCCTTTTGTCCATTTTATTTTCACTCACTTCTTTTATTTCTTGATTCACAAAACTTTTCTGTATTTGATCTTCATTTTTTTTTGTTGTGTTTAGTTTTCTTGTATACACGTTTCGACATATTTTTAAGCATGTAGTGTTAAGTGTGGCTGAGGTATGCATCTGTGTATAAATGATTTGTACAGACATGCAAAAATGTATTCAAGGATATGTTGTGGAAGACATTGTTAGTTGCCAATCCAAAAGCCTTTCCACCTTCCCCCTTTCTAACAGAGTCCTGATTTTGGTTGGGTATCCAATCTTCCAGGTAAGGGCACTTTTCCCCAGCTCAGGTGTAAATGTGAGTAATATAAGTCATCACAGTACTCCCAGTACCCTAGTTATTGATTTAAGAATGGATATGTGACCTGGTTCTAACAAATAGTTACAACAGAAGGTTTGTGAGAGGAGTTCCTAAAAACTTTCTTAAACCCACTAGATACTGTCTTGTTGGCATATGATGCCTAAAATTACAGTGGGCATCTTGTGGCCATGGATTGCTAAAAAAAAAAAAAAAATGGTGCTAAAGATGGTAGACTAGAAAGATAAAAAGAACCTACCCCCTCATAATGCTGTTGAGCTATTAGATAAAATAATAAATTTATCTTATTGCTTAAGCCATTTGTGAGATAGAAAGTGTGGTGTGGGCAGTCCTATGTGGAGAGCAGATATGATGGGTAAGAGTGGGTGTCTTACCCAGAAGAGTCAGTTATTAAAGGGTTTTTTCCTTTATGATTGTGAGTGAAATATAATAGGGTCGCCATATTTTCTAAACCAGCAATTAACTTTGACACAAGATCCTGTATCAGAGAAGAATGTTTAAATTTGTAGAAAATGGCCACAGCATAGTCTGAGTGGAGCTAAAGAAGTAATGGTCATAAGAGTAAATCTTCTGAGTCTCAAATGAGGCCATGATGGATCTGGGAGAGTTAGTAGAAGACTCTGTCTAGTTTCTCTTCCATTTGTGTGTGTGTGTGTGTGTGTGTGTGTGCACGCGTGCCCATGCACACGTGAGACACAGAGACAGAAAATGAAGAAGATTCTAGGAGCGGCTGGCTGCAGCAAACTGCTTCTTTCTAGAATAAAGTTTATCTAGAATGATCCTGCAACATTTCAGCTGCCTTGGCAATAGAATGCAAAGGTGGTCCTTGTAGGAGGCTGTAGAAGCTAAAGCAAATTTGTATGGGACAACAGTTTTGGGTACATTATAAAATGTTGAGTTGGAGATTGTTTCTCTCTGATCGTTAAGTATTTTTTCCCCCAATGAATGGATGGTATAAAAATATTCCAAATAAAATAGCAAAGTTACAGGGAGAACATACAATATTTCTAATTATTTATGATGATCATAATACTCTCTCATATTGAAATGTTTGAAAGGTTTTGCTCTATTTTTCAGGCCCAAACATATCGGTAGGTATTTGTTTTGGTTAAGAGCAGCATCACCCCACAAATATCATAGACCAAGACTGCTTTTCAAAGTGCAGAAATCTTTTGATTTTTTTGGTGTCCCAGAAACAAGACCTCCATTCTTTATTGCTAAGCATTTGGCTTGTTTCAAATAATTACCTATGTGTGAATATTTAGCTTACCCCAAGAGATCCCTGATTTTGCACCAAATTATCAACAATTGAATAACCAAGATAACTGTAAATTCTTTTTTTAAAAAAATAAATTTGTTTACATTGTTTGACAACTTTTCTTTTCCTTTTTTTTTTTAAAAAAGATTTTATTTATTTATTCATGAGAGACACAGAGAGAAAGGCAGAGAGAGAGAGAGAGAGAGAGAGAGAGAGGCAGAGACACAGGTAGAGGGAGAAGCAGGCTCCATGCAGGGAGCCCGATGCGGGACTGGATCCCGAATCTCCAGGATCACGCCCTGGGCTGAAGGTGGCGCTAAACCGCTGAGCCACCCCGGCTGCCCTGACCACTTGTTTTCAAATTAAATTGCTCTTGGTTAAAATCATTTGAGATCTAACAAAAATATTTTAAGATGTGGCAGCAATTTTAATTACTATAGTATAGTCTGCAAACAATTACGCTAGCAGGTCACTCAGGAAGAGAGTGGAATATAGATAAAACAGACTGTCTGTGCAAGCCTCCATGTTGGAAGTTGCTAGAAGGCAAAGGTGAATTCACAGCCTAGAAACTGACAGGGCAAACAAGTGAATGGATAGCAAACAGTTAGCGGGAGACGTGACTGCAAATCAGGTGCCTAAGAGGAATGTTGAGAGAAAAATTTTCTTGGGTCTTTTGTGTTTCTGCATGTCTTGCCAGCAAGACACTGACTGCCTTGGTTCCAGCTTATTTTTCAAGAGTGTTTGTATAGTGAACAGTCTTGGAAGACAGAAATGATCTCTTTTTAGGCACAAAAGGTAGGCATGTTTACTGCACATTATAAAGATTCAAATTTCCTCAGCTCACTATTTGTCTCCTGGAATGTAGAAAGATGTTCAATGAAATTGAGGAAATCTGATATAATTAGAGCCTGCCTGGAGTTAGTCTGCTTATTACTTGACAGTTATAAGCCATAATGATAAGCAAGGTAACTATAAATATTCTTCAAGAAATAATTTTCTCAGAGTTTCACATAGGACGTATTTTGTGCAATTGTGACAATGGGAAATATGACTTACCAACAGGATACTTGGCTATAGAACGAGTGGTTGCATATTTGAGGGAAGGATGCTCAATAAGATAAACATAGCAGGGTAATGGAGCCAAAGAAGTCTGAAAAGAATTTAAAACATCTTTCTTATTATGTAAAGACCATACACTTTGCTCTCTTTGCCACTAGAGAGTCAATAATGCCTTCAATATGTTTTACTACACCAACTAAGATTAGTAAGACAGCTTTATGAAACACTCTAAGATTCAATGCTATTATTATTGCTTTGAAAACACAGTAGTGAATGACATATGAAATTGAATTCTGCATAGCTTTCTGATAGCAGGTACATTAAATAATTCTCAAGGACCATGATCAAAGAATATGAAATAAATTTTCCTTCTGAATGGATTTGGTTATTTTTGTTTTCACCACTGGTTACAGTTTTTAGCTTCGTATTGGTCACATAAAGAATTTTGTTTCTACCCCTACAGTCCAGGTCTGTGCAGATGTTAGGTGAATTCCCCCATCTCCACTTATCTGAGTGAGAATTCAAGATATGCTTCCAAGTTTTGGTGACAATGTCAGCCATGCTGCTTCTATGCCTGGCAACTGGAGCATTCGATTCTTCCTTTAATGAGCAACAAAGAGTTGCTGATTATGAGCTCCCACCAGAACTACTACTCCCACCAGAACTCAAGTGAAACAGAAATAACGATTATTTTTTACTATCTGTTAGGTGTGAGGCTAAATGCTTTAAATACTTTATCTTATGTAAGACGTTTAACAGCCATATGGGTAAGTGTTGCTATAATGCCCATTTTATACAACAAGGAAGGCAAGGTTTTGGAGTGGGGTGTCTTGTCCAAGGTTAGTGAATGAGAAAGCAAGGATTATAAGCCTAAATTCTCCTGGCTACATGGATCAAACTCTTTTCACTAAACTAGACTAGTCCTCTGGAAAGAAGAGAATCCATTACATAGAAATAGACATGTATTTCATTATTTGTGGTTTTCCTTGGTTGTTATTTTTTCTAGCATTTTTTTGCTAGCTATAAGATTGCTGAATTTTTCATCTTGTAAATTTCTGAGCCTTAAAATGATTAGCTTTACGAAGTACTGGAAGAACAGATGTGTGTTGGGGTGTTAGGATCAAATGCAGACAAGGGTAGAACTAAAAAGAGTCACTCTTTCTATCACTGGCCTTTAGTCAACAGTAAGTGACTATTTCTTGAGCTTCGTAGAACTAGAATTGAGCTACTTCAACCACACCATTTTAAATGTTGGTATTAATTTTACCAAATAGCTTATGATTTGGTGGCTATCTGGATAAAAGATTTATAATTTTATAGACTCAAGTATCCACAACTTTCTTGTTATTTTATTTATCCTATGTATTATTTTACTCATTTCCTCACCTTTGTTTCTGCCTGTCAACACTGCCTTTATTCTGGTGCCCCTCCTACTCCCTCATCTCTCCTGGACCCCTTCTTCTGACCCTTTTCTGGTTGTTCAGCATCTTATAATTGACTAAAAAGTACAGGAACTATGCTAACTTATAAATTAATAACATTGACATTACCTTAATGTAATGAAACATTTGAATTAAAAGGTCATTCCTGGAATCTTCAAGAATAAGAGTGCACCCCATGTTAGAAGTAGTGTTGTGAAGGTCAAAAATAATGTCATAGGAATCTTCATTGTCTTTTGGGCCAAATAAATGATTTATTTCTTGAGCCCTTCTCACTTCATATGGTAAATCCTTTGACACTTTTTTGCTGTTATTAGGAGAAAGAAGAAGATTAACAACATCTGCAGCTAAGATAACATAAATATACAATAAGAACACAGTGTATCAGGAGCCAGTTGCCAAAACTTTAATATAAAAAATCTGTAAAGGGAGTAGAAACTTATTTGAAAACTTCATAAATAAAAAACTCCTTTTTTTTCTCCATGTGATTTTATGTAATAGTGCATTGGTATGCTCACAACAATAGTTCATTTATGTGGCTGATCCCAGAAAGGGCATTTCAAATAGAATTTGCCATTCGACTTCAATGTTGAACAAAATTCATTCATTAACTTAATCAATAATTTTTAAAATGTTATGTGTATTGGGCTATTTTATAGGGCTAGACTATCAAGCACACACATAATTTTTTTTTTTGTCCTGTAGCTAATTTTCTACTGCACAAAAATAGTCAAGCGTAGGTGATCATGTTATCTAATTAGGGATTTTAACCGAGGTCAGGGACTACTAGTGGCCCAGGGCAAACTTTACAAAGTCTGTAAACTCTAAGAAAATGCAGAAATTTGCAGGCATATGCATATATATTCTTTTTCTGGGCTAAGTTTTTATCGAATTCTCAAATAAGTCTCTACCTCCCCTTAATCTTTAGGATACACTTTTTCTTACTGTACATGATGATGATTTAAGTTTATTTTTCCTCATTAAATAAGGATTAAATTCTCTGTAATTCCATCTCTTTCTGTTTCTCATTTTTGCTAGTATCTTCAAGGGCCCTACAGTTTGAACCTGGGTAATTCCTGACTGAAATGCAATCAAGAAGGTGGAACAGCCATTTTTGACTGTAAAGCAAAACTATGAGGATAAAGGCTACATACAAGGATTGTGCAGTGGGAAGATAGAAGAGACCTGTGATACTAATGATATTATTGAACCACTGCAACCATCCCTGGACTTTCAACCTGTGCATTTATTTGTAAAAAAAAAAAAAAAAAAAGAAAAAAGAAAACATTTATTTAAGCCACTGTTTTTTTTTTAATTTTTTTTTAAATTTTATTTATTTATGATAGGCACACAGTGAGAGAGAGAGAAGCAGAGACATAGGCAGAGGGAGAAGCAGGCTCCATGCACCGGGAGCCCGACGTGGGATTCGATCCCGGGCCTCCAGGATCGCGCCCCGGGCCAAAGGCAGGCGCCAAACCGCTGCGCCACCCAGGGATCCCTAAACCACTGTTTTCAGGTTTTATTATATGCAAACAAACATAGTTCCTAATGGATAGATATGCATTTTAATGTTTTTAAGATTTATTTATTTATTTTAGAGGGGAGGGAGGGGCTGAGGGAGAGGGAAAGAGAGAGTCTCAAGCAGGCTCCCTGCTGAGCATGGACCCCCCAATGTGGGGCTCAATCCCAGGACCCTGAGATGACTTAAGCCAAAATCAAGACTCAGCCGCCCAACCAACTGAACCACCCAAGTGCACCTAGATATGAATTTTAAAAGTTAATTCATGAAAAAACTGTACTAGATTACTCTACCTTCAATTGATTTGCTTCTAATTCTTCCTTGTGTGAATAAATGGCATCACTAGCCGCCCAGTTGCTTAGAGCTAAGGCTTAGAGTCTTGAAAGATAATGGACACTGCATTCTCCTGCCTGGGGTTTCATAGGGGGAGTCCAAAGAGATGAAGCTGAAGCAATAGGTAGGGGCAGGATCCTAAAAGGCATAACAGCAATACCAAGTTACTTAAATCTACGCTGGATAGTAGATTTTTAAGAATTTTCAACTGGGGACAGGCATGATAAGATCTGTCTGGTTAGGATGATATCTCTGCTACGAGAGTCAATGGCGGGAAGGATTGGAGTAAGGCGAGATACAGAGATTCTTTAGGAGGCTACTCTAACTGTCCACAGAAGAAATAAACTAAGGAAGTTAAAATGAAGAGGAAGATTGGATTTGCAAAATATTCAATACTTGAATAAATGGGAAGATTTGGTAACTTACTAGACATGGAGCTTGAGGAACAGGGAAGGTTTCAAGTTGATTTCCATGGGGGATTTGATGGGTACTGGTGACATCACTGAGATGGTGAATATAGGGAAAGGAGCATATTTGAGAGAGGGAAGACAAGAGAAGGGAATTAACTTATCTATTCTGTAACTTTCAGAATCACTCTGAGAGAGAACTGTCTAGCCTCTGAATAGTGTTGAAGTATAAGAACTAGAAAGTGAATTTAATTTAAAAGACTGCTCTCACTGAAAATGCATACTATTGGGGCATCTGGGTGGCTCAGTCAGTGAAGCACCTGCCATTGGCTCAGGTGATGATCCCAGAGTCCCAGGATGGAGCCCTGCATTGGGCTCCCTGCTTGGCAGGGAGTCTGCTTCTCCCTCTGCTCCTCACCCTGCTTGTACTCTCTCTCTTTCTTTCTCTCTCTCTCAAATAAATAAAATCTTACCAAAAAAAAAAAAAAAAAAAAAAAAAGAGAGAGAGAGAGAAAGAAAATGCATACTATTGAGTGGTTATAGTAAGAAAACTCACCCCAGTCCATTTCAGAATTATTTGAGAAGTTAACATGCTAACTAAACGAGTTATTCTTCAACAAATTTTTGTAATATAAGAGCTAGTTAAAACCTATTTTAGGTGACCAGATAAACCTTAATTGTATCGGCATACCTCAGTCATGAAGATAAAGCATTCCTGAAATTTAAATGTATGCTAGTAAAAATATTTGTTTCACAAAACATATCTAATGTATACTTTTCTCTAGAAAACTTCTATTTCATAAAGTGAGGCATATTTGTACTAAAAGTAGTAACCATATTTTCATCAGCTGTGAGAGTAAATTTAAGAAACTCTAAACTGAAGTGTTTATTAGAAAATGGGTACTTAAATCAGTGCTGTGTTTGTTGCTTCTTTGCACATCTTCTACTTGGTTGTCTTCCAACTTGTTGTGGGCAGAAACCATTTTGTACATAGCCTTGTACTCCCATGGTACCTGGCACAGTGCCCCGTGAAAAGTAGGTGTTTAATAATATTTTTAGGTAAATAAAAGAAAGTGGTAGAAAGCAAATACTAACAGCCCTATATATCTACACTAAGAGCTATAAAGATGTAAGCAAAGGGGAAATAGTATTATTTATACTATGTGTTATGAATAATACCTAGAGTGTTACTATTGCATACATTGTGTGCAACGTATTATAAACCAGCTGCAATTTAAGTTCAGAAAATGCAGGTAAAGTGTCTTAGTTGCATGAAAAAATAATAGTCAACCACCTAGAAAGCTAACAAATATGTACACAAGCATAGTGGCAAAACACCAATAAATTACAAAAGACTATTTGATCTGTTTCTTTAAAGATACGGTTTAAAAATAAAAGCCATTATTATTTATTGTCTCCGTCTATACAGAATGCATTCAAAAAGAAAATCAGTTAAGAATAGTCTTACCTTGTGAAAAGTTTATAAATGAGCCTGTGAATGCCCAGTTTACATAGCTGAGTAATTCATAGCGGAGTATGATTAAAAGTGAAAGTGATCTTATTCACAACAGTGATTATTTGTACGGGCATGTATATCATGTGCTACCCGTACATGTTCTCATTCACATATACCACTTTTCACACACATACCCATACATGCACCTATGCATACAACACAAAATGTAGCCTTACCCAAGATTTTCAGGATCAAAAACTCGATTCAGGTCACAGTCAATATATCTGGTACACTTCTTCACTGCTCTTGGGTTGGTAATAAATGGTTTTACCTCCAGCCCTGTTCTCTGAATCTCAGTGTCATTCTCCAGCCAGTGCTTAACTAGAAATACTCCTGTTAATTCATTCCCGTGAGTTCCTCCAAAGATAGCAACCTTTTTAATAGGATCTTCAGTAACATGATAAGAAGTCATTTTTATCAAGTAGTTTTATCTGATTTCTGCAATTCAGAAAAGAGATCAAATAAAACTTAATTTCTTAAGAAAAGTTTAGAAATTTAAATCCAAATGGGACTTTAACCAAAGTGCAAAGTGCAGAGTTCTCTTGAGTAGAGAATAATTTAATATTCTATCACAAGTTCTGAGCCCTGTTTATTATAGGGACACTCCCTTCTTTAGCCCTGCCCTTTACCATATTTGGATTAAAATATGCAGAGATGAACTAGATACAGCTGTTTAACTTCTTACTCCCTCACATGGTCAGTAGATCTAAATGCAATAATAAATTAGCATCTCATACTAATACAAAAATTCTGTTTTCCTTTCAGCTAGAATGTCCCCTACTGGTGCTTCTATGACCACTTGTAATAGTAAAAATAGTTTATACCTTTCTAATCCTCAAAAATTAAAAAGTTTAAAACACATATAAAAATAAAGAAGTGGCTCATAATATGCATGCTATTATTTGGTATTTATGTTTCCACTCATATTTAAAAATATTTCTTCTCTGAATTATTTCTTCTCAGATTCTTTTCATATCGGAGGGCATTTGAATCTCACCTCCATAAAACAGCCAACGGCAGGTCCTAAGGGCCTCCTGTTGAAGCAGCATTGTTTCTTTCAGTATGCCTTTTCATGGTCAGAGATACAAGAACCAAATAAATGATCCCTAGGACCTAGAAATCTACTTTGAAATATGCTTTAAAGCATATTCCAACTTGTTGTGGGCAGAAACCATTTTGTACATAGCCTTGTACTCCCATGGTACCTGGCACAGTGCCCCGTGAAGAGTAGGTGTTTAATAATATTTTTAGGTAAATAAAAGAAAGTGGTAGAAAGCAAATACTAACTTTCTGATAAAGTTTGTGGTAATTCTGTCAATTTCTTTAGGATTCTTCCTCACTGTTTGCCTTAATACTAAAGGAAAAGCAGCAGAGAGTAATTTTCAGGCCTGTGTAATACCTGAAAATGTCTTGGGGCATGTTGTATATACTAACCAAATTATGAGTTTATTATAATACACAGTCTAATTTACTGGCAGAGCAGACTCTTCACTGGGATGTGTTACTCAGTAGGGGGTTTTATTAGGGGAACTATCCAGAATACTAAGATGATTACATCCCTTTGGAGAAATGACTCAGCTAAATTGGATTTGATTTCATGCTCAACCATCCAGAAAGTCAAATACATTCAGGTACTGGAAATACTATGTACTAGTAATGCCAGATTGTCTGATAGGGGTACAACAGGAATAATACATTACAACCACAGAGAAGTTTCATTTTTAACTACATTTCCCACATGTTACCTCAGTTTCTTCATATATTCACTTTCTAAGATAGGGTGGTTTGGTATTGACATTCCCATTGTAGTGCTAAGGGAAAAGTCTCTCAGCTACCAGGAGAAATCTGGGCCTGGGACCCAAGTTTTCTGATTCTAAGCCCAGTGTTTTTTACAGAACAGGATGCTTCCTGTTATTTTTGGACTTCCCCAAAGTTCTAATTTTTCTCTTTTGGAATTCACATAAACAGTTACTACAGTGTGCTCAGGAGACAAACAAGCACACAAACGAAACACATGCTGGAGAACACAAAATGTGAATATTTCATTATATTTAATAAACTAATCCTTATATTACTCCTTTAAGAGATTATAATGCAGAGAAGGAGCAAACAACGTAATGAAATCCAAATTTACACATTAAAATTACTATTCTAACCTAAGAAAAAGCCCCTGTAGCCTTTGACTTTCTATCCACATCAAAGTACACCGAACACTTCAGGGTAGAGATGCTGAAAACAAGCCTACAATATAAACAAATGATAGTTGTATAGTTTACTTTGGTTTTAAGATTTGTAACTATGGTGAATTATTAACACTTGATAATGTTTTGTTTCTCTTCTGCTGATTGTATTTAGTTCTGTCCTTTGCCCTAGTCTCTCTGGAAATGCTGCCTTGGCTATTTACTCGTAACTGGCACAAATGACCTGCATTTCATGGCTTGTTTTATGGAATTTTAACAGATCAGCACTTTGAAGCACATTTAACATTCATAAATAAAGTTTCCCTTACATGTCAAAATGAACAACTTTGTTGAGAGTTAATTAATTGCAGTAATTCTGTCCTATACTTACCTTGTTTATTGTGTACAGAGTTTGTCTTCTGCGGAAAGCTTTATTAGAAAAAAAGGAGAGCATTTCCTTAGAACTAGAGCACCAGAGGCTTTTCATACTCTTATACCAAGTTAACTTCCGAAAGATTTTTAACTCCCTGTTTCCCAAAGCACACTAAATTTTTTAGTCCTACAAAATCTACAAATTTTTATTAGTCTAATTATTTTTTGAGAATTCAAAGAACTGATAGCATACAAAGTGGAACCCTTTCTAGTTATCACCATTTCACTATTAGGTTGAGTATTTAATGTACTAAGTATTTAAAAGAATAAGTCTAATAATTTCTAGCAATACAAATGCTTTGTAGGGAAGGTGGTGGCTGATTTATTAGTAAAATAATGTAATATAAAACACAGGGAGAATAATTTTTTCATAGTCTTGGTCATCCAATAAATTTATACAAAAAGTTTTGTGGGAGACACATTTAAGATTTCATTTACAAAATGGTATGACTGGGGGATAAGGGAGGATCTTCTCTCCAATATCACATATATAAAGTGTCTCATACATAATGCAATTTTCCAGCAGTCATGTAATCAAACTACTCTATTTAAACTTTTTCCTTCTTCTGTGGCTCTCTTGCTGTCATCCATCCTGATCAACTTTTCAGATGAAAATAAATAAATGCAACCAGAGCAATATAGGGGCTAAAACAGACAAGTTTATACACTCTTAGTAAAGATTCCACATTGCTCATGTCTGTAGTCCTGACAGATGTGTCATGCTGCTTATAGCGGGTTTAAAGTATTTTCTTTTAAATGAGAAATCCATTTTGGGGGTGTGTGGTTGTGTGGGCTTATAGCGGGTTTAAAGTATTTTCTTTTAAATGAGAAATCCATTTTGGGGGTGTGTGGTTGTGTGGGCTATGCGTGTATATGTATATATCAGGTCAAAACCTGCTTCCCTAAAGCTTTTACTCATTTTTTAAAAAAATCTCCTCTTTGGAATCATGACAACTAACAAGTCTTTTCAGAAATTTTATTATGTGAAATCCTTTCTTTTCCAAATTAAATGAAGACACACACACTTCCTTCAACTTTATTCCTTAGTTTGGCATTCATACTCATTCTCCTTCTGCTTTTTATTTTTTTTTTTTTTAAGAGAGGACGGTGGGGCAGAGGGAGAAGGAGATAGAGAATCTTAAGCAGGCTCCACACCCACCTGGGAACCTGATATGGGGCTTGATTTCACAACCCTGAGATCATGACCTGAGCTGCAATCAAGAGACCAATGCTTAACCACCTGAAACACCAAGGTGCCCCTCATTCTCCTTCTTTTGACCTAATCTCATTATTTAAAAAATTTTTTATTTAAATTCAATTAATTAACATCTAGTATCTTACTGGTTTTAGAAGTAGAGTTCAGTGATTCATCAGTCTTCTATAAAACCAGTGCTCATTACATCTCATCCCCTCCTTGGTGTTCATCACCAAGTTACCCCATCCCTCCACCCCTCTCCATTGACCTAATCTTACAAAAGTTGACCCTCCAACAAGGCAAGGGTTAGGAGTGCTGACCTCCAAGCACTTGAAAATCCTTGTATACCTTTTGACTCCCCAACAACTTAAATTACTAGAAGCCTTACCAGTAGTAAGGTAATATATACATATACATATTTTGTATCATAAATAGTAATCTGAGGGAAAAAATGTCATTAAGAAAATTCATTTGGGGAATATAAAAAATAGTGAAAGGGAATAAAGGGGAAAGGAGAGAAAATGAGTGGGAAATATCAGGGAGGGAGACAGAACATGAGAGACTCCTAACTGTGGGAAACGAACAAGGGGTAGTGGAAGGGGAGGTAGGGGTGACTGGGTGAGGGGCACTGAGGGGGGCACTTGATGGGATGAGCACTGGGTGTTATGCTATATGTTGGCAAATTGAACTCCAAAAAAAAATTAAATTAAACAATCTATAAAAATAAAAAATTCCCTTATTTTTCTATTTCTCTTAAAAAAAAAGAAAAAAAGAAAATTGTGAGAGAGAAAAGACATGTGCAGTGCTGTACTCTAAAAAATCCATGTATAACTGGACCTGCCCAGTTCAAACCTGTGTTGTTAAAGGGTCAAATATGCCTCATGGTTTCATAGTGCAAGGCCTGTGCAGATAACCTTCCTTTCATCTCTAGACCCTCTGCACGTTTTCATTCACCCACCCCAGTCTTCAAATGGTCAAAAGTTATAGTAACAACAAAATATGATCTTTGACTCCAGACAGAGCTAAGATGACCATTTCTGGCCTATAGTAAGTATTCAGAAGATAGCAGCTACTGTTTAACTTAAAAAGGGTTAACATTTCTTGGACATTTGCTGTGTGCCAGGACTCTTAATACTCCTAACACTTTGAGGGCGGTTTTGATTAGTTATTGCTGTTTCACTGAGAAGGGAGATACAGGATTAGAGGAGGTAAATAACTAGCCCAGAGCAGGGGGCCGGGAAGTGACCCTCTGCCGGGGGTGGGGGGATGTGGGGGCGTGGAGGAGCCCCACGGTCCCGGCACCGTTCTGCTTGCTCTCTCGGGTCTCCAGTGCTGGTTCTCCCCACCGTGCTGCGCAGCGTCCCCTTAACCCAGGCCTCAGCTCTCCCACCGGACTCCAAGCGACTTTAATTCCAAGCCCTGCCCAAGCAAGGTCAAGCAAACCCTATGACCTGGTTTTGAGGCCTTTGAGTTATTCTTTTCTGGGCGAACTCCCAGCGTCTTAAAAACGGATGTCTAGAACCTATAAAAATGTGTGTGCGCTGAGTGTTGGGCGACCAGGCCCGGGTACAGTACAGCGGCGAACAGAACAGTCTGTCCCTAGGGCCTTTCCTGCGCCGAGGACCTCACACGTGCGAACAGGGAGGGGCAGGTGCGCTAACGTTCTCGTTCCCGAGAGCGGGGGGCATGTGTCCTTCTCATCCTCCACAGACAGGGCGGCGCCATTGTGCCAGGTGGCCCCTGCGCCTGCGCAGTTGGAGGCGCGGGTAGCGGCGCGCCTGCGCAAAGCTCCACTTCTCGCGCTTTTTCGGAGGCCGGGACGTCGGCCGGTAGCTGACTGGAGTGTGTTCGCGACCGAGCAACGGTTATTGGAGGCGTAGAAACCTGCAGGTTGAGGCTGCGGGTCCTGTTGGCCGGAGGGCCCAGACGTGGAAGGCAGGTTTGTCCCTAGTTCCCAGACTGCCCCAGCCCCTGGGTCAGGACAGGTCGTTGGAAGAGAACACAGCCCTGACTGGACAGCCCATGAGGCGCCACAGTAGGCCCCCCCGGACTCAGACTCCGGTTGAGGTCTTTGGGTGGGGTGTGTACACCGGAGTCTTTGGGTGGGGTGTGTACACAGCGCGTTGTAGCCGCGTGTAGACGTCGAACAGACTTCTTGCACGTCGCCGCTGCCAACCGCATTCCTGCCGCTGGGGCCCAGTCAGAAGCTGGGCTCGGGCATCTCGGGGTCCCAGAGCCCATGGTCGGGGAGGGCGTCGGCCATTGTTGATGTTTGTGTGGTACTCAGAAGCCTAAGAGCCCTTGCAAGCCCCTCTCTGGTGCGGAGTGTGAGTTCGCTTGGTATTTCTGTGCCCAGGAAAAAAAAATCCAGAACCTGCCTTGCTCCCCAGAATGACTTCAAGAATGTTTCCTAAAGGCCTGGATCTGTATCCGGCTTCAAGCCCAAGATGTGAAAACAAAGCAGAGGCAGCCCGTGCCCTGGGGTTTCCCAAGTTTTATTTCTATAAGTGACGTTTGGAAATTAATGTTTACCTCAGTGTGATTTACGTTGTTACTAAATTGTGTTCATGCCTGTTTTCCTCCTTGGATAGTGAATGTAGGAGCAGAAATAACTTATCGAGGTTCGTATTTTGCCTTTTCATGTGATAGGTGTTTGTTGGATTGGGATTGAAATATGTTAGGAGGCTAAACATGGAAAAAACTACAACGAATTTTGTTGTAGAAGAAAACCTGTTTTCACATGTTGAAGTTATAAAGACAGCAGCAACTTGCCGTTACAATTATTCTGGGTATTGAGGCCTTTGTCTTTGGTATTGTATAACACAGGGATCTCAAATTAATGGCCAAAGGAGGTGACCTGCCCAGTGTTCTAAGGTGAGATAGAGCGTGTTCTCACAGGGCTAGTTCAGCTGTTTATTGTTTCCTCCCCAGCCTTGTAAGCACACTGCTTTGCCCGTGTTGTAGTCCATTCCCTTCTTTGTAATTCTGGTTCAGAACTGTCTCATTGTGGGTGCTTGGTCCTGAGATACATGATGTAGACTGTGTGAGAATCCGCGTATGTTTAGGAAGCCAGGTTTTAGCCACCCCAGTCCTAATCCATTCCTAACAAAGTTGGAGAAATAGATGATAAGTTCTTATTTCAGGAAGCAAAAGATTCTGTAAAGTATTTCCCTTATTAGATTTGAAACCAGAGTGTTGTTTTTTTTTTTTAATTAAATTTTTAAAATTGGAGTTCAATTTGCCAACATATAGCATAACACCAGAGTGTTAAATCGTAATTTCGGTGAATTACTAGGCTGGGAACTTGATTTTTTGTTGATACCATAGGAGTTACAAATTTCTTTCTTTGAAGGTTTTGTCAGCTTCATTTGTAAATTTGGATTGCTAAAGAGAAGTTTCAGATTTTGGTATTGAAGAAAATGAAGAGAAACCCAAGTGAAAGTTCAACTCGAAGTACAGCAGGTATTCATTTTATTCAATAATATTTATTACATTTTTATTTTAGTTTTTCTATATTTTTATATACCATGTAAACCTTGTGTAGTTTATAGATGGAACATTTTGGAAGGAACCTTTTAAAAGGTTTGAACATACAGTCTAGCCTCTTTACTTTTTAGGTCCAAAGAACTAAAATAACTTAGACAAAACCTGTAGTGATAGAGGTGGGAGTAAAATGAAATATTCCTGGGTTTACCCTAGTATTCTTTCTAGAAACCCTATGTACTTGAGTTGTTTTTCACTTTCAAGCTGAAAACAAAGAAATAGATTTATTTCTATTTGTATCTGCGACTTATTTAAAATATTTCCAGAAGCATTTCTGTCTCCCTAACAACTTACCCTGCCATTTCTGCTTACCCAAATGATTAGTTAGTAGAATGAAGAGAACCAGGGGACTGATGATAATGCACAGTGAAGACAGGAATAGCTACTATTTATGGTGGCTGTATTGTATTCTCTCCATTTAATTATATGTATTTATTTAATCCTCACATCAGTCCTCTGAGATAGGCATTACTATTATCATCCCTGTTTCCTGGATGAGAAACTGAGGCACAGGGAGGTTAAATAAGTAAATTATGAAGTGGCAGGGCCAGCATTTGAACCTGGGACTCTGGCTCTAGCATCCATGCTCTTAATCACCAGATTAGCCTGCTTCTCTGTTATGTCATATTAGCACAATGACTTAAGGAAATTGCCCAAGTTTATACTTTGAAGTTGTGATTCAAACCCAGGCAGTCTGATTTCAGAGCTCACATAATTTTCCCAGCCTTTTATCAGACAGTTATCACAGAGTCTATATTTTCCCATAGTACAAGTTGATGGACCAACTAGAGTATGATCAAGTGGCAAGATCTCTGAACTGAGATTTAGGAAGCTTGGGTTCTATCTAGGCACCACGCAAGCTATTCGGACCCCTTTTTTTGGTCTGAGATCCCTTCTTTTGCTTGACCTGAGATCTCAGGCCTCCCATCTGGAGGGCCTGGAAGTAATATTTATTTATGCTCATGTGGAGTGAGTATTACCACTTGAAGCATTCTCAAAATGATCCACAGAAAATATGCATTACAGATACCTGGAGTGCATGCTAAAATTGCAGTTTTAGGGGTTTTCTTTGTTTTTTTTTTTAATTTTTTTTTATTCATGAGAGACACACACAGAGAGAGGCAGAGACACAGGCAGAGGGAGAAGCAGGCTCCATGCAGGGAGCCCAACGTGGGACTCGATCCCGGGTCTCCAGAATCACACCCTGTGCTGAAGGTGGCACTAAACCGCTGAGCTACCTGGGTTGCCCAGAATTTTAGGTTCTAAATTAAATCTGTTGAATAAAATATATGAGAGCGAGGTCTAGGAACTGGCATATTAAGCACAATTCCACGTAAATCTTAGTCAAACTAAAGATGGAGAACCATGGCCTTAAAGGGTGTGCTCTCATAGTCCAAAGAGTGCCTAGTGTTTTAGAAAGCATGGGTTAGAGTTTGGTTCTCCTTCACCTCTATTGTACTTGCAGGGTCCCCTCCAGTTGACATGGTAATAAGCAAGCGCAGAAGAAAAATAAGGAAAACAAAAAGTGGATTTGGAAAGGGTTGAGGGGTGAGGAAGGAAATGGGAATTACTTCCAAACAAGAGAAATTAAACCAGTGTTAATGTAGAACAGGAAAGGAGTTGTTATAGAGACAAATGAGGTTATTTGGGACCTTAAAAAGAATGTAAAAACCAATTCAAAGATGTAGAAATAAATCTGTAATAAATATAAAATAACACATAAAAGTAGACAAAGTAGTTGTTATACTCAGTTATCCTATAACTAGACCTGATTATTTGCCTATTATGTACTAATTTATTGGTACATTGAATTTAGGCTGTTTGCCTGTACCATTGTTCAATCAGAAGAAGAGGAATAGACAACCATTAACTTCCAATCCACTTACAAATGATCCAAGTGTCAGTACTGCTTCTGACAGTTACGATTTCCCTCCTCTACCACCAGGTAAGAAAATAAGGTGAAAATTTTCAGAAAATAAGAATTAGGAATGTAGAAAATTACCATTTTTATTTTATTATAACGGAAATAGAAAGTTTATTTTTTTTTTCTTTTTTCCCCTATCCAAATATAGGGATTACTTGGCTCTTTCTGAACATTCCAGTACAGTAGTTTGAGTTTCCTTGTCTACAAGGGTGGCTTCGCATTTAAATGGAGTATCTCAGATCTGGAGACTTTGTTCTAATGAAGTTGTAGCTCACATTGTAAAGATTTGGTTTTTCTTTTTCAAGTTATATGGATATTGTGACTTAGGCATGTGGTGATAAAGAATGGGGACACTCGGGTTACCTCAGGAATTGGGATATGGGTGCATATGAACACAGGAAAAATGAGAGAAAATTTAGACCTTAGGAAGGATAGAAACCTGAAATTTTTACTGCTTGGCCTTTTTCTCTTCTGATAACATTTCTTCATTTGTTGCTTCATTTCTCTCATCAAGTTGGCTTCCTTATAGCTTCAACTAGCCCATATCCTTGCTGGGAGTCAACATAGCCTTTGAGTTCTAGTTCTCAGAGTCCACTGTTGATTGCCTTCTATATCTTTTGATTAAATTCTAGAGATAAAAAAAAAATTCTAGAGATAGCTTTGGTTCAGTTAAGGTCATTAAAATTCTGGTTTAGCTTTATTATTAGGCCTCTCATCTCTGCAACAATTAGCTGTGGTGGTGGGTGCTGAGAGGTCTTAATATCTGCTGACCTTTTATTTCTCTTCAGAACAAGGCATGGACAGGCAGGCTTTCTGAAATATACTTAATATATGCTGGTTATATACATTTATAGGTTTTTGAGCATACTTTAAAAATCTTTTATAGGATCTTTTGCAACTAGAATTTTAAAATCAATCTCTCTTTCTCTATATATTATATGTTATATTTGATATGTATTTGATATATATGTTAATAAATATATATATTTGAGATATATATATATGTTAATTCCATCTAGCATGCAACCATAGGCCTTAGTCTGCTTGTAAAGCTATGATTCTTTTCTTTTCTTCTACATTTGAGGAATTCATAGTAGGAATTTTATATTATTTTCATTTTTATGGATAAAAGATTATTTTCATTTTTATGGATAAAACATAAAAATTCACATGGATATGCATAAATGGGCATTTATCTAGTTATCCTATGCCATCTAAAAAATTCTCTGAGGGATCCCTGGGTGGCACAGCGATTTGGCGCCTGCCTTTGGCCCAGGGCGCGATCCTGGAGACCCAGGATCGAATCCCACGTCGGGCTCCCGGTGCATGGAGCCTGCTTCTCCTTCTGCCTGTGTCTCTGCCTCTCTCTCTCTCTCTCTCTCTGTGACTATCATAAATAAATAAAAATTTAAAAAAAAATAAAAAATTCTCTGACATTTAAAATGTTTTTGTGAATAGCATGAATGTTGTCCTAGAAAAATAACATTTGAAGCTACTCCATAGGGAAATGTTCATCCTCCTGAAGTACTGAACTGTCCAAGTTCTGAGCAGGATTACTATCTGTCAGAGATGTAATAAGAGTCTTATATTGGGTAAGAGATAAGGCTAGATCAGTGTTTTTCAAGCTTTATCTTGATCCATTAGTCTGGTCAGGAAACATTTATGTCTGTAATAGATATGGTCTCTGCCTTCAAAAAACTTACTAATATATGGCTCTGCTTCTTTAAAGAAAGAAATAGAAGAGAATAGAAAATACAGAGTGCATCACACACAGAGTGCATCACACATCACTCCTTTGTCATATATATATATATATATATATATATATATATATATATATACACACGCGCGCGCGCATATGTGCTGGGCTATGATGTATTTTCTTTATGAATTTTTTGCCATGGGTTTAGGTAAAAAAAATTTAAGAAACATTGATTACAATGAATTTATACTACAAAGTACAAGATGCTGCACTAGAATTGATCGTGGAAAAGATACAAACTATTAATTTTGCTTAAAATACAATGGGGAAGAAAGACACCTATAAAAATTAATAAGGTAGGTTGTGACAGATTCCACAACAAAGTACCGTTGAACACATCCATATTTTCAAGACCTTTTCTTCAAACTTTTAGTTTCCCACCAATTAAATACATATGAAATAATTATTTTTTTAAAAGGGTACCTATCTTACTTTTTATCTTTGTTACTTGTATCTTTTGAGATTGGGCCTGGGAAGCTGTGAATCCAGAGTTGCCTCCTTTAATGAAAACAATGAACACAGGGTAGGTGGAAAAATGTGTACCAGTGACTCTATGTATCTGTTACTGACTGATGTTATTCTTCAGTGTATATTTTACATTTCTTAGTTTGGAAACAAACTATTAATATTTAATAAGACATGTTTCTTTGAAAGGGAAATACCACATTCAGTTTCTCATCCTCTGAGAAGTCAAGATTCTGTGTCTAAGTCTATTCAATCAAATACTGAAAGAAGCAAAAGTCATTGGAGGTGAGTTTACTTAAGATTTCTTTTTTCTATACTTTCTCCTTCCCCACCTTTTATCTCCTTCATTCCCTCTTCTCCTTCTCTTCTTCCTTTCTCAGACAAAATTACATCTAGGAAGTTTTTATACCTAATAGTAACTAGCCATAGCAGTATAAGCTATGTTTTTATAAAAGAAGTTTAAAAATGGTATATAAAACTTTAAAAATAGGTAATTTGTCAGTATGTTTCCAAAGAATTCCTCATATTATAATGAAATTTCTGCCAGTATTTATCACCCTGCTATGAATCATTAATAATCTAATTGATAATAGGTGAAGAGTCAGGAATAATTGTCTTTTGGTGTTGGATATACTTAGAAATTGACAACCAAATAGAATAGTCAATTTTACCCTAGTAAGACAGCTCCATGGTAAATAGAACAGAATAAGAAAGAAAGATGATCAAAATGCATATGCATAAACAATGGCAGGTACACAGGAAATGAAGAGGATCATCTTCTGGATCATTGCCATAAGGATCTAAGTTTAATCCTTAAATATTAAAAATAGATAGGAAAAGGATATGGATTATTGGTTAGGTTGGATTTTAGTATTGAGTAACTAGTAACTACTGAAGGAACTAATTTTGGGAACAAAGTATTGGAACAACAACATCAAATATATATCATGTATCAGTCTTGTTTAGTGCTTTTGATATGTTATTTTAATAATCCTTACAGCATCCTGTAAAGTTAATATTATCTTCACTTTTATTAGAGATACCATATTTTTTAAAGGGGAGAAACTTTTAATAGTTAATAAATACATCAAAACAGTTTGTATTTTTTAAAATTAGTTTTGATCACGCTAATTTCCTCAGAACCAATTAGTTACTTTCTTTAGGACCAGGGCTTATTAACTAGGCCATTCAGTGATTTGAGATGGTCCTTGGAGGCACAGTTTCAGCTGCAGGTGCTACAAGAAAATCCATTTTGGACTGGCATTAGAGAATTAGGCAACAGATTGTAATCTGGACAGACAGTATCAGATATTCCACTTTGAAATAATAGATAATCTACTAGACAGTTGGAATATAACAACAGAAATCCAGGAGCAACTTTCTAAAAGTAGAAAACCCAACTAGGCAGCTGGTTATCTGCTGAAGCTCTTTTAACTCGTTCTGTGCTTAGGTTTAGAACCTGTGCTTTACCTTCATATCCATGTAGCCCCAATAAGAGTTTGTTTTTGGGGGATCTCATTGGATGCCTAGATCCAAGGAGAAGGATCCAAAGGAAACACTATTCTGCCCTGCTCAGAAGCCACTACAACTTAAGCACCTTTCATGGTCTGGTTGGGATGTTGAGGACCTGGCTGAGCTGAATTGGCTGCTGAAACAGCCAGATGTTCTGTGTGCTCACCCAGGAAGAACAAAGGACTGTAGTTCTTCCAGGACTTGTCCCCAGGCCAGGACCACCTACTAGACAAAAATGTGGGAGGAACTTGTAGATGTGCTGTTTACCAATGAGTTGTAAAGCGGAAAGAAACTTTACTAAACTGATAAGAAATGTAATTTTCATAGCTATAAAAGAGGAAAGGTAAATTTTGGTTTCTGTTCTCTCTATTGAAAATAAAATTGTCATGTGAAGAGGTTGTCAATGTAGGAAGAATTTTTATAGAGGTGTATCAGGCAGTTAATTAATAAAAATACTAGTAATATTTTTCCTGGATATTGTGATGTTTGTGATATCCATCAACTTTTAAACGTTTGAAATTATTTGTGATTTCTTTTCTCATTATTTTCATACCTAATTTTGCACCTAATTAAGAAGGCCACATTTTACATGCTTCAGGCCCCATACAGTCTGGACTTGTGCCTGGTAGCTAGGGAAACTGGACCTTTCTTTGGATTATTTTCTTTAACAAGGGATGAGTTGTATTATTTGCTCCCTTGTGATACTGGTGATATTTTTCAGGAAAATTATTCAGAAATAAGAATTTGTGACCTGGACTAGTTTCTCCCTATGGAACTCTTAACTAATCTGCTTAGAGATTATACTTTTGATTTTGGCCTTATTAACTTTATGTTCTCATCAGCTAATGTAACTCACTTAGATTAATGTAGCTGCTAAAATGTTGCAACAGATTCATAAGTCAGGCTTTAAAGCTATATAGTAAAAGTACAAAATTTCTAATCAAATGTTATCTACACTGTCTGTATTTATTCTCCTTATGATTTGTTTTGTTTTCATTTTTTAAAATATTTAAATTCAGTTTGTTGACATACAGCATAACACCCAGTGTCTCCTTGTGACTTAAAATCACCTTTAAGCCATAGTTTAGCTTATTAAAATTTTACTTTGTAGAAAATTTTAAAATAAACATATAAGGAAGTAGGCAGATATCCTCAGACTCCTACCACTCAGAGACAATCACTGTTGTATGAAAGCTTTTATGTAGTTTAAAAATATACTTTTTAGCATTGGGCTCTGAGTTGGGAGACTAGGATTCTCAGAGTTCCAGATTGATAGTAACTTGTATAACATCAGGCAAGTTACTTCCTGAGAAGTATAATGTATTGTAGGGTTGTTGTGAAAATGTATTTGGAATTTCTAACTAGTCAGTAGTTACAAAGTACTTTATAATCCACAATTTTTCACTATTAGTTTTTTAAAATAAAAATATATAGAAACAAACCTAATATTAAAAACAAACTATTACAGCTACAGAGATGGCAACAAAAAGACCAGCTGGAAAACTTGGGATAGAAATGATGTTAGGCCTCTGTGCGAAAGAACAAACCTGGTAGCAAATGATGGAATAAATTCTTGTCCAAGGAGTTGGGGAACTCAACAAGGGAAACAGTTAAGAGTATCAGAACCTCCTAACTCATCTCACCAAAGAGAAACTGAAGTACTCAGACAAGCACATTCCTCAAAAATACCTGGCTCTACAATGGGAGGTCTAGACAAAAACAGTGCATTACAGGCAGTTAAGCCTCACTTTCAACAAAATCAGTTTAAGAAGAAAATGTTGGATGATACTCCAGAAAAAAGCACTCTCCAGGTAAACTTTTAAATATGGAATATTTACATTTAAAAATATGAAATATTTAGATAACAAAGATAAGAGCATTTAAAATCAATGTAATGGCATGTATTTCATGATAAACACAAATACCTAGTTTCATTGGTGTATATAAATGTTTCCAAAATATTTCCTTAGAGGTTGTGAGTGGCTGGTTCTTTTCATAGTCACTTTAGAGTGTCCTACCAGGTTCTGAATTTCACTGTTGACTGATTATGGAGATGATAAGAGTTTATCCATTACTTACAGAAATTCTCCCAGTTCTTCATATGTCAGTCTAAGTTTTTTTTTTATAACAGGGGTTAGCATACTCTTTTTATAAAGGGTCAGATAGAAAATATTTTTTACTTCATGGGTCATATGGCCTTTCTTAAGCTATACACTCAATTCTGCCATTGTAGCTTGAAAGCAGCCATAGACAATATATAAATGAATAGGCTTAGCTGTGTTCCAATAAAAGTTTACAAAAACAGGTTAGATTTGGACTGCAGGCCACAGTTTATCTTTCCAGCTTCATATTCCATAATCTACAAATTCTCTAATAGACTAGTCATTTCAGACCCTTCACGATTCTCTGAACATGATATGCATTGTAATATGACTCTGCTTTGGTTTATATTTTTCCCTATACCTGTACTTCAGTCTTACTTCCTCCTCTCACCACTCCTTTCTTCAATTGTTCTTTGTAAATATCTTTTATATATTATGTATGCTAGTTGTTCACTACCTTCTATCCTTGTCCCCTGGTCCAATAGATTTTTTTACTCTCTGTCTTCTCTGTGCTCTGGAAAGATGAGTTGTCCTGCATAGTGCATCATCCTGAGGTCACTAGGCTAGCTCTTGTTAGGGGTCAGCCATTGAGAGTCACTGGCAGGAAATCAGAGGGTGGAGAGGAGGTTGGGTTTTCCCATTTTCTCCCTTTTTAAATGTTATGTTGTAGGCAGTAGTTGTTCCTAAATGACATAGCCCCTCCATGAGTCCAGCTTTCACAGATGTGATTTTATTTTCTTCCCTTGTCCTTTCAGCCTAGGAATGACAGAAGTCTCTTATTGTTGTTAGGTTTGAGGGCTTAAATACCCTGTGTTTGTTCTGCCCATATACCCATAAGAAGTCTTTTCAACAAGCCATTTGAGTATTTTTTTTTTTTTTTTGCTAGAAACCTGACTAATGCAGCATATATCATAGTGGCTTTCAACCTTATGTTTCCTTGGACACAAGAATGATATGATATAGTTACCTGAGTAACAGTTGCATATTATGGCAGTAGCTCTCAATGGGAGGCATTCATGTCTTGGTTAGGAAGGGGAGGAGGAAGGAAGGTAATTGTAGTTGAAAAAAGTCCCACCAAGTGTTGTTTGATGTGCCCCCACCCTCACAAAGGAAGTGCTACCTCCCCCCCCCCCCCCCCCCGCAGGTTAGTACCTTAACATACTGTATTCTTAGTTCATCTTTAAAAATGCCAAACACATTCCCATCTTAGGGTCTTTAACTTTGCTATTCCCTTAGTCCTCACTTAATAACCTATTTAAAGTATTAATTCCTGTTTCTTTTTTTTTTCTTTTCCCCCCCCCTAATTCCTGTTTCTTTTTATCCTTTTACCCTGTTTTTTTTATTCATAGTATATATCAATTCCTGATATTCTATTATGTATTTATTTTCTGAATCCTCCATTAGAGGGCAAAATCTGTGAGATATCTTGTCTGTTTCAAGTACGGTGCTATTTCCTCATTACCCACATTTGACACGTAGTAAATGCCAGTAAGTACCTTTGGAATGAATGAGTGAACGTGTCTGGCCCCCTCTTAGGGTGTGAACACATTAGGGAAAGGAATTATGTTTTACTCACCTGAGTTTATTACAGGATTGGCACACAATGCTTTAAAAATATTTAATAAATGAATGAATGTCCATATAAATAATTCTCTTAAAAAATTCAATAAATAAATGAGTGAGTGAATGTCCACACAAACAATTCTCTTCTTGATTTTCTCCAAGTATATCCTGGTTTCTCTTCCTATAAAGTGCTAATGTCTTTAATTTAGGATGTACTAAAGGATGTACTAAAATTTTCAGTAGTTTTTGAAACATACTTTATACATTTTATACACAAGGACCTAGAATCTTTACGTGGAAAGTTAAAGAGTATGATGAAAAAAAATGAGAAGTTTTTCTAATGCTGTTTTTATTTTTCAAAAGGGAAGCTCATTATACCAGTTAAAGCTTAAGGAAAAAGATAATTCTTTAAGAATTATATCTGCAGTTATTGAAAGCATGAAGTACTGGCGTGAACATGCACAGAAAACTGTACTTCTTTTTGAAATATTGGGTAGGTATAGTACTTCAGAAAACCTCAGTAATACTATTTGAACAATAGTTTTGAATGTCTATTGGAATACCTAGGGGAATCTTTTTTTTTTAAATTTATTTATTTGAGAGAGAGAGATAGGGAGAGAGCACGAGTGAGGAGGAAAGAGAGAAGGCGGACTCCACTCTGAGCAGGGAGCCCAATGTGGGGCTCAGTCCCAGGACCCTGGGATCATGACCTGAGGTGAAGGCAGATGCTTAACTGAGCCACCCACGCATTCCAGTACCTAGAGGATCTTAAAAATAACAGTTGCAAAAGGAGATTATGGTTTATTAGGATTTTCTTCACTCTGGATATGTCATTGATTTGTGTGACTTAAGATTTATTTGGTTATATATGGTAGTAGTCTTCAAATTGATAATGTTAAAACTGGAAAGGTTGTTAGAAGGGCTCTGACTTAATGCCTGAGTTGGGGAGGGCCAGAAATACTGTTTTCCTTAGTATAAAACAGTTTCAGAAATATTGTTCCCTCTAAAGATGTTTTTATTATTGTATAAATAAAACTAGAAGAGTTTGGTGTAGGAATAGTTATTTAAACATCACTCTTCACTGTTAAACTTTATTTGCATTTTACCAGCACTGATTCCCCCTACCCCCATTTTAATTTTGCTTAGCTGTTCTCGATTCAGCCGTTACACCTGGTCCATATTATTCGAAGAATTTCCTTATGCGAGATGGGAAAAATACTCTGTCTTGTGTATTTTATGAAATAGTAAGTATTTCAAATATTCCTTGCAAAGCCTGTGCCAACAAAACATACAAGTGTGGGCTGTAATTCCATTGCAGTAGAAATTCTGTTAACAATTTAGTAGTACTTTCAACATTTTATTTGGCTTCAGTTCTTACCTTAAAGTTCTTACCTTTGTTCAGTTAATATAGATAATCTGCTATATGCCAGGTACTGTGCTAGATGCAAGGGATACAAAGTGGGATATAATATAAAAAGTGCTAAATAGCTCTTCCTCTCAAAGAGCTTATTATAATTTCAGAAAGAATTACATAATTGTTACACTGTGGTATGATAAATGGTATGGTAAAGGTATGTACCATGTGCTATAAATATAAAAGATAGGAAGGATGGGCAGATCAGAGAAAGGTTTTCAAAGAATGTAATCTATCTTATCTTACATATTTAAAGAGTACTAAATGAAGCCAAAATCGGTTGGGGGAGGAGAGAGGTGGGAGGAATGCATTCTTAGGTGAGAGGGTGGCATATGCAAAGACATGGTGTTGAGAGAAAGCATGGACTGTAGAGGAAATTGCAAGTAGTTTATAATCACCAGAGTGTGCGGGGATAGTGGTTCTGAAATTGGAGGAAGGCGGGGGGGTGGGCTGGGTTATAGGAAAGACTCTTGGTGACAAGTCTGCAGGTGACCAAGGAGGCTGGGGATTTTGTAAGAATTACATACTTGTAGAAGAGTTTAGTATTAATTTTGAAAAAGCCCTTAATTCTGAAATCAGACTTGTATTCCAATTTTTACTCCACCATTTACTAGCTTTGCAGCCTTGAGTAAGCTACTAATTTCCTGAGTTTTTTTAATCTGTAAAATGGAGAGACTAATTCCTACTTTAAAAGATTATTTTGGAGATTAGATAATAAAACATAGGAATATACAGCATCTGACACGTAATAAATGATCAAGAAATAGTAATTATATTATTAATTTCTGTAATACCTTTAATGCTTATTTTTCTCTAGTCTATTAAGTTTTAATTTTTTTATTGAAGTATAGCATATGCCTAAAAGTATACAAATCAGAATTGTACAATTCTAAGAAGTACCTATAAAATATCCCAAAGTGAACATTACCAAGGCTAAGAAATAGAACATTGCTATCACCCCATTCATCCTGTGTCTCCTCTCATTCACTATGTCCTGTCTCCTACCTAAAAGCAACTACTATCCTGACTTATTATCACAAATTAATTCTATTTAGTTTTGAATCTTATATAAATACTATTATATGATACATCTTTTATGTCTTTCCCTCAACACAATATTTGTTAGATTCATCAGTGTTGTTTTATGTAACTATAGTCCATTTATTTATATTTCCATTCACAATATTCCATTGTAAAACAATTTAGCTTTTCATTCTACTGTTGGCAGCATTCGAGTTTCCAGATTTTTTGCTGTTATGAATAATGTTCTGTGAATATTCTTATATACGTCTCTTATGCATATGCACACATTTCTGTTGAGCATATATGTAGAAGTAAAATCACTGCATCATAGTGCATGTATATAAACATACACAATTAGCAATTTAGCAATTATCACTACTACCTTTTATAACTAGTGATTTTTATGACATTTGGGGCAAGTAATTCCAGAATACTTTACTTTTATTCATAATTGAGAGGATTTGATGCTGCCTGGTCTTTTTCCATTTTACTGATCCCATTAAGGCATAGCACTTGTGGGTCCCAACCCCTAAGCCAGGGATGAGGGTGGGAGTGGTGACTAGAATCTCTCTTCCTTGGTAGCCTCTGATTCCATTATTTATTACTCAGTCCTAGGAGCCTGTCAAAGGTCTGCTCAGTTTCTTATACTCTCAGTTGCCTTGACTATCCTTGACAGATAACCTCAAAGGGAAACATCCCTAAGTGTCAAGTCCCATTTTGGACTCCTGTACTTTCCTAGATTGGAGCCTCTCTAATCCCTCATTGCATTGATGTCTCTCTAGTATCTATAAGAAGATTTTAAAATATTTCATCCAGCTGTTCTAGTTCTTAGAGAGTTGGTCTGAACTACTTGGTCAGCTGTCTACTGGAAGTTGAACTCTAAGCAGTCTAATAAAGTGAATAATTCATGTACCATTGCATTGGGAGTTATTCAGTCTTTTAAGAAACAACAGCCCACTAGCTTGTAAGAAGCTCTACCCAAGTGAAGATCCTTCCTCTGTGATAAGGCACCCATATATGCCTAGCTGTAATGGTCTTATCAGTGGTGGGGCCCTAAATCAGGTGAGGGAATTAAAGCATTTTGGTGTGATTCATATTTAATTGGTCATATTACTAGTTTAAAAAAATTGAAATTCGGATGAAGTAAATAAATAACTCCATTGATATTTATTTTTTTTAAAAACAGGATCGCGAACTTCCAAGACTGATTAGAGGCCGAGTTCATAGGTGTGTTGGAAACTATGACCAGAAAAAGAATATTTTCAAATGTGTTTCTGTCAGACCAGCGTCTGTTTCTGAACAAAAATCTTTCCAAGCATTTGTTAAAATTGTGGATGCTGAGATGAAGTGCTATACTGATATAATGAATGAAATTTAAATAGTGATGAAGGAAGTTTAAATAGTATAATTTAAAGCATTTTCCTCTTATTGTTTAAATGATCATCTCCATGGTTGTAGCTACTGAGTTTTTTTGTATTTCATTTATTGAATTAAAATATTTCAATCATTTTAAATGTGGAAAGAGTTTTTTTTAAATGAAAATGGTACAGTTGCTAAAATTAAACCATTTATAGATAAAAATGCTCAAAGTAATGGGAATAGGTAGTTAACATGATGTAATAGTGTGTTTGAATCAGCCCAAAAGCCAACATTAAGCTTAATGGGAAAAATATAGAGACATTCCCGCTAAAGTCAGGAGTATGACAAGGGTGCCAAGTACTGCTACTAAGTATTACACTGGAGCTGCCAGTCTATGCTGGTCATTTAATTACTTCAAATATTTGGTGAACCTATGTACTATGTATTTTATGTATATATTTATATACACTTTTGTATATAATTTGCATTTAATTCTCTGTTTCCTTATATCTGTCCTTCTAAAATGCATCTGCCTTACACCAAAGATTCAGTTGTGATGCCAATTGGGAGATCACATCCGGAAAGATTGGTGTACACTCCTATAGAACATGGTATATACTTTTAATCAAGAACCTACATATGGTGCTATTTCTTCCAGAGCCATGATTCATGAGTCTGGGATTCAAGGGTGGTAGCAGGACTGACTTGTCATCTAAAACCAAGTAATGTACTCAAAACATTTTTGCTTCCCACCAAACAATTTTGGACTGCTGGTTTAGAGATCTTATTTTCGCTGTAGACTGGGTTGCCCAAGATGCGGACAAAGTCTTATTTGCTAGTAGTTTATTTGAAATTATTTTCTCACCGGAAGAGACAAAGGAGTGTAAATAGCAAAGAAAGGAGAACCGATAACTGGAGTGGCTTTTTAAGCTAGCCACTACCGGAGTGAATAAGGCTTGATGAAATGCATCATAGAACCATCCATCTTAGTGAAAATGGGAAGCATATATTCCTTACCTCTTGCCACTTGTTTTTTAAGGGTTGGCACATGAGTCCTAAACTCTCTTACATTCTCAGGTTGTGTATGTATCAGTATTAAAGTGGCTACTAGTGATATTCTACTCCATGAAAGCAGAAAAACCCTATGGCAGGATGCAATAAACAGGTGGAGCAGGTGTAAGGTAAGGTAATACAGTTAGATTGTATCTCTCTGAAGCTTGTTGAAGTCTGCAGAACTGGTTACTGCAGCTGAAATGAAAGATGTCTGAGAGTCTGGAGTAGTGTACAAGAAGGTTCTGGTATAGCGCCTAAGGAATGCTTCTACCAGGATTGCTTTAATGGCTCTATTCTACTGGAAGCTGGCACTGCCAGTTGGCCATTTTAGTTTAGTTTTGTGTGTGTGTGTGTGTGTGTGTGTGTGTGTGTGTGTGTGGTACTGAACCAACAGACAAAGGAGTTACCATATTGTCTAGGGTAATTCAATCCAAATTAATAATAGAAAATTAGAAAATTGGATTTCTCTATACAAAGAGGAAAGACCATGCCTGGTGCCCAGGAGATTCTGTGGAGTACTACTTGGTGAAAGTTAATGGAAAACTATAACAACCCAAATAAAAGCAAGAACGCTGAGGATTTGGACTCCTAAGGAATGAAGACTGAATGAAATAAAAGACCATGTGGCTGAAGTGATAAACCGTAGAGGAAGTATGGAAAAAGTTATAAATATTGGCTACGGACTTATGATCAATACAGAGTAAGAAAGCTGGATTACCAGGAGGTAATCTGACATGTGGAGAGTGGTGGCAGGGTGCTATTAAGGTTTCCTACAGAGATTTAAAAAAGCTAAACATACCTCAGTGAAATGAAAATCTAGGTTTCTATTTCTGCATGAGAAAAAATAGAAAATAATCTGGGGGATTTATCTTGTATTCCAGTACTTTCTATGCATCTGCTGATGATTGGTTCATAGAGATCTATAATTTCTTTTACCTGTAGGTTTGTGTCTTCCCATGAGTATGTTTTGTTTTTTAAGATTTCACTTATTTATTCATGAGAGACACATAGAAAGGCAGGTTCCTTGCAGGGAGCCTGATGCAGGACTCCATCTGCAGACCAGGGATCATGCCCTGAGCCAAAAGCAGATGCTCAACCACTGAGCCACCTAGGCGTCCCTACCCTTGGGTTCGTTTATGAGAAATGGTTGCAGTGAGAGATTATGCCACCCTGGGAATCTTTCCAAAATATGTGTCTTTCGTGGCACTTTGTTCAAAGACCACAGATGACTTCTTGCCCATAAGACAAAACCTCTTACACTGTAAGATGTTTTAGGATATTCACAGTCCCTGTTCCTTTCTAGGGCTTCTCCAACCATCCTCCTTCATCTCCCAAAATGTAGGTGACAGCCCCACAAGACTACTGTCCATTCCCTAAACAGGCAGTGATTAAGCATCCATATATGGACTTCTTCCCCGCCTTCCCCTAAAGTATAGTCAGGTGTGATCAGTGATGTAATCAGTCACTGCCCCAGGACTCTGAGCATTAGTCCTAAGGGTCTTGGATAATTTCTGTTACTTTAATGAGTTCCTTTAGGATATAGACTCCTCTGGGACCCAGGGCCTCTCAGGCCCAGGGATACGTAGAACAGGAGATGTGAGAAGGGATATTGCAGACACAGGTGATGACCACAGAGACTGTCACTTCACATGTTTTAGTAAATAAAGGGAAACAGGACGTTAGGTTAATGTGCTGGAGTCACTCTCAGACACACTGGGTAAGTTGGGCAGAGGGTGAATGAGCCTGTCTCTTAGGGTCCATCCAACCCAAGGGTCTTGCTTTCCCAGGTTGTATGACGTTCTGTAGGATAGTTATTCAGGTATGATAACCCTCCTCTTCTACATATTCCTGCCTCCCAAAACTTCTCCACATTCTAGAAATATTTTTGGCTGATACTCAGCAGCTACATTTGGTCTTTCTTTTTAATGCTAGCATTCATAAGTATTGCTATGTAAGGTCTTGTGGGCAGAAATTACTTTTATTTCTTCCCTTCCTCCCCAAATTGCTAAACCTCTATCCATCACATTTGTTTTTTTTTTTTTACAGCAATATCACTGAATCATGTGAATACAACACAAGGAAATAGTGATGGTGTGGATGTCTATACTGAGTTGTCTATTTAGGTTAAAAAGCAGTGTAGTTCAAGTATTTCAAGTTTTCCATGAGTTAGAGGATATGTCAGGGAATTCTATGATGAAGTGTCAAAAACTAGTAAGTTCTTGTTCTGAGATGACTTAGTAGGAGTAGATATTCTAATAGGAGTTTGCTGTCTTTAAAGTTGAAGGAATGCATGTCTCAGCCTGAAGCACAGTCAATAAATATTTGTGAAACGTTGGCTACGTCCGGGCACTGTGCCAGGTGCTAACACTTCTGCAGTCATAGAAGGCAGATGTGGCCTTCCCTGAATGTTTCCAATCCACTAGGGAGAGCCACTGTAAACAATCCCCTGGGAATTGAGTGCTTTAGGGGCAAGTCCAGGATTCTGTGGATAGCAGCAGGTCTCACCTGGTCTGAAGGGAACAGGAGAGGTATAGCTGAGTAAATGACATGCAATATGCCTGAAGGATAAGTAGGAGCATCTAGGTGAAGAGGGAGCAGAGGGAAGAAGATGCTAGGTGGAGGGTACAGCAAGTGGGAAAGGCTGGAGGCAAGATATTGTATCCTTTCAAGTCTAGCATTTCCAGAGAGGTGAATGTAAGTGTCACTATGGGGCCAGGTGAAGCTGTGGAAGTCAACAAGGGTCAGGTCGTGAAGCATGTTTTGTGCAATTCCTTTGAAAGGAATTTTGCCTTTATCTTAAGAGCACTGAGAATCCATTAAGACTTTAGAAAGAATAATGATCAGATTTTCATCTTAGAATGCCAACGTGTGAGTGAAGGATATTGATGGAGAGGGTATTCAAGTGTGGAAACAGGGAGATGAGTGAAGAGGGAAGAGGCTGTTCCAATAGTACAGACAAGACATGATGTCAGCCCAGCCAGGATAGTGATGGTTGAGATAAGGAGTGGATGCATGAGAAAGAGGTTTAATGCAGCAGAATCTTTAGGATGTATTGGGTGGTTGGATATTGAGGATGAGAGAAAGTAGGGAACAAAAGAGAGCTCTCAGGTGTATGACTTGTGCCTGAGTTTCTTTTACTGAGATGTGAGAGATTTGGAGGCACAGATTGGGAGAGGGGCAGGGTGAGTTCATGAGCTTCTTTTAGGATTTTCTGAGCTTAAAATACATGTGCTAAGTCTAAAGAAGATAATCATTAAGCAATTACATACACAGTTTTATAGATTAGAGAATCATCTACATCTGACATTTAAATGGTAGTGCAGTCTTTTGGAGTAGATGAGTTTTTCTTTGTGGTATATGTAGCATTATAAGAGAACAGTGTCTAAGAAAAAGCCATGGAACGTCAACATGAAGAGACTGACAAAACAGAAACTAATTAGAGTTACTGAGGATGTCTGGTCAGTTAGGTATGAGAAAAACCCAATATATATGTATCTCAGAGGTAATAGGAGTATTTTATAAAAGTTGGAATATTGCTAAAGAGAAGTGAAGAAAAGTCATTTCTGATCATAGAGATTCTGATCTTAGAATTTTGGATATAAATGGTAATTATTGTGATGAGAGTGATACAAAGTAACTTTACAGAGCACTTAACAGATCATGTGTCATAGAAATATGTTTGTTTTTAAATTCAGGTTTAATGGACACTGTAATTTCTTCTTAAAGATACTGAAGACAAAGCATGACAGAAAAGAATCAAACTGTCATCTCAGAATTTGTCCTCCTTGGCCTGCCCATTGATCCAGATCAGCGAGACCTGTTCTACGCCCTGTTCCTGGCCATGTATGTTACCACCATCCTGGGGAACCTACTCATCATTGTCCTCATTCACCTGGACTCGCACCTCCACACACCCATGTATTTGTTTCTCAGCAATTTATCCTTCTCTGACCTCTGCTTCTCTTCTGTCACAATGCCCAAATTGCTGCAGAACATGCAGAGCCAAGTCCCGTCCATCCCCTATGCTGGCTGCCTGACCCAAATGTACTTCTTCCTTTTTTTTGGAGATCTGGAGAGCTTCCTCCTGGTGGCCATGGCCTATGACCGCTATGTGGCCATCTGCTTCCCCCTGCACTACACCACCATCATGAGCCCCAAGCTCTGTTTCTCCCTGTTGGTGCTGTCTTGGGTGCTGACCATGTTCCATGCTGTATTACACACTCTGTTAATGGCTAGATTGTGTTTTTGTGCCAACACAATCCCCCACTTTTTCTGTGATATGTCTGCTCTGCTGAAGCTGGCCTGCTCTGACACTCAAGTTAATGAGTTGGTGATATTTATCATGGGAGGGCTCATTCTCGTGATCCCATTCCTGCTCATCATCACGTCTTATGCACGGATTGTGTCCTCCATCCTCAAGGTTCCTTCTGCCAGAGGCATCTGCAAGGTCTTCTCCACCTGTGGTTCCCACCTCTCAGTGGTGTCTCTCTTCTACGGGACAGTTATTGGTCTCTATTTATGCCCATCAGCTAATAATTCTACTGTTAAGGAGACTATCATGGCTATGATGTACACTGTGGTCACCCCCATGCTGAACCCCTTCATCTACAGCCTGAGGAATAAAGACATGAAGGGAGCCCTGAGAAGAGTCATTTGTAGAAAGAAAATTACCTTCTCTGTGTGATGGTAACATTTGATACTTTTACATATTTCTATCTAGTAGATAAAATAATATTTGAATACTATTCCAGATGTTTTCTCTTACCATGGAAAGCCTGTTAAAATGGTATGGTAAATAATTATTCAATATGTAAAAGAGGTACAGTGGAGCTGTGTAGCTGAACTAGGGAAGAGGGGTCTTGGTGACCTGCTGGCTAAGCTCTCCTCTTTATGTTCCCCAGGAGATTCTGGCAAAGTGTATTTTAAGAACTCCTGTTTTATTTATTTTTTTAATTTTTTTTAAACAGAAAAACAATCTTTATTCATGGTAACTTATCAGTTTCAATTAATCAACTTTAACAATAGAAATTCTGATGTGTTCAAGCAACTTGAAAGCAATAGGTCATCTCCAGGGCAAACAAAGCAACATCTCCAATAAATATACATACATATACATACATACATGTGCATATATATACATACCAATGGGTGACTACAGCTATGCCCTGTTATGCCAATAAACATGCAGTGTGCATTTCCTATGATTTCTATCATAGTAAAAGTAATCGTTTTCCTTCATTTTTTTAAATTAGTTTTTATTGGTGTTCAATTTACCAACATACAGAAAAACACCCAGTGCTCATCCCATCAAGTGTCCACCTCAGTGCCCGTCACCCATTCCCCTCCAACACCCGCCCTCCTCCCCTTCCACCACCCCTAGTTCGTCTCCCAGAGTTAGGAGTCTTTATGTTCTGTCTCCCTTCCTGATATTTCCCAACATTTCTTCTCCCTTCCTTTATATTCCCTTTCACTATTATTTATATTCCCCAAATGAATGAGAACATACACTGTTTGTCCTTCTCCAATTGACTTATTTCACTCAGCATAATACCCTCCAGTTCCATCCACGTTGAAGCAAATGGTGGGTATTTGTCATTTCTAATTGCTGAGTAATATTCCATTGTATACATAAACCACATCTTCTTTGTCCATTCATCTTTCGATGGACACCGAGGCTCCTTCCACAGTTTGGCTATCGTGGCCATTGCGGCTATAAACATTGGGGTGCAGGTGTCCCGGCGTTTCATTGCATCTGAATATTTGGGGTAAATCCCCAACAGTGCAATTGCTGGGTCGTAGGGCAGGTCTATTTTTAACTCCCTGAGGAACCTCCACACAGTTTTCCAGAGTGGCTGCACCAGTTCACATTCCCACCAACAGTGTAAGAGGGTTCCCTTTTCTCCGCATCCTCTCCAACATTTGTTGTTTCCTGCCTTGTTAATTTTCTCCATTCTCACTGGTGTGAGGTGGTATCTCATTGTGGTTTTGATTTGTATTTCCCTGATGGCAAGTGATGCAGAGCATTTTCTCATGTGCATGTTGGCCATGTCCATGTCTTCCTCTGTGAGATTTCTCTTCATGTCTTTTGCCCATTTCATGATTGGATTGTTTATTTCTTTGGTGTTGAGTTTAATAAGTTCTTTATAGATTATGGAAACTAGCCCTTTATCTGATATGTCATTTGCAAATATCTTCTCCCATTCTGTAGGTTGTCTTTTAGTTTTGTTGACTGTATCCTTTGCTGTGCAAAAGCTTCTTATCTTGATGAAGTCCCAATAGTTCATTTTTGCTTTTGTTTCTTTTGCCTTTGTGGATGTATCTTGCAAGAAGTTACTGTGGCCAAGTTCAAAAAGGGTGTTGCCTGTGTTCTCTTCTATGATTTTGATGGAATCTTGTCTCACATTTAGATCTCTCATCCATTTTGAGTTTATCCTTGTGTATGGTGAAAGAGAGTGGTCCAGTTTCATTCTTCTGCATGTGGATGTCCAATTTTCCCAACACCATTTATTGAAGAGACTGTCTTTCTTCCAATGGATAGTCTTTCCTCCTTTGTCGAATATTAGATGACCATACATTTCAGGGTCCACTTCTGGGTTCTCTATTCTGTTCCATTGATCTATGTGTCTGTTTTTGTGCCAGTACCACACTGTCTTGATGACCACAGCTTTGTAGTACAACCTGAAATCTGGCATTGTGATGCCCCCAGCTATGGTTTTCTTTTTTAAAATTCCCCTGGCTATTCGGGGTCTTTTCTGATTCCACACAAATCTTAAAATAATTTGTTCTAACTCTCTGAAGAAAGTCCATGGTATTTTGATAGGGATTGCATTAAACGTGTAAATTGCCCTGGGTAACATTGACATTTTCACAATATTAATTCTGCCAATCCATGAGCATGGAATATTTTTCCATCTCTTTGTGTCTTCCTCAATTTCTTTCAGAAGTGTTCTATAGTTTTTAGGGTATACATCCTTCACCTCTTTGGTTAGGTTTATTCCTAGGTATCTTATGCTTTTGGGTGCAATTGTAAATGGGATTGACTCCTTAATTTCTCTTTCTTCAGTCTCATTGTTAGTGTATAGAAATGCCATTGATTTCTGGGCATTGATTTTGTATCCTGCCACGCTACCAAATTGCTGTATGAGTTCTAGCAATCTTGGGGTGGAGGGTTTTGGGTTTTCTATGTAGAGTATCATGTCATCGGTGAAGAGGGAGAGTTTGACTTCTTCTTTGCCAATTTGAATGCCTTTAATGTCTTTTTGTTGTCTGATTGCTGAGGCGAGGACTTCCAGAACTATGTTGAACAGCAGTGGTGAGAGTGGATATCCCTGTCTTGTTCCTGATCTTAGGGGAAAGGCTCCCAGTGCTTCCCCATTGAGAATGATATTTGCTGAGGGCTTTTCGTAAATGGCTTTTAAGATGTCGAGGAAAGTTCCCTCTATCCCAACACTCTGAAGGGTTTTGACCAGGAATGGATGCTGTATTTTGTCAAATGCTTTCTCTGCATCTAATGAGAGTATCATATGGTTCTTGGTTTTTCTCTTGCTGATATGATGAATCACATTGATGGTTTTACGAGTGTTGAACCAGCCTTGCATCCCAGGGATAAATCCTACTTGGTCATGGTGAATAATTTTCTTAATGTGTTGTTGGATCCTATTGGCTAGTATCTTGTTGAGAATTTTTGCATCCATCTTCATCAGGGATATTGGTCTGTAATTCTCCTTTTTGGTGGGATCTTTGTCTGGTTTCGGAATTAAGGTGATGCTGGCCTCATAGAACGAATTTGGAAGTACTCCATCTCTTTCTATCTTTCCAAACAGCTTTAGTAGAGTAGGTATGATTTCTTCTTTAAACGTTTGATAGAATTCCCCTGGGAAGCCATCTGGCCCTGGACTCTTGTGTCTTGGGAGGTTTTTGATGACTGCTTCAATTTCCTCCCTGGTTATTGGCCTGTTCAGGTTTTCTATTTCTTCCTGCTGCAGTTTTGGTAGTTTGTGGCTTTCCAGGAATGCGTCCATTTCTTCTAGATTTCCTAATTTATTGGCGTACAGCTGTTCATAATATGTTTTTAAAATCGTTTGTATTTCCATGGTGTTGGTAGTGATCTCTCCTTTCTCATTCATGATTTTATTAATTTGCGTCTTCTCTCTCTTCTTTTTAATAAGGTTGGCTAATGGTTTATCTATCTTATTAATTCTTTCAAAGAACCAACTCCTGGTTCTGTTGATCTGTTCCACAGTTCTTTTGGTCTCGATTTCATTTAGTTCTGCTCGAATTTTAATTAACTGTCTTCTTCTGCTGGGGGTGGGGTCCATTTGTTGCTTTTTCTCTAGTTCCTTTATGTGTAAGGTGAGCTTTTGAATTTGAGTTCTTTCCAGTTTTTGAATGGATGCTTGTAATGCGATGTATTTCCCCCTCAGGACTGCCCTTGCTGCATCCCAAAGATTTTGAACGGTTGTATCTTCATTCTCATTAGTTTCCATGAATATTCTCAATTCTTCCTTAATTTCCTGGTTGACCTTTTCATCTTTTAGCAGGATGGTCCTTAACCTCCACGTGTTTGTGGTCCTTCCAAACTTCTTGTTGTGATTAAGTTCTAATTTCAAGGCATTATGGTCTGAGAATATGCAGGGGACTATCCCGATCTTTTGGTATTGGTTCAGACCCGATTTGTGACCCAGTATGTGCTCTATTCTGGAGAAAGTTCCATGTGCACTTGAGAAGAATGTGTATTCAGTTGAGTTTGGATGTAAAGTTCTGTAGATATCTGTGAAATCCATCTGGTCCAGTGTATCATTTAAAGCTCTCGTTTCTTTGGAGATGTTGTGCTTAGAAGCCCTATCGAGGGTAGAAAGAGCTAGATTGAAGTCACCAAGTATAGGTGTATTATTATCTAAGTATGTCTTAACTTCGGTTATTAATTGGTTTAAATATTTGGCAGCTCCCACATTCGGGGCATATATATTGAGGATTGTTAAGTCCTCTTGTTGGATAGATCCTTTGAGTATGAGATAGTGTCCCTCTTCATCTCTCACTATAGTCTTCAGGGTAAATGTTAATTTATCTGATATAAGGATGGCTACCCCTGCTTTCTTTTGAGGACCATTTGAATGGTAAATGGTTCTCCAACCTTTTATTTTCAGGTTGTAGGTGTCCTTCTGTCTAAAATGAGTCTCTTGTAGACAGCAAATAGATGGGTCCTGCTTTTTTATCCAGTCTGAAACCCTGCGCCTTTTGATGGGGTCATTAAGCCCGTTCGCATTCAGAGTTACTATTGACAGATATGAGTTTAGTGTCATCATGATATCTATTCAGTCCTTGTTTTCGTGGATTGTTCCACTGAACTTCTTCTTAAAGGGGAATTTTAAGAGTCCCCCTTAAAATTTCTTGCAGAGCTGGTTTGGTTCTTTCAGTTCCTGCCTGTCTTTGAAGCTCTTTATCTCTCCTTCCATTTTGAATGAGAGCCTTGCTGGATAAAGTATTCTTGGTTGCATGTTATTCTCATTTAAGACCCTGAATATATCCTGCCAGCCCTTTCTGGCCTGCCAGGTCTCTGTGGAGAGGTCTGCTGTTACCCTAATATTCCTCCCCATAAAAGTCAGGGACTTTTTTTCTCTTGCTGCTTTAAGGATCTTCTTATCTTTGGAATTTGCAAGCTTCACTATTAAATGTCGAGGTGTTGAACGGTTTTTATTGATTTTAGGGGGGGATCTCTCTATTTCCTGGATCTGAATGCCTGTTTCCCTTCCCAGATTAGGAAAGTTTTCAGCTAGGATTTGTTCAAATACATATTCTGTCCCTCTGTCCCTTTCGGCGCCCTCGGGAACCCCAATTAAATGTAGGTTTTTTCTTCCCCAGGCTGTCATTTATTTCCCTTAATCTATCCTCATGGTCTTTTAATTGCCTGTCTCTTTTTTCCTCAGTTTCCCTCTTTGCCATCAACTTGTCGTCTATGTCACTCACTCATTCTTCCACCTCGTTAAGCCTCGTCGTTAGGACTTCTAGCTTGGATTGCATCTCATTTAATTGATTTTTAATTTCTGCCTGATTGGATCTAAATTCTGCAGCCATGAAGTCTCTTGAGTCCTTTATGGTTTTTTCTAGAGCCACCAGTAGCTGCATAATAGTGCTTCTGAATTGGCTTTCTGACATTGAATTGTAATCCAGATTTTGTATATCTGTGGGAGAGAGGGCTGTTTCTGATCTTTTTTTTTTGAGGTGAGGTTTTCCTTCTAGTCATTTTTCTCAGTGCAGAGTGGCCAAAAACAAGTTGTATTGGGAAAAGAAGAAAAAAGAGAGAGACGGAAAGAAAAGAGAAAAAGAAAAAGAGAAAGAAGAAAAAAATGGCAAAAAGAGAAGAAAAAGAGAAAGAAAAAGAAAGAAAGGAGAAAAAAAGGGGTTGGGGTGGGGGAAGCAATCAGAAATCAAGAAGAAAGAAAGAAAAAAAAGCACAAAACAAAACAAAACAAAAAAAGAAAAACAAAAAAACACGGGGGAGTATCTTCCGATTCTGTACACTTTAAGTCCCTTGACTTCCCTTGGAACTGGTCCGTCTCCTTGGTCTTCTGGGGGAGGGGCCTGCTGTGCTGATTCTCAGGTGTTAGCACTTGGGGGAGCTGCTCTGCCCCTGCCTGGTGCAGGGCTCAGTGGGGGTTGTTCACCCCATGAGGCCCCGGGAGGAAGCCACAGTGGCGGCGGCAGCTCTGGGACCCTGGAGTCAGCTCCCGCAGTAGCTCCGGGGCTCTCCGTCTGCAGGGCCTGGGGGCTCCCGGGCGGGGCCGCTGATCTGCTCAGTTCTAGGCAGGAGCGTCCTTGCTGTCCTGGGCCGGCCCGGCCTCTGCCTGTCCCGGGGGGAGGCCTGATCCTGGGCTGTGTCCCGCGCCCTGTGCTCCGGGGCCTGCGCTGTTGGATTCGCGCTCCCGCCCCACAGCCCCCTCCGCGGAGCCGCCGCCCGAGCCCCTCTGAGCTGCTCCGGGTCCCGCCGAGCGCTGCAGCCCTTAGGGAGCTCCCAGGCGGGGACTCTCCCGGGGCGCAGTTCCTCTGTTACTGTCCCAGGGAGCCCGAGGGCATCCCCGCCTTTCTGGGGATCCTGCTCCAATTCCCCGGGAGGCCTTTCCGCCAGGGAAGGTTGGTGCAGCTCCTGCTCCTCCGGGACGGGGCTCTCCTGTCCTGGGGACACTCGCCCCGGCCTCAGCCCGGCTCCTCGCAGAGCCCCTCCCCCTTGGAGGCCTTTTGTTTCTTTATTTCTTTTTCCCCGTCTTCCTACCTTGATAGAAGCGGAACTCTTCTCACTGTAGCGTTCCAGCTGGTCTGTCTTTAAATCTCAGGCCGAATTCGTAGATTTTCAGGATGATTGGAAGGTTTTCTAGGTAATTTGTTGGGGACAGGTGATTTGGGGACCCTACTCTTCCGCCATCTTGCCCCTCCCCAAGAACTCCTGTTTTAAATGATCTTCATGCCTTACATTCTTTAACTCATTTATGGGAGACTATTTATTTTATTTTATTATTTTATTTTATTTTTTTAAATAAATGTATCTTTTATTGGTGTTCAACTTACCAACATACAGAATAACACCCAGTGCTCATCCCATTAAGTGCCCCCCTCAGTGCCCGTCACCCATTCACCCCCACCCCCGCCCTTTCCCCTACCACCACCCCTAGTTCATTTCCCAGAGTTAGGAGTCTTTACTTTCTGGGGAGACTATTTTTTTTAAAGCCAGAACTCTGTTTTGATTGTGGTATAATTTAAAAAAGATTCTTTATACTTTTACATCGATACTAAATGAGGTCCAACATCTCCACCTCCCAGCCTCCCTCTTAATGTCTCCTACTTACCTCTCTCTGCACGAGATTCACATCATTTTATCTCTTAACAATACCCCCCCACACACACACTCACATATTTATTTTCATGTCCACTCTGTTTTCTGACCTGGCCTGATCTGAAATGGATTTTTCGACCTCTTGACTATAAGAGAATATTTTGCCTTTACCTGGGAATAACCAACACCCATGAGACCTAAAATGTATTTCCCCAGGAATGGGGAAAGAAGCTGGAAGCTGGTAAACAAGTTCAGAGTTTAAGGATGCCTCTTTTCTGTTTGGTATTGTGGACCTTATAAAAGAAGTTTGTGTCTATGTTTTTATCCTTCCCTCAACCTCATGACAATTCCAAGGAATAGAGAAGATACGGTACTATTTCATAGATTGAAAAGCATGATGTTCAATTACTTGTCAAGTCACACAGTGTGACAATCGTTGAGTGTATGTAAGATCCCAGACTAAGTGATTCTATGATTTCTTCTCATTCTCTTTCAATTTAGAAAGAAAGAGGGAAGCCATTAAAAAACAAAACCGTCATCTCCATTTATGGTATGGACTAGTTTTCCAGCTTCAGTCCATTTGTGTCCTCAGTTGTCCCCTCTAAGCGATGGCATCCAAACCTACCACTTTCATCCTCGAATACATCCTAGTGAACTCCACATCTCTATCTGAAGCCAAGACTTTCCTCCAGAGTTTCAAACTGTTATTGTCATGTGCCCTTTGGACATCTCCACTTGAGGCTCTATGAACAGTTCAAGCTCAACATGCACAAACAATATTGATTCTTTATGTTCTCTCAAGTCTACTCTTTGTCCTTTATTCTATATCTTCATTTATGATGTCACTTCTGCCCAGTTACCTGAGCAGCCACTTCTGTATATGTATGTGTGTGTGTGTGTGTGTGTGTGTGTGTGTGTATCTACAGAAGTAGATTATACAATATTGCATGGCACATTTTCATTTAATATGGTATATCTTGAAATAGTTTATTATATGCATGAGACAGCTAAGGTAACACCAGTTCCTATAATGGATAAATTCTGAAATCTCAATGCCATCATACAACAGATACATAGTGACAAGAAAAAATATTAATATGTATATTAATGTACTTTCTTCTATAACTTTCCTTTATAATGAAAAATTTCATTAAAAAGAGAATGAAAAAATAGACCCTATTCTCGATAGCAATGAAATTTACGTGCAAGAATATAAGAAGAAAACTTTAAAACTTTACTGAGAGATAAAAAGAATACCACAATAGGTGGACATATACAATGACCCTGGATGGCTCATTTAATTAATTAATTAATTAAATTAATTTTTAAAATATTTTATTTATGAGAGAGAGAGAGAGAGAGAGAGAGAGAGAGGCAGAGACACAGGTAGAGGGAGAAGCAGGCTCCATGCAGGAAGCCCGATGTGGGACTCGATCCTGGTTCTGCAGGATCATGCCCTGGGCTGAAGGCGGTGCTCAACCACTGAGCCACCGGGCTGCCCTTGGGTGGCTCATTTTATTTCATTTTATTATTTTAAAAAAGATTTTATTTATTTATTCATGAGAGACACAGAGAGAAAGAGAGGCAGAGACACAGGCAGAGGGAGAGCAGGCTCCACGCAGGGAGCCTGACGTGGGACCGGATCCTGGGACTCCAGGATCATACCCTGGGCCAAAGGCAGGCGCTAAACCCACTGAGCCACTCAGGGATCACAGGGGTGGCTCATTTTAAATGGCTTTTGAAGAGTAATCTTTATACACTAAAATCAATCCATTTAAAAATTGTGCATTTTGGTGAATTTTGAAACCTCAATATTTTAACAACACCAGTTCTCCAAATACATTCAGTACAATCCAAGTCAAATTCTCAAAGGAATTGTTTTTGTGGAAACTGACAAACATATTGATGTGAGTTTGACATATTTGACCGTATAAAAAGAAGAAAGTTATCTAGGAAAAAAGCATAAACAAACTTGAAAGAGAATTGACAGACAGTAAATGTCTAACAGACACAAGATTAAAATCCAGAATATACAAAAAGCACGTACAAGTAACATAAAAATAAAGCAAACTGAATACCTTGAATAGCCAAAGGAATCTTGAAAAAGGCAAACCAACTAGAGGCATCACAATTCCAGATTTCAAGTTATCTTACAAAGCTTCAGTGATCAAAACAGTATGTTACTGTCACGGATCAGTGGGATAGAACAGAAAACCCCCAAATAAACCCACAATTATATGGTCAATTAATCTTCGATAAATGAGGAAAGAATATCTAATAGGAAAAATGCAGTCTTTTCAACAAATGGTGTTGGGAAAACTGGACAGCCACATGGAGAAGAATGAAACTGAACCACTTTCCTAAAGCATACACACAAATAAACTAAAAATGGACTGAGGGCATAACTGTGAGACCTGAAACCACAAAAATCCTAGAAGAGAGCACAGGCAGTGATGTCTTTGGCCACATTTTTCTACCTATGTCTCCAGAGGCAAGGATAATACAAGCAAAAATAAACTACTGGGGCTACATCAAAAATAAAAAGCATCTGCACAGCAAAGGAAACAATCAACAAAACGAAAAGGCAACCTACGGAATTGGAGAAGATATTTGCCAAGTGACATATCTGATAAAGGGTTAATATCCAAAATATATAAAGAACTGATACAACTCAGCACCCAAAAGGTAAATAATCCAGTTAAAAATAGGCATAAGACCTGAACAGACAATTCTCCAAAGAAGACATACAAATGGCCAACAGACACGTGAAAAGATGCTCAGCTTCACTCATCATCAGGGAAATGCAAATTGAAAGTACAATGAGCTGTCACCTCACACCTGTCAGAGCACTAAAATCAGCAGTGCAAGAAACAAGAGTTGGCAAAGATATGGAGAGAAAGGAACGCTCATGCACTGTTGGTGGGAATGCAAACTGGTGCAGCCAGTATAAACAGTATGAAGGGTCTTCAAAAAGTTAAAAGTGGAACTATCCTATGATTCAGTAATTGAACTACTAGGCATTTATCCCCCCAAATACAAAAACACTAATTCATAGGGATACCTGTGTTTTATAGCAGCATCTTTACAAGCGCCAAATTATGGAGGCAGCCCAACTGTTCACTGATAGATGAATGGATAAAGAAGATGTGGTATATATGTATACATAGTTGGATATTATTCAGCCTCTTAACTACAGAGAACAAACTGATGGTCACCAGAGGGGAAGTGAGGGGGAGGATTGGTGAAATCAGCGACGGGGATTAAGGAATTCACTTGTTGTGAAGAGCACTGGTGATGTATGGAGTTGTTTAATCATTATATTGTATACCTGAAACTAATATAATACTGTATGTTAACTATACTGAAATTAAAATAAAAACTTAAAACATAAAAAATATTTACAGAAAATTCGTGAAGAATAAACAGTATGAAAAGATGTTCAACTTCAGTGTTAATGAGGAAAGAGAAAATTGAAAAAATAAGAATTGATAATTGAATGACCACATAACTGACAGATTTATAAATGATTGAATTTCTATTTTAACAGCAAGATGTGAGAATAGAGATTTTAAAAGATGAAATCCTGTGTCATTACACCTGCAATGTTCAAAGCAAAAGCTACAAGCTTAGTTTCAAATTAGTTTGTTTTGCTTATACTCCATCAGTTGCTCAAATTTGTTCATGTTTCATTCATTCATATTTATAGCACATATCAAGCTCTCTCTTTCTCCCTTCCTTATTCTGTTCCTCCCCTCTCTCTCTCCCTCTCTTTCTTCTTCTCCTTTCATTTTTCTTCTTCTTTTAAAATGGCTGATCTCTGTTAAATCACTATACTGTACACAGGAAACATATAACACTGTATGTTAACTAACAGGAATTAAAATAAAAACTTTAAAAATAAATAAAATAGCCAATCTATTTGAGATAATTTTCAGACATCAAGACACTTAGCCACGAAATTCAGCATTCAGGATCTCCTAGAAACAAGAACATTTTCATACATAATTACAATACCATTATCACACCCGCGAAATTTAACATCAATATACATATATTTAATATAATCCACATGCAAATTTCCCCAACGATAAAGACTTGGCTTTTATTAGAGATTTGTTAAATATAATTCCATACCATACCATACCATACCATTTGCCCATTCAAGTATAAAATTATTTTTTATACACTCACGGAATTGTGCAACCATCACCATAATCAATTTTAGAACATTTTCACTACCTCTAAAGAAATCCCATTAACAATCACTACCCATTTTTCCTTAGCAATCATCAATCTACTTTATGTCTCTATGGATTTGCCTGTTCTTGATATTTCATATAAATAGTAACATATAATGTCGCTTTTATGATTGCCTTCTTTTAATTAGCATAATATTTTCCAAGTTTATCCATTTTATGGTAGGTATCAGTACTTTGTTTATTTTATTGCTGAATAATATTCCATTGTATGGAGACACTACATTTTCCTTATCCAGTCATCAGTTGATGGTGGCTTCCACACTGGGTTATTGTGACTAGTGCTGCTATGAACAGTCATGTACAAGTATTTGTTTTAGTACTACAGTGTTTTTAGGTATATACCAAAGTGGAATTGCTGGATCATATGGCAAATCTACATTTAACTTTTTGAGGAGTCACCAAACTGTACCTTCCCCCTGCCCAACAACCTCCATCTTCTGCCTGCCTCCTAGCACATGCACTATACTTCAGCCACACTGAACTTCCCTTACTTTTAAAAAGCTCCAGATCCTCTCACCTCTGAGGTTTTCCATATTTCCACTATTCCTCTCTAGATACTTTCATTTCCTTTTAAAAAAGGATTCTGCTTAAACTTCATAAAAAAAAGCATGTCTTCTCTTGACCTAATGGATAAGGCTAGGTGTCCTTAATATACACTCTTATCACATCTTGTATTTTTCCTATGATAACATTTGTAATGCTTTATGGCAATTTGTTTAGTTGCCATGTCTATGAGCTAGACTATATGGTCTTTGAGGGCAGGAACCATGTCTACCTTGGCCACAGTTTTTCCCACAGTCATGGACACAGTGCCTTGCACATGGTAGGTACCCAGTAAATATTTATAGAAGGAATGCATTAATGAACTAATAGATTAAGTATTTCCTGGGTGAGTCAATCGATACAATGCTTGCTCTCATGGAGCTTAATTAAAGACCACTGGAGAAGGTTGGTATATATGGAAGCAATCATTGGGCAATATATAACAGTGGTAATGAAGCGATACAGTATTTGATGCTGATAACTGTTGTAGAAGGCCAGATATTGCAGGTAAGAGAAGGGAGATATTAGCACGGCCTGTAATGGTTGGGGAAAGCTTTCTTGAGAAGATGCGACTTAAAGTAAACCCAGAATTCTGTCTCAGGACATGACTTATTCAGAAATGTACAGGAATAAGGGTGGAGGCAAGTACTGTGTTTGTTACTAATGAGTTTCTTTGGGACCCACGGATCCCAGGGGTCAGAGTATTGTAGAAGAGAGGAGTCACAAGACAATGGTAGGGACTCCAGCTGAGCACGCATGATGGGGAAGTAACAAATATGAAGAAGGCTTTGGAGCCACACTGAGACAAGCTGGGTAAGCTGGGAGGGGGTTCAGAAGAAGTAGTTACTCTGAAATGTCCTTTGGCAGATTAAATTAAGATTCCGTAATTCTATAGTACAACTCTTGCAGGATAGTTTAGAAGTCATCAGCCTCATTGTTTTCCTCTTTCAACAGTGATTCACATCTCTGAGTGTAACTGGGAATCACCAGAGCTATTAACAGGAACAAATAAATTGTGTGTTTGTGGAGAACTTCATACTTTGCAAGTATCAATCATTCCAAACCCACAATTCTGTGAGATATGTAAGATTCACTGATGGTGAAGTGTAAGGTTGGAAGAATTTGGTAATTTGCCAAGGTCGCAAGCCAGTAAATGATGGAGTCTGACTCCTGTGGGCTCCTGAATATTTTGCTTGGGGGTGCAGGAAACAGAATGTAAGAGACCATCCTGGGAGCCTCTTTCCATGAAGCTAGTTTTCCTCACCCTCCATCAATTTATCCTAATATTAGTATCTTTAGCTAGGGATAGATTCTACTCATAATTTGAAAGGACATTCTCACTATTTGGGTTGTAAATGTCTGTCCTTTCTGGGCCAGTAGTTTCTTCTATCCCACAGAACTCCTTCCATTTTCTCTACTTGCACTGACTGAAGTGCTGTGCTCATGGGTGGTGGTGCAGGGTGGTGGAGATGAGGATAGGGGTACTTGGGAAAATACTGCAACCTCACAGAACTTAATGGTAACAGTAGTAAGTCTTACCAATGCCACACTATATCCTGACTTCCTTTGAATAAATTAGGTACTGTTGTGTTCCTATTAAGCTTATTAGGAAACTCTGACTAAGGGAGGTTAAATTTTTTGGCCGAGGTCATGGTGCAGGTATGGGTGTATAAGTTGATCCCAGGATGACTGGCTCAAGGGCCCAGCACTTAAATGCTATGTATGCACACTGGGGTCTTCCCAATCTCAGCCGCTTCTCCTGCTGTCCATCTCATTCCTACTCCCTTCTAACTCTTGCTTGTCCAGCTAATGTCCCTGGGTCAGTCAAGTCTCAAAAGGGAAAAGAGACAAGATTTTCACATGGGTTGGGATAGTATTAATCTAGGTAACAAAGAAATTAGAACGGAGGAGGCATTTTTCTGGTAGTTCAGTGTTAGGAATTGGATCTGAAGTTCTAGGGTCTGGGTTCTAGTGCTTGCCAATGATAGAGAATCTGCAGCAACTCGGACCTTTGTGTCATTCTGCAGTTTGGGGAAATCCTCACTGTTCTCAGTGGCCCCCGGGCTGAGGCAGGTGCAGAACATGGGCTCAGGTCAGTTTTGGCTCATCATCTCCCTTCCTGCACCACTGAGGTGGGTGGCTGAGGGGATGGATAAGCTGGGTGGACAGACAAATAGATGGGCTTTTCTTTAAAGAGGAGTGCTGGATGCAGATCAAGAGAAGGATTCAGCTGCTGATGGGTATGTGGTGGTAGAGCCCCGCTTGGTTTGCACACTCCTTGCTCCTTGTACTATTAAAGCTGGTGGAGAGGCAGCTCAGGCATGTGTGTGTGTCTGTGTGTGTGTGTGTGTGTGTGTGTGTGTGTGTCTGTCTGTCTGTCTTTGTGTGTGTGTATTAACACTTTCATATAAATTAATCTTAAAAAGGTAGAAGAAAAACAACATGAAAGTGGGAAACCGAACTTTCATCTCAGAATTCATCCTTCTGGGCCTGCCTATTGATCCAGATCAGCGAGACCTGTTCTACGCCCTGTTCCTGGCCATGTATGTTACCACCGTCCTGGGGAACCTACTCATCATTGTCCTCATTCACCTGGACTCGCACCTCCACACACCCATGTATTTGTTTCTCAGCAATTTATCCTTCTCTGACCTCTGCTTCTCTTCTGTCACAATGCCCAAATTGCTGCAGAACATGCAGAGCCAAGTCCCGTCCATCCCCTATGCTGGCTGCCTGACCCAAATGTACTTCTTCCTGTTTTTTGCAGACCTGGAGAGCTTCCTCCTGGTGGCCATGGCCTATGACCGCTATGTGGCCATCTGCTTCCCCCTGCACTACACCACCATCATGAGCCCCAAGCTCTGTTTCTCCCTGTTGGTGCTGTCCTGGGTGCTGACCATGTTCCATGCTGTATTACACACTCTGTTAATGGCCAGATTGTGTTTTTGTGCCAACACAATCCCCCACTTTTTCTGTGATATGTCTGCTCTGCTGAAGCTGGCCTGCTCTGACACTCAAGTTAATGAGTTGGTGATATTTATCATGGGAGGGCTCATTCTCGTGATCCCATTCCTGCTCATCATCACGTCTTATGCACGGATTGTGTCCTCCATCCTCAAGGTTCCTTCTGCCAGAGGCATCTGCAAGGTCTTCTCCACCTGTGGTTCCCACCTCTCAGTGGTGTCTCTCTTCTACGGGACAGTTATTGGTCTCTATTTATGCCCATCAGCTAATAATTCTACTGTTAAGGAGACTATCATGGCTATGATGTACACTGTGGTCACCCCCATGCTGAACCCCTTCATCTACAGCCTGAGGAATAAAGACATGAAGGGAGCCCTGAGAAGAATCATTTGTAGAAAGAAAATTACCTTCTCTGTGTGATGGTAACATTTGATACTTTTACATATTTCTATCTCGTAGATAAAATAATATTGGAATACTATTCCAGATGTTTTCTCTTACCATGGAAAGCCTGTTAAAATGGTATGGTAAATAATTATTCAATATGTAAAAGAGGTACAGTGGAGCTGTGTAGCTGAACTAGGGAAGAGGGGTCTTGGTGACCTGCTGGCTAAGCTCTCCTCTTTATGTTCCCCAGGAGATTCTGGCAAAGTCTATTTTAAGAACTCCTGTTTTAAATGATCTTCATGCCTTACATTCTTTAACTCATTTATTGAAGACTATTTTTTTTAAAGCCAGAACTCTGTTTTGATTGTGGTATAATTTTAAAAAAGATTCTTTATACTTTTACATCGATACTAAATGAGGTCCAACATCTCCACCTCCCAGCCTCCCTTTTAATGTCTCCTACTTACCTCTCTCTGCACGAGATTCACATCATTTTATCTCTTAACAATACCCCCCCACACACACACTCACATATTTATTTTCATGTCCACTCTGTTTTCTGACCTGGCCTGATCTGAAATGGATTTTTCGACCTCTTGACTATAAGAGAATATTTTGCCTTTACCTGGGAATAACCAACACCCATGAGACCTAAAATGTATTTTCCCAGGAATGGGGAAAGAAGCTGGAAGCTGGTAAACAAGTTCAGAGTTTAAGGATGCCTCTTTTCTGTTTGGTATTGTGGACCTTATAAAAGAAGTTTGTGTCTATGTTTTTATCCTTCCCTCAACCTCATGACAATTCCAAGGAATAGAGAAGATACGGTACTATTTCATAGATTGAAAAGCATGATGTTCAATTACTTGTCAAGTCACACAGTGTGACAATCGTTGAGTGTATGTAAGATCCCAGACTAAGTGATTCTATGATTTCTTCTCATTCTCTTTCAATTTAGAAAGAAAGAGGGAAGCCATTAAAAAACAAAACCGTCATCTCCATTTATGGTATGGACTAGTTTTCCAGCTTCAGTCCATTTGTGTCCTCAGTTGTCCCCTCTAAGCGATGGCATCCAAACCTACCACTTTCATCCTCGAATACATCCTAGTGAACTCCACATCTCTATCTGAAGCCAAGACTTTCCTCCAGAGTTTCAAACTGTTATTGTCATGTGCCCTTTGGACATCTCCACTTGAGGCTCTATGAACAGTTCAAGCTCAACATGCACAAACAATATTGATTCTTTATGTTCTCTCAAGTCTACTCTTTGTCCTTTATTCTATATCTTCATTTATGATGTCACTTCTGCCCAGTTACCTGAGCAGCCACTTCTGTATATGTATGTGTGTGTGTGTGTGTGTGTGTGTGTGTGTGTATCTACAGAAGTAGATTATACAATATTGCATGGCACATTTTCATTTAATATGGTATATCTTGAAATAGTTTATTATATGCATGAGACAGCTAAGGTAACACCAGTTCCTATAATGGATAAATTCTGAAATCTCAATGCCATCATACAACAGATACATAGTGACAAGAAAAAATATTAATATGTATATTAATGTACTTTCTTCTATAACTTTCCTTTATAATGAAAAATTTCATTAAAAAGAGAATGAAAAAATAGACCCTATTCTCGATAGCAATGAAATTTACGTGCAAGAATATAAGAAGAAAACTTTAAAACTTTACTGAGAGATAAAAAGAATACCACAATAGGTGGACATATACAATGACCCTGGATGGCTCATTTAATTAATTAATTAATTAATTAATTAATTAATTTTTAAAATATTTTATTTATGAGAGAGAGAGAGAGACAGAGAGGCAGAGACACAGGTCGAGGGAGAAGCAGGCTCCATGCAGGAAGCCCGATGTGGGACTCGATCCTAGTTCTCCAGGATCATGCCCTGGGCTGAAGGCGGTGCTCAACCACTGAGCCACCGGGCTGCCCTTGGGTGGCTCATATTATTTTATTTTATTATTTAATTATTTTAAAAAAGATTTTATTTATTTATTCATGAGAGACACAGAGAGAAAGAGAGGCAGAGACATAGGCAGAGGGAGAGCAGGCTCCACGCAGGGAGCCTGACGTGGGACCGGATCCTGGGACTCCAGGATCATACCCTGGGCCAAAGGCAGGCGCTAAACCCACTGAGCCACTCAGGGATCACAGGGGTGGCTCATTTTAAATGGCTTTTGAAGAGTAATCTTTATACACTAAAATCAATCCATTTAAAAATTGTGCATTTTGGTGAATTTTGAAACCTCAATATTTTAACAACACCAGTTCTCCAAATACATTCAGTACAATCCAAGTCAAATTCTCAAAGGAATTGTTTTTGTGGAAACTGACAAACATATTGATGTGAGTTTGACATATTTGACCATATAAAAAGAAGAAAGTTATCTAGGAAAAAAGCATAAACAAACTTGAAAGAGAATTGACAGACAGTAAATGTCTAACAGACACAAGATTAAAATCCAGAATATACAAAAAGCACGTACAAGTAACATAAAAATAAAGCAAACTGAATACCTTGAATAGCCAAAGGAATCTTGAAAAAGGCAAACCAGCTAGAGGCATCACAATTCCAGATTTCAAGTTATCTTACAAAGCTTCAGTGATCAAAACAGTATGTTACTGTCACGGATCAGTGGGATAGAACAGAAAACCCCCAAATAAACCCACAATTATATGGTCAATTAATCTTCGATAAACGAGGAAAGAATATCTAATAGGAAAAATGCAGTCTTTTCAACAAATGGTGTTGGGAAAACTGGACAGCCACATGGAGAAGAATGAAACTGAACCACTTTCCTAAAGCATACACACAAATAAACTAAAAATGGACTGAGGGCATAACTCTGAGACCTGAAACCACAAAAATCCTAGAAGAGAGCACAGGCAGTGATGTCTTTGGCCACATTTTTCTACCTATGTCTCCAGAGGCAAGGATAATACAAGCAAAAATAAACTACTGGGGCTACATCTGCACAGCAAAGGAAACAATCAACAAAACGAAAAGGCAACCTACAAAATTGGGGAAGATATTTGCCAAGTGACATATCTGATAAAGGGTTAATATCCAAAATATATAAAGAACTGATACAACTCAGCACCCAAAAGGTAAATAATCCAGTTAAAAATAGGCATAAGACCTGAACAGACATTTCTCCAAAGAAGACATACAAATGGCCAACAGACACGTGAAAAGATGCTCAGCTTCACTCATCATCAGGGAAATGCAAATTGAAAGTACAATGAGCTGTCACCTCACACCTGTCAGAGCACTAAAATCAACAGTGCAAGAAACAAGAGTTGGCAAAGATATGGAGAGAAAGGAACGCTCATGCACTGTTGGTGGGAATGCAAACTGGTGCAGCCAGTATAAACAGTATGAAGGGTCTTCAAAAAGTTAAAAGTGGAACTATCCTATGATTCAGTAATTGAACTACTAGGCATTTATCCCCCCAAATACAAAAACACTAATTCATAGGGATACACACACACCCCTGTGTTTTATAGCAGCATCTTTACAAGCGCCAAATTATGGAGGCAGCCCAACTGTTCACTGATAGATGAATGGATAAAGAAGATGTGGTATATATGTATACATAGTTGGATATTATTCAGCCTCTTAACTACAGAGAACAAACTGATGGTCACCAGAGGGGAAGTGAGGGGGAGGATGGGTGAAATCAGCGACGGGGATTAAGGAATTCACTTGTTGTGAAGAGCACTGGTGATGTATGGAGTTGTTTAATCATTATATTGTATACCTGAAACTAATATAATACTGTATGTTAACTATACTGAAATTAAAATAAAAACTTAAAACATAAAAAATATTTACAGAAAATTCGTGAAGAATAAACAGTATGAAAAGATGTTCAACTTCAGTGTTAATGAGGAAAGAGAAAATTGAAAAAATAAGAATTGATAATTGAATGACCACATAACTGACAGATTTATAAATGATTGAATTTCTATTTTAACAGCAAGATGTGAGAATAGAGATTTTAAAAGATGAAATCCTGTGTCATTACACCTGCAATGTTCAAAGCAAAAGCTACAAGCTTAGTTTCAAATTAGTTTGTTTTGCTTATACTCCATCAGTTGCTCAAATTTGTTCATGTTTCATTCATTCATATTTATAGCACATATCAAGCTCTCTCTTTCTCCCTTCCTTATTCTGTTCCTCCCCTCTCTCTCTCCCTCTCTTTCTTCTTCTCCTTTCATTTTTCTTCTTCTTTTAAAATGGCTGATCTCTGTTAAATCACTATACTGTACACAGGAAACATATAACACTGTATGTTAACTAACAGGAATTAAAATAAAAACTTTAAAAATAAATAAAATAGCCAATCTATTTGAGATAATTTTCAGACATCAAGACACTTAGCCACGAAATTCAGCATTCAGGATCTCCTAGAAACAAGAACATTTTCATACATAATTACAATACCATTATCACACCCGCGAAATTTAACATCAATATACATATATTTAATATAATCCACATGCAAATTTCCCCAACGATAAAGACTTGGTTTTTATTAGAGATTTGTTAAATATAATTCCATACCATACCATACCATTTGCCCATTCAAGTATAAAATTATTTTTTATACACTCACGGAATTGTGCAACCATCACCATAATCAATTTTAGAACATTTTCACTACCTCTAAAGAAATCCCATTAACAATCACTACCCATTTTTCCTTAGCAATCATCAATCTACTTTATGTCTCTATGGATTTGCCTGTTCTTGATATTTCATATAAATAGTAACATATAATGTCACTTTTATGATTGCCTTCTTTTAATTAGCATAATATTTTCCAAGTTTATACATTTTATGGTAGGTATCAGTACTTTGTTTATTTTATTGCTGAATAATATTCCATTGTATGGAGACACTACATTTTCCTTATCCAGTCATCAGTTGATGGTGGCTTCCACACCGGGCTATTGTGACTAGTGCTGCTATGAACAGTCATGTACAAGTATTTGTTTTAGTACTACAGTGTTTTTAGGTATATACCAAAGTGGAATTGCTGGATCATATGGCAAATCTACATTTAACTTTTTGAGGAGTCACCAAACTGTACCTTCCCCCTGCCCAACAACCTCCATCTTCTGCCTGCCTCCTAGCACATGCACTATACTTCAGCCACACTGAACTTCCTTTACTTTTAAAAAGCTCCAGATCCTCTCACCTCTGAGGTTTTCCATATTTCCACTATTCCTCTCTAGATACTTTCATTTCCTTTTAAAAAAGGATTCTGCTTAAACTTCATAAAAAAAGCATGTCTTCTCTTGACCTAATGGATAAAGCTAGGTGTCCTTAATATACACTCTTATCACATCTTGTATTTTTCCTATGATAACATTTGTAATGCTTTATGGCAATTTGTTTAGTTGCCATGTCTATGAGTTAGACTATATGGTCTTTGAGGGCAGGAACCATGTCTACCTTGGCCACAGTTTCTCCCACAGTCATGGACACAGTGCCTTGCACATGGTAGGTACCCAGTAAATATTTATAGAAGGAATGCATTAATGAACTAATAGATTAAGTATTTCCTGGGTGAGTCAATCGACACAATGCTTGCTCTCATGGAGCTTAGTTAAAGACCACTGGAGAAGGTTGGTATATATGGAAGCAATCATTGGGCAATATATAACAGTGGTAATGAAGCGATACAGTATTTGATGCTGATAACTGTTGTAGAAGGCCAGATATTGCAGGTAAGAGAAGGGAGATATTAGCACGGCCTGTAATGGTTGGGGAAAGCTTTCTTGAGAAGATGCGACTTAAAGTAAACCCAGAATTCTGTCTCAGGACATGACTTATTCAGAAATGTACAGGAATAAGGGTGGAGGCAAGTACTGTGTTTGTTACTAATGAGTTTCTTTGGGACCCACGGATCCCAGGGGTCAGAGTATTGTAGAAGAGAGGAGTCACAAGACAATGGTAGGGACTCCAGCTGAGCACGCATGATGGGGAAGTAACAAATATGAAGAAGGCTTTGGAGCCACACTGAGACAAGCTGGGTAAGCTGGGAGGGGTTCAGAAGAAGTAGTTACTCTGAAATGTCCTTTGGCAGATTAAATTAAGATTCCGTAATTCTATAGTACAACTCTTGCAGGATAGTTTAGAAGTCATCAGCCTCATTGTTTTCCTCTTTCAACAGTGATTCACATCTCTGAGTGTAACTGGGAATCACCAGAGCTATTAACAGGAACAAATAAATTGTGTGTTTGTGGAGAACTTCATACTTTGCAAGTATCAATCATTCCAAACCCACAATTCTGTGAGATATGTAAGATTCACTGACGGTGAAGTGTAAGGTTGGAAGAATTTGGTAATTTGCCAAGGTCGCAAGCCAGTAAATGATGGAGTCTGACTCCTATGGGCTCCTGAATATTTTGCTTGGGGTGCAGGAAACAGAATGTAAGAGACCATCCTGGGAGCCTCTTTCCATGAAGCTAGTTTTCCTCACCCTCCATCAATTTATCCTAATATTAGTATCTTTAGCTAGGGATAGATTCTACTCATAATTTGAAAGGACATTCTCACTATTTGGGTTGTAAATATCTGTCCTTTCTGGACCAGTAGTTTCTTCTATCCCACAGAACTCCTTCCATTTTCTCTACTTGCACTGACTGAAGTGCTGTGCTCATGGGTGGTGGTGCAGGGTGGTGGAGATGAGGATAGGGGTACTTGGGAAAATACTGCAACCTCACAGAACTTAATGGTAACAGTAGTAAGTCTTACCAATGCCACACTATATCCTGACTTCCTTTGAATAAATTAGGTACTGTTGTGTTCTTATTAAGCTTATTAGGAAACTCTGACTAAGGGAGGTTAAATTTTTTGACCGAGGTCATGGTGCAGGTATGGGTGTATAAGTTGATCCCAGGATGACTGGCTCAAGGGCCCAGCACTTAAATGCTATGTATGCACACTGGGGTCTTCCCAATCTCGGCCGCTTCTCCTGCTGTCCATCTCATTCCTACTCCCTTCTAACTCTTGCTTGTCCAGCTAATGTCCCTGGGTCAGTCAAGTCTCAAAAGGGAAAAGAGACAAGATTTTCACATGGGTTGGGATAGTATTAATCTAGGTAACAAAGAAATTAGAACGGAGGAGGCATTTTTCTGGTAGTTCAGTGTTAGGAATTGGATCTGAAGTTCTAGGGTCTGGGTTCTAGTGCTTGCCAATGATAGAGAATCTGCAGCAACTCGGACCTTTGTGTCATTCTGCAGTTTGGGGAAATCCTCACTGTTCTCAGTGGCCCCCGGGCTGAGGCAGGTGCAGAACATGGGCTCAGGTCAGTTTTGGCTCATCATCTCCCTTCCTGCACCACTGAGGTGGGTGGCTGAGGGGATGGATAAGCTGGGTGGACAGACAAATAGATGGGCTTTTCTTTAGAGTAGGAGTGCTGGATGCAGATCAAGAGAAGGATTCAGCTGCTGATGGGTATGTGGTGGTAGAGCCCCACTTGGTTTGCACACTCCTTGCTCCTTGTACTATTAAAGCTGGTGGAGAGGCAGCTCAGGCATGTGTGTGTGTGTGTGTGTGTGTGTGTGTTTGTGTGTGTGTCTGTCTTTGTGTGTGTGTATTAACACTTTCATATAAATTAATCTTAAAAAGGTAGAACAAAAACAACATGAAAGTGGGAAACCGAACTTTCGTCTCAGAATTCATCCTTCTGGGCCTGCCCATTGATCCAGATCAGCGAGACCTGTTCTACGCCCTGTTCCTGGCCATGTATGTTACCACCGTCCTGGGGAACCTACTCATCATTGTCCTCATTCACCTGGACTCGCACCTCCACACACCCATGTATTTGTTTCTCAGCAATTTATCCTTCTCTGACCTCTGCTTCTCTTCTGTCACAATGCCCAAACTGCTGCAGAACATGCAGAGCCAAGTCCCGTCCATCCCCTATGCTGGCTGCCTGACCCAAATGTACTTCTTCCTGTTTTTTGCAGACCTGGAGAGCTTCCTCCTGGTGGCCATGGCCTATGACCGCTATGTGGCCATCTGCTTCCCCCTGCACTACACCACCATCATGAGCCCCAAGCTCTGTTTCTCCCTGTTGGTGCTGTCTTGGGTGCTGACCACTTTTATCTCTCTATTGCACACCCTACTCATGGCTCGACTATCTTTCTGTGCTGATAATGTGATCCCCCACTTTTTCTGTGACATGTCAGCTCTACTAAAGTTGGCCTGCTCTGACATTCAGATAAATGAAATGGTGATATTTGTCTTGGGAGGGCTCATCATTTTCGTGCCGTTTCTGTTGATCTCTTTATCCTATGCATGGATTGTGTCCTCCATCCTCAAGGTTCCTTCTGCCAGAGGCATCTGCAAGGTCTTCTCCACCTGTGGTTCCCACCTCTCAGTGGTGTCTCTCTTCTATGGGACAATCATTGGTCTCTACTTGTGCCCCTCAGCTAATAATTCTACTGTTAAGGAGACTATCATGGCTGTGATGTACACTGTGATTACCCCCATGCTGAATCCCTTTATTTACAGCCTGAGGAATCAGGACATAAAAGGAGCCTTGGGAAGAGTCTTTTCAAAGTGGACAATTCAGCTTTCCTTGTTTTGGGACTCTAAAGATAAATAGTGAAAGGGAATAAAGGGGAAAGGAGAGAAAATGAGTGGAAAATTTCAGAGAGGGTGACTCCTAACTCTGGGAAATTTTCAAGTGGTGGTGGAAAGGGAGGTGGGCGGGGGGTTGGGGTGACTGGGTGATGGGTACTGAGCAGGGCACTTGCCGGGATGAGCCCTGGGTGTTATGCTATATGTTGGCAAATTGAACACCAATAAAAAAATAAAGATTAAAGTATGTTTTCAAACAGTAGGTGTAATATTGACAATGAATAGTATTCTGTAAAGTCTAGTAGTACCCAAGCTAATACTGCCCTAATAGCACTTCCAGGGGGTTTTCCCACATGTCACTAGGGGTTGGCCCATCGTGCCTCTCGGGCTTACCCGGTTTCTGGGGGTGATGTAGCGCAAGGACTGACATGTAGTGTACACTTAGTAATTATTTTTCAAATTTGAATAAATACTACTTAACCTTAGTGTTTACTGCACACAAAAGTGCATAGTAGTTGCTAATTCTCTAAGAAATAAATCCAAATTTCTCAGCCATTTCACTGCTTTGCCAAACATGTTTATTCCATGAAGAATATCTCCTACTTTACATACATCCTTTTGTATTTTTTCACTCTCCAACCATCATCATTTCTTCCCTTGCTAACCTATTCAGTTCTTAATTTTCATTTTAGGTGTTGATTGAGTCACCTCTTTAATTACCACACTCTACAATTTCTTTTCCCTTTGATTTACCAATCACTTATCAGTTACTAACAGATTACATCTTTTGATAATATCTGTATTTTGGAATATAATTTATATTTTGAATTAAAATCATATGATATGGAATGAACTGTGTGATTCTGTTATGAATTGTTTGACTTATGGGCAGTAAATGGTGGCCCATATACTGACTAAGGTAGCACAAATAATGACAGAAGGATTAGAATCTATTTATGACTCCTAAGTAGATTTTTTCCTCTTAAATATTATGCTAAAATTATGTGATGCTTTCTTTGTTTGCTTTTTTTTTCTTATGAAGTATATTATAAGTGTCTTGAAGGCAGGTGCTCTCTAATTTCTTCAGTGATGAGTTCAGTGCCTTGTATTTGCTAGATGTAGAATAATAATTGATTTTATTTCAATATATTTTCATATGTTTCTTGAAATTGTGTGCCTTAAAAATATCTCATTCATTAAAAGAAGTCTTCCTAATAATGCCAACTTTGATCTCATTTCTTCTTCAAAAAATTTTATTGATTACAAAAAGAATACATTCTCATTGAAAATTATCCAAACAATAAAGAAAAATAAAGTGAGAATGTGAGGGTCCCCCAAAGTTCTGCTCTCCCTTATGAAGGCAGTTAAAAGTTGGGGAATATTCTATGTGCATAGAATATTTCTATGCATAGACTAACTTTACATGTAATGAGTAAAACTAAATTATATATACCATTTTTTCATGTTGTTACATAAAATATATTTTAATTCATCATTTCATATAAAGACATAGAATCCTTTTAGAATCTGTATAGTCTTTTGTTGAATGGATGCATTTGCCATAATTTATTTAAATAATCTGGGTTTTCAGTTTTTTATTATTTTGAACAATACTTTGACTTTATTATTTCCTGGTCCATATGTTTTCTGTTTTTTTTAATAAGATTTTATTTATTTATTCATGAGGTGGGGGGCAGAGAGTATCTTTAGCTAGGGATGGGGCAGAGAGGCAGAGACAGAGGCAGAGGGAGAAGCAAGCTCCATGCAGGGAGCCTGACATGGAACTCGATCCCAGGATTCCAGGATCATGCCCTGAGCTGAAGGCAGAAACTCAACCACCGAGCCACCCAGGCATCCCAGGTCCATATGTTTTCTTGTGAACTTGTTCTTTGTTTCTAAGAACACATTCTTAGAAATGGTTGTTACTACATCAAGAACATGTTATAGTTGGATAGAAGTTGCCAAATTGACTCCAAGGAATTCTGCTAAGGTAAACTCTTTCCAAAAGTGAATAAGCAAGGCTATTTCTTTACATGTTACCAACACTGGATTTTTTGTTCCCCAAATATTTATCAACCTGATATCAAAATAAGAGATTTTACTATTTTTAAAAAAGATTTATTTATTTGAGAGAAAGAAAGAAAGAACAAAAGAAAGAAAGAACAAAAGAAAGAAAGAAAGAAAAACCACGATCTGGGGAAAGGGCAGAGGGAAAAAAATCTCCAGCAGACTCCCTACTGAGTGTGGAGCCCAAAGCAGGGGCTCATTCTCACAACCTTGAGATCATGATCTGAGCCAAATCAAGAGCCGGACACCTGACTGACTGAAACACCCAGGTGCCCCAAAATTTTTACAATTTTTAAATTGAATTTCTCTCTCTCTATATATATATGTCAGTGAGGTCAAACATCTGATTAGCCACTGTTCCTTTGGCATGTTATTTGTGCGTGTCCTTTGCCTTAAGTCAATCTTCTTTTTTCTTATGATACCACTTTATCTATCTTGTAAGCCACATTTCCCTCAGTCTGTTATTCAACTTCTGACTTTGGTAGTGATGTGTTTTTTCCTTAGTAAGACCATAAACTTCAAAGTAGACAAATAATTGGATTTTCACTTCATGATAATGTTTTTTTCTTTGACATGCTTGAAAAGGGCTTTTCTATCCAATAATAATAATAATAAATAGTAACAACAATTATTATCATCTAATTCTTTTTTCTAGTTATTGTGCAGTTTTAGTTTCCACATCACCTTTGATCAATCCAAAATTTTGTTTAAGGGCATCTGCCTCTTTTCTCTTCCCCCCTTCCTCAGCAGGTGAGTTGTCTTCACCTTTATGGATGTGAAAAACTGCCTTTACAATGTCCTAAGTACTCATGTATACCTTCTTATTATATTATTATTACTTCATTTTGGACTGCTATGTTGGTGTCATCCTATTTATAACAGTGAATTTTAAGTAAGGTGTGATAAGCCCTCCTCTATATTCTTCTCTTCCAAAACTCTCCTGACACATTTATCCTTTCAGATACGCTTTAGATCTATTTTGTTAAATTCCAATAAAAAACCTGTTGGTAAATTGACTGGAGTTACATTGAATTATTACATTGACTTAGGAATTAGAGTGGGCTATTTATACAGTTGTCTTACAAACTATAAATAACAAATATCGTTCTATTCACTCAAGTTTTCATTTAACAATTGAATTCTGTAAACTGCTTAATTTGTTTTTTTCTGTAGACATAGCTCCTAACATCCTTTTTTTTTATAAATTTATTTTTTATTGGTGTTCAATTTGTCAATATATAGAATAACACCCAGTGCTCATCCCGTCAAGTGCCCACCTCAATGCCTGTCACCCAGTCACCCCCACCCCCCGCCCACCTCCCCTTCCACCACCCCTAGTTCGTTTCCCAGAGTTAGGAGTCTCTCATGTTCTGTCTCCCTTTCTGATATTTCCCACTCATTTTTTCTCCTTTCTAAACTTCTTAATTTGGTATATTACTGTATATTACTTTCTACATTTAGTCATAGGTATTTTACACTTAAAAAACTGTTGAGGGGGTCGCTATTGTATTTTTAGAGAAGTAATTTTTTTGTACATAGAGGAGTTACTGTTTTGTATAATAATTTTACAGTAGCCCACTTTATTAAATTTCTTAGGATTTTCACTTAAATATCTTTAGTACGAAAGATACACAATCAAAGCTAACATCAGTATCGATAAGTATGCATATTTTTTCAAATACTTAGTTCTGCTATTTCTCTTTTCTAATTGCATTGAATACCATTTCAAGAATAATGTAAAATAATAGTGATTCTAAGGAGAATTCAGATATTAGTGTGAGGCCCTGCTATTTATCCTTCAATAACCAAGTAGAGGGGATTATAGAACCTTCAAATAGTTTTGGACATTGGAGGGCATAGTGACTTTCCCAACTAGTTTGGTAGTACTCTGGGAGAAGGCACTTTGCAGAAAGGCCCACCACTATGTGGGGGCAGTCATATCATGACAGCACTGGTCTAGGGAAGAGTCTCGAAAATTCTGCCTCTACCTCAACATGCACACAAATGTGAATCTTCTCAACTGTGTTGGGCCATGAAGATCTGAAAAGTTCTTACACACGTTGGTGGAGTCCAGATGAAGCTGAGAGCTAATGTGTGTCTCCTAAGGCTATCAGGACAATGAGTGAGGGGACCATGTAGTGGCAGCTCAAGTCAGAGCCCAGAACTAGATAGAAGACATAGCTGATTCTAACAGAATTGGTTTCTCTGAGCCTGTTTCCTCTTTTGTGCAATGAGAATAATAATAATATATTCCTCCTGGAATCTTGTAAGGTTTAAAGGAAACATGTGTAGAGCACCTAAGACAGTACCTAGCACATAGTAAGTCCTTACTAAATGTTATCTTTTATTATTTTTATTAAAAGGATATCGTTCACTATTGTAATAATGAGACACTGGGAAAGCCTATCTATCAATAAGAGAATATTAAACTGTGGAATATCACAGAATAGGGTTCTATACCATGAAGATAAAAATGAAGAATTTCTATTTGTAGGGATAAGAAAAGATCTTCTAGCCTATTATTTCATGAAAAGGAAAAGCACAGAATAATAGGTAGAGAGTGATACTATTTATGTGTCAAAATCAGAGAGAGAAAGGTAGAAGAGGTATTGAGCTGGTAACTGGGATGGGAGTGGAGGTTGGATTGAGTGACAGTCAAGGAGAATTTTATCTTTATTTCTATTTTTGAGTTCCTGCCATGAAAACGATAGATATATATTATCTAGGGAACAGAATTTTAAAAATTTTTAATAAAAACTAGATCTTTTCTGAAGTTTCCAGAAAAGCAGTCTGAAAAGGGTGTGGTCTATACTGTAGCACCCTCTCCCCCTAAAAAACAAACAGACAGACAAAACCTCTTTGAAATCCTTGTTACATCTACACTGCTTCTCTGGTTTCTTCTCCATCCACTATGTTGCTGCTGGCCACACTCCTTCCTCTTCCTCTCCAGAGGCTACCAGGCTTATTCCCTAGTCCCCTGCTTGTTCCAAAATTTAAGAGTAACCTGTATTTCAAACGTTCAGACAATGCAGAAGTGAAGTTAGCCTATTGCTATGTACCCATCCCTGTAAAATAAGCGCAGTTACCTTTGCTTCCGGCCTAATTTCTTAATTTATCCAGAAATAAGCCGCCGTAGGTTCCAAAATGCTAGTGCTGTGCAAAGCCAGAAGAAGGGGCAGAGGTTCTTTTGTAATGGTTCTTACCATGGCAACGCCAGTGAATCAGGACCTGCCCTCACCACTCTTGGGACGCAGCCCTCCACCCGAGTCCCCTTTTCAGGGCGCCCTTGACCTCCTTGTTGCGAAGGCTGTAGATGAAAGGGTTCAAGGTGGGTGTGAGCACCGCATAGACCACGCTGGCCAGGCGGTCGTAGCGCGCAGAGTAGGCAGACGAGGGCCGGAAATAGACGGAAAGGACAGAGCCGAAGAAGAGCGACACCACCACCAGGTGGGCCCCGCAGGTGGACAGGGCGCGGCGCCGGCCCCCGGCCGACCGCAGTGCCAGCACCGCGGCGAGGATGCGCGCGTAGGAGAGCGACACGAGGAGCAGCGGGGTGAGCACCACGGCCAGGCCCTCGGAGAAGATGGCAGTCTCCGCGGCCGCCGTGTCCGAGGTGGCCAAGCTCAGCATCACCGTCATGTCGCAGAAGAAGTGGCGCACGGCGGCGGGGCGCGGGTAGGAGAGCGCCGAGATGAGCAGCGTGTGCAGCAGCGAGTGCAGGTGGGCCACCGCCCAGGACGCGGCCACCAGCGCGGCGCAGCGCCCCGGCGTCAGGGCCGCCCGGTAGTGCAGGGGCCGGCAGACGGCCACCGCGCGGTCGTAGGACATGGCTGCCAGCAGGTAGCTCTCCGTGATGCCCAGGGCCACGAAGAAGTACATCTGGGCAAAGCATCCCTGGAAGGACACGGCCTGGCCCGGGTGGAGCAGGCCGGCCAGCAGCCTGGGGAGCGTGACGCTCGTGAAGCACACGTCCACGAGGCTCAGGTGGCCCAAGAAGTAGTACATGGGGCAGCGGAGGGCCCCGTCCCACCTCACCACCACCACCATGGTCAGGTTGCCCAGCGCGTTGAGCAAGTAGACACCGAGGAAAAGCAGGAAGAGCAGCGGGTGGACGTCCGCTCCATCCAGCAGGCCCAGGAGGAGGAACTCTGCGGCTGCCGTGGCATTGCCCGGGGCCATGGAGCAGCTGGACAGGCGCGGGCGCCACAGACGAGGAGCAGGCCGGGGTCCTGGCACCTCTAGGCAGGCTTCCGCACGGCGGGGTTCTACGTCCTGTTTTTATTTATTTTTTTTTAAGGCACAAGATTTTATCAAGCTCTCCACAAACCATGCCTGAGGCCTCCCCAACTGAACAATCAGTTGTTTGAGTGCCCACTTCACCCACTGGCCAGGAGGAGGCTGGACTGAGCATCAGATGCCCCTGAATTCTGAGGGAGTCGGGACTGGTGGAGGTTACAGTGGAGGCTGGCTACGTCCTGTTTTTAAATTGCCGCTGAAAAGGCTTGGCGACCACACTGCCCGCCCGTTTCATGAAGAAAGGGAATTTCAGAAGGTAGTGGGTAGTTTCAAGCTTGGAGGGGATCAAATCTGATTTTGAGACCTGTCTCTACCACTGGGCCGGGTGCGACCTCTCTGAGCCTCAGTTTCTTCTTCTTTCACGGGGGAAGATCCTAACAGCTACCTACCCCTGGGGTTGGTTGTGAAGCTAAAGCAGATAAGAACCTTAAAATACTTAGCACAGCACCCAGCATACAAAACTGTTACCTGGCTACCTATCTGCCATCTATGTACTTACCATGCACCATCATTTGCTTAGTCAAACAAGTAGTTGGGGCAGAACTGGGACCCAGACCATCTGAATAGCAGCTGAAGTTTCTTCATAACACACCCCATAGCATTCGCCATTCATTTATTCACCACACATTGTGTGTTAACTCAGGAATTATTATGCTTTTCCGTCAAGGATCTTAGAATAAACTTTTCAGGCTTGTGGACCACGGTCTCTATTGCAAGTATTCAGCTCTGCCATTGCGGCATGAAAAAGGCCTTTGATAGTATATAAATGAATGGCTATGGCTATGTTCCAATAAAGTTTCATTTACAAAAGAGGAAAAGGGGGGCAGATTTGGTCTGTAAGACATAGTTTGCTGACTCTTGTGCTATGGGGAACAGGGTAAGTCTTAGCTTTTGCCTACAGTTTGACCTAGAGCAGCTGGCGGTGTTTCATAGTTTATTAATTTTATGAACCACATGGGAGTAAATTATTCTGCTGGAGGAGTCTGGGAAGAATTTAAAGAAGAGATGGGATTGGAACTGGGTCTTAGAGAATGAATAGGGGTTTATCCTACAGACATGTTACGGTGTGTATGTGTGTGTGTGTGGGGGGGGCGGGGGGCATCCAGACAAGGGGAAGAGTTTGTATGGAGTTGTTGTTGGTAGAGGAGGCATGGAATGAAGAAGGTAAAATTCATATATGATACTGGGGCAAGGTTTGTCTTTGCTCTGACCTCAACGGACAGAAAACCTCAAAGTTTCTCCGTTAACCAAGTGACTTCAATAACCTCAGAAACAAGGCACTGATTTTGTCTCCCCCCCAATCTCTTCCTTAAAACACATTTTCTCCCACTGTTCCAAAGTTTCTATAAATGTTCTATTACTAGCCTCGTCTATCCCCCGCAGGAAAGAGTGCCCGGCTTTGGCGAGATCCCAGAGACTAGACTTAGCGAGTTCTTAGCAGGGAGGCCCTGTGTTTGTTCCATCTTGCCAGGGACCTATGCATAAAAATTCACCCAATAAGCATTTGCTGAACGAAACTTTTTAAAGAGCAATGAGAGATAAAAGAGGGAAGGGAAGGTGAAAGAGAGGAGGTAATGGGCAAACTGCAGGGTCTGCTCTTGTTGCCTCCCAGGAGAAGCCTGAGATATGGCCTTTTTTTTTTTTTCATTTTTCTGCTTTTCTATCACTGTCACCCATTGGCTGTCCCAGGGAGTCATCCACTTATGCCAACTCCCTCCTTTTCCCCAGCATAGAGCCAAAGTGTTGAAGAGACAGGGCCTTGGCACCTCTGCCATATATCTCCTTTTGAGGTACAGGATTCTTCTCTGCAGAGCCCCTGACCTTCCCTCCCCACCTCCAGATGGGTGGCTGTGTGATGTAGAGGAAAGGTGACCAGGTTTGCAGAAAGAGCCACCTGGGTTTTAGTCTTGATTGGCTTTGTAAACATCAACTCATCTTCATTTCATCTCTACTCTCCTCATCTGTAAATTGGAAATATTGATGATTCCTCCCTGCATGGTGATGCCAAGATGAGATGAAATGATGCCAAGTACATATGTACTCAATGTACATATAAGTCTGTAGCAGGTAATGCTTAGTAGATGTTAGTTCCCTTTCCATCAACTTCTGATGCTTTCTCCCTGTTCCCTGAGGTTACTAGAAGCAATCCAGTCTACTGATGGAAGTCTGTAGTTATTTAAAGATGCCTTTCTTAATCTCAGCTGAAACCTGCTTCCTTGTAACTTCTACAAGTTATCACAGTTTTGGCCACTGGGAGTTAAACAACTAATCTCCTTTCTCTGAAGCTCTTCACACAATATTTTAAAAAATCCATTCTAAGTCTACTAAGTATTCTTTCCTCCAGCCCAAAAGCCCCTGGTGCCTTAGATTCTTTCTTATAGGACCTAATTTCCAGGTCCTTTTCCATTCTGATCACCCCTGCTTTGTCATTGTGTTTCTTAACTGGAATTGGATACAGTGGTCTTGTTGGGGTTGGGCTGTGTGGAGTTAGCTGGGGACAGTATAACAGTTCAACTGTACACTTTACATCTATCTGTTGAGTATCTGCTTTGGGTCAGGCTTTGTATTGGTCTCTAAGATTATACAGGTAGGTCAGCCATTGTACTTGACCTTATCCATGCACAATAATAAACACTACACTAACTGTATGGACAAAGCAGGAGTAATTTCCTCTGCTAGGCTGATTCAGGGAAGATTCCAAAGAAGAGGTGAGATTTGAACTGGAACTGGAAGAATAAGCAGGATATCACCAGATAGAGACCTGGGAGTGGGAAGGGGATTCAGAGGACAGAATGTGAAGCAGAAAGGTGTTTTATGGGTGGGGAGAGCTGACATGTGGCTTCTTCCTCCCTTCCACTGTAAGGCCCAGTGGAGTGGGGTAGGGAGGAAGATAGGACCCAAGGCAAGAAGACAGCAGAGGAATGTTGAATTCTCTCACCTGCAGGGGAGCATGCCAGGCTTCAGTACTGTCTGCAGAGTCTGTGGGCTTAGTTCCTTCCTGACCAGAAGTCCCCAGTCTTAAGGACAGATGTATTATCATCCATCTTCACCCAGAGATATTCAGTGGTCTAGGACAGCAGCCTTAAAGAGAGAGAAAGCCAGAGCTATAAGGGCCCTGGGAATTCTTGGGTCACGCTCTTTCTACTCAGTTTATTGCCCTGCTTCTCTCCCACTGCCCATCAGGTACAGTGTAAATGGCTCAGCCCGGCAGCCAAAGCTTTCCAACTTGGTCCTCTGGTGGTCTCAGCTTCCACTGCTTCCACATGCTTCTCTGTCTCCCCGCTCTAGCCGGGTCAGCATCATCACCATCTCTCGTTTACACCTTTCTCACATGCCTTTTCCATGAACTGCTGCTTACCAAAAATGCTCTTCCTACTGTTTCCCAATACCCAACTCTGGCTCCACCTCCTCTAAGAAGCCGACCCTCCTTTCTTAACTTCTCCAGCCCATGCGAATACCTCTTTCCTCTATCTCTTGAGTCAAATTCCTCCTCTACCCAGCCCCTAAACACTTATGGTGAAGGGAGATAAATCAGCTAAATTTATATTGGCTCCCCCAGAAAACCTGGCACAGAACTGGTTCCTCTGCATGCAGAGCTGCTGTTGTTGACTCAGAGCCCCTTCCTAAGGCCCAAGCATGGCAGGTGTTGGACTTATTTAAGGTCACAAAATGAGGTGGAGATACATAGGATGTAGAACCAGAAATCTCATCTTTATATACTGGGGACAGTATAACAGGTAGCTTGCAGGAAAGATCACCTTTGCAATAAACACTCAGATGCACAAGACTCAGAAGTACACAGAGATATGAACCTGCGCAGAGATGCAGACATATCCTGATAAATCCAGTCACATGGATGTACCAGACACATCCACCAGGACAGGAACAGATACACATGGGCACACATGGACACCTGCTAACAGTCATTTAGACAGAAGTGTAGACAGATAGACAGATCGATCCATAGGCATACATACCACATACACACAAAGACCCAGACCCCTACACCCCAAAATGCCAGAGATGTAGAGACCTCCATGGATTCCTCCAGGCACACAGGAGTCAACATGCAAACACCAACAGCTTCCTCCTTCTCACTCTTGATGAAGGTCTCTATTTGCCTTATCAGAGTGGGGCATGGGCAGTGGCAAACAAGGGAAGCCATCGTTGGCTCCCAGTACTCTCAGTCCTGGGAGATAGTCTCTTTCTTTCCTTCTTTCTTTCTTTCTTTCTTTCTTTCTTTCTTTCTTTCTTTCTTTCCTTTCTTTCTTGGGAGAGTGAGAGAGCACAAGCTGGAGTGGGGGGGCAGAAAGGAGAGCGAATCTTAAGCAGGCTCCAAGCCCAGTGCAGAGCCTGATGCAGGGCTCCATCTCATGACCCTGAGATTATGACCTGAGCCAAAATCAAAAATTGGATGCCTAGCCAACTGAGCCACTCTGGTGCCCCTCAGCCCTGGGAATTTCTATTCAACCCTTTGACTCCAGTCTCTTGCTAGTCAGCCCAGATTCTTCTCTCAGTGACATCCTGAATAGCCTTCTCTTCAACCAGTTGTAACCCAAGAGAAGCTCTTCCCATTCCAACAGCTTGCTCCTTCCTCTGCTTTTTCTGCAAATTCCTCATTCATTTCTCTTTAATAATTTACACAGCAATCTCACCTGTTATATCTACTCTATGCCAGGCAGGTACTTGAGCACCAGGCAGGAAGGGCATTCAGAGCTTTATGAATAAAATATGATCAAAGAGTTAATCTTCCTATCTTGGTATCAGCAACTGGCAATGATTTTAAGATATCACCTAATCCAGCAGCCATGTCGCAAATGGAAAGCAAGGCCCAGAGAACACTGTGTCTGAAGTCATTCAGCAACTTGAGGACAGAGCCAAGTATCCGGCTCTGAATCCGGGACTCTGAACTCTAACTATGGTGTTGTGCACTTCCTCATCTTCTCTGTCACATGTTGACAGGTACTTCTCATTTTCCTCTCTCCCTCTCTCCCTTGATTTAACCCCTTGCCTTTCTGCTATTGATTATTCTGCTCTGTACCAGCAAGTCTCCTGCCTGACCACTTACCTATGTCTTCCACACTGTATACCAGAGGCTGATCTGCTACCAGCAAGGGGAGAGTTAAGGCACATATGCCCTGAAGAAGATTTACCTCAACAGAAGTGAGAGGAGTGGCATGCTGGCTGGGAGCACAGTTTCACTAACTAACCAGGAAACTTCATGAAGGATGGCTTCTGCTCCCACTGGCTTCATGAGGACCCCTCAGCCATCAGCCAGCATGGTGTCTTCTTCCTACCCTTCTAGAGAGACTGAATAAGAGAGAGGGAACCAAAGAACCTGGGAATCCAGAATTGAGAAAGACACCCCTCAGTGTGGTGACCTCCTGTGCTCAGAGGATGCTATCACCCCTCTGCCTCTTTCTAAAAGGGTGTGCTAATGGCCCGAGAGGGACAGGGCTTGTTGACAATCACAGCAAGGACTGTTCTCCCTGGCTATACATATGCTGACCTGCAACCATCACCCTAAAGCTGTGACCTCACTGTGATTCCTCTGTTAGGAAAGAGCTCTTTCTTCTGGCTCTGCCATGAGGAAAGTGACAAGGTGGAGCTGGGGATCTCGATGCCCAGTCTTCCATCCTGGGCTCCCAAAGCCCTTCCCTGAGCCCCAGGCCCACCTCAGCCCCAGAAGTCCCACCTAACCTAGAAGTCTAGGGAGAGAGGAGGGGTTAAAACCACTGGCAGATTCATCCCAGGACAGCAGGCTCAGGGAGTCTGTGGAGCTCCACTTGATGGGCTTCAGGAGTGCTGCCTTCTGTCACCCCACAGCCCTAGTCAGAGATGCTAGGACCTCAGCCCTGCCCAGCTAGAGCCAAGGCAAGAGGATTTCTTCTTCTTGTTCCAAAGCCTTTTGACTGTTCTGTCCTCTGGCCTGACAGCAGCAGCCCTCCTGCATCTGAGGGGCAACTTAATTCCCAGGCTCATCAATTTCTTCTGAGGCAGTAAAACTTGTGGAACTAACTGGTAGCAGCGTCTCAGGGGATGAACCTCTCCAGCTCAACTATTCAGTCATTTGAAAACATTGTTCACTGTCCATGGGGTCCTGGCCCCACTGGGCTCTCAGGAGTGTCAGAGCAGTCTCGAAATGAGTGGGGTTCAAGTCCTGATCAGCTGTGGGACTCTGGGCATGTGTTTTCTCTCCTCTGGGCTTGTTTCCTCATCAGCAAATTGAGACGGATGAATTGATACAGTCTGATGATCCTTTCACGTTAGAGAATGGAACACGTGGATAGTTAACGTTCAGATCCAGGGAAGGAGGCTTCGGCGCAGGCAGTGCAATGCTGGGCAGTGTGTGCCAGAGTAGAAGCTGTGCCTGTGGCTTGGGTGTTCAGGGAGTATTTCTGGGAGGAAGTGGGGTTCAAATGGCAGAAGAATGGAAGGATGTGGGTGTGTGGGAGAGCAGTGTGGACAAATCCAGGGACCTGGGGGGCACGGTATATGCAGAGGAGCCACAGGAAATAGAATGGAAGGGAAAGACTGCCTGTACAAATTTCCAGTAGGGAGAGGGTCCATGCATCCACTCCCCGGGTTCTCTGGCTTCATCCTGACCTTAGAGTAAGGCTAGCTGTGAGACAGACCTTGGGGAAGTTACTCAAATTTTCTGTACTTCAGTGTCTCATCTGTAAAATGGGAAAATAATAGAACCTGCTTCATAGGAATGCTATGAGGAACATAAAGCCTTTGCAATAGTGCCCCCCCACCCCGGCCCCTCAGCAAACCAAGGCTACATGCTGGCTGTTACTATATGTTAGGGGTCTTAGGGTTTGTTCTCGTGCCCTTCTGACCTGTACTTTTTTTAAGAAGGCACCTTGGTCTTTCCATTCCCCTGATAAACATGAAATAACTGTAGCTCAGTGATAAAGAGGCACTTTTCCTCATGTTGCTAGTAGTTGTTTCAAATAGATCTGGGGATACTGACCAATGACCTAAGAATATCGTTGTTGTTACAACATGTGATAATATGTTGTTCTATGTACTGTTCCTGTTGCTTAACAATGCTAACTGCTACTACACAATGGAAGCATGTTTGCCGTGGAAAAAGGGCAGTAACTAAATCAAAGGGATTCTTCAGAGACTTGCTAGATATACATCCTTAAGGCATGATTTTCTTTTCTTTTTTTCAAAAGAAGATTTTATTGTGATAAAATACATATTAAATTTACCACCTTAACCATTTTAAACAACTTCTATAAGCTTCAAGAATAATTAACACAGTGTTAGTTTCATGTGTACAATGTAATGATTCAACAATTTTATACATTTCTCAGTACTCATCAAGATCAGTGTATTCGGAATCCCATTTTATCTGTTTCACCCATCCCTCCATCTGTCTCCTCTCCAGCAACCACCAGTTTGTCTTCTGAATTTAATAGTCTGGTTTTTTTGCTTGTCTCTTTTTCTCCTTTGTTCATGCATTTTGTTTCTTAAGTTCCATATATGAATGAAAGCATATGGTATTTTTCTTTCTCTAACTTATTTCACTTAACTTTATACCCTTTAGTTCCATGTATGTTGTTGCAAATGGCAAGATTTCATTCTTCTTTATGTCTCAGTAATATTCCATTGTACATATATATCATATCTGATTTATTCATTCATCTATCAGTGGATACTTGGGCTGTTACCTATTGTAAATAATGCTGCAATAAACATAGGAGTTCAGACTAAAGGAAGCTGTCAACAAAATAAAAGACAACCTAGTGAATAGAAAAAGATATTTGCAAATAATATATCTACTAAAAGGTTGATATCCAAAATATATAATGAACTTACACAACTCAACACACACACAATACGACAACCCAAAATGAATAACCCAGTTAATACATGGGCAGACAACCTGAATAGACCTTTCTCCAAAGAAGACATACAGATGGCCAACAGACACATGAAAAGATGCTCAGCATCACTCATCATCAGGGAAATACACATTAAAATCACAGTGAAACATCAACTTTACATTGTCAGAATGGTTAAAATAAAAAAACATAAGAAATAACAATTGTTGATGAGGATGTGGAGAAAAAGGAACCATCATACAATGTTGGTAGGGATACAAACTGTGGAAAAGAGTATGGAGTTTCCTCAAAAAGTTAAAACTAGAACTACCCTACAATCCAGCAATCCTAGTACTGAGTATTTACCTAAAAGAAAATGAAAACACTGATTTGAAAAGACATATGCACTCCTACGTTTATTGCATCTTAACTATGTTTAAGTGTACACATTAGTGGTATTAAGTACTGTTTTTCCTTTTAATTTATTTTTTCTTAAAAATAAAAATGTTCTTGTTTACTCCCCTCCTTATGTTTAAAATTTCTTTATTTCAATTTCTCCCCTATTCTAAGGGTAATATTTACTTGTTATAACAAATAAAAAAATACAGAGATATATAAAGAAAAAAATCTCTCCTGACCTCCTCTCATATCCCACCTTTATAAGGTAATCAGCTTTGACAGCCAGGTTCCATGCTTTTCTTCCAGGTCATACAAACTTTATCTATCCATCCATCCATCTATCCATCCATCTATCCATCATCCATCTATCCACATACACGCATACATATAAAGTTCTTTTAAAATATATATATTTTTGGGACGCTTGGGTGGCTCAGTGGTTGAGTGTCTGCCTTTGGCTCAGGGTGTGATCTTGGGGTCCTGGGTTCAAATCCCACATCTGGCTCCCTGTGGGGAGCCTGCTTCTCACTCTGCCTATGCCTCTGCCTCTCTTTCTGTGTCTCTCACGAATTAATAAATAAAATTTTAAAAATATATACATTTAGTATAAAGAGAAGATAAGTATAAAGAAAATATGTAGAGATATTGGCAAAGGGTTTTATGTTTTAGTAAAGCAAGTATTTTCATTGTATTTATTCCCCTCCAACATACACACAATGCTAGGCATTGTGGAAATATAAAAAATTTTCCTTTTCATTTCCAATCATACACTTAAGTTTAAAAAATAAACTACATGGTGCTAATGTTAATAACTGCATGTTCCATGATGTGGATATGTCACAAATTATTTAATTGTTATTGTCATTTTGAACAAGTTATTAAGGAAGGTATATCAACTCGGGCCTTTTTTCTTCCTTGACAATCTCTCAGGACCCTGCAGAGAAAATCCAGGGTCAAAGAGGTGAGCAGTTCTCTAACTCCTGACAAATGTGGAGAAGAAATTCTTCAAGTAAGCCTTTTTACTAATCACACTGCCTTCAGCAGTGATGAATGTGCCTTCTCCTCCCTGTGAAATACTATCATGATTTTTAGTATTAGCTATTTTATTCTTTTATTTTATTCTTTATTTTTGTCTCTGTGGAAAACAGAACCTTGTTTTCATCTCTTTTGACTGTTGAGTGCATTTCTCTATAATCACCTGATGTGTAGCTGTGCTCACTGAGCTTAGCTTTATCTGCCTCGTTCCAGCATGGGATAGCCAATTCCAAATCAGGGTCGTGGCCTGACTTGGCCCTTGCACCTGAGAAGTACTAAGCTATAAAATGAGACATTTAATGTTTGCACTTTTTCTTCAGCATAAACCATTGGAAACAAGTTTTATTTTTATTTTATTTTTTAAGGTTTTATTTATTTGAGAGAAAGAGAGCACGCAAGTGAGTGAGCACAAGCAGGGGGAACAGAGGAAGAGGAAGAAGCAGATTCCCCACTGAACAGGGAGCTAATGTGGGACTCGATGTGGGGCTTGATCTCAGAACCCCCTTATCATGACCTTAGCCAAAGGCAGCTGCTTAATTGACTGGGCCACCTCCAGGAGTCTTGGACTCTGGTTGTTAAATTTTCATTGCGAATTCTTTTAAGGACCTTTCATGTGCTGAGAAGTTTATATGCAGCTGGAAATGTTATGGGGCAAGAATTTATATTGAATAATTTATTGTGTTAGAATATACCTTATTTTATTTAAAAAATAAAATTAGCATTGTTGGTTTGGTATTATAATATTGTTAAATTAAGGACATACTTAGTTTGTTATGAATTAACATAAAAGACTTTAAGATAAAGTATACATATGGTTCTTGGCCAAGAGAACACTAATTTGCAAATGTGGACCAAAAATTTTACATGAATGTTGCAATCTCTACTTTGTTGTCATAAAAAGATTTATTTATTTATTTTTGAGAGAGAGAGAGAGTGCAGCAGGGAGGGGCAGAGGGGGAGGGAGAGAGTGTCTCAAGCTGTGGGGCTCAATCTCACTACCCTGTGATCACGACCTGAACTGAAACCAAGTTACTCGGTTAACCGGTTGTGCCACCTAGGCACTCCTCTTCTTAAGACAATCTTTAGATCTTCTGGCCCGAAAGATTCTAAATAAGTTAAGTCCAACATTTTAGAGTATGTATACCTGCTTCCTGAACTGCTATTTTGTGTGTGGATATGTGTGTGTGTGTGTGTGTGTGTGTGTGTGTGTGTGTGTGTGTGTGTTTAGGCTCCACATCCATGGGGCTTGAACACACGACCCTGAGGTCAAGACTGGAGCGGAGATCAAGAGTCTGATGCCTAACTAAGCCAGCCATTGGCTTGAACTGCTATTTTATTTTTTTGAACTTTTAAGATTTTATTTATTTATTTGAGAGAGAGCACAAGTTGGGAGGAGGGGCAGAGTGAGAAGCAGACTCCCCACTGAGCAGGCAGCCCAGAACCGGGACTCAGTCCCAGGACCCTGAGATCATAACCTGAGCTGAAGGCACCCACTAAACCAACTGAGCCACTCAGGCACCCGTGAACTGCTATTTTATAGTCACTGGTAACCATACATACAGTAAGGAACATGTATTAGCATCTTTGAAACTCATAGCACAAAGCATACCATCAGGGATAGAAAACATGGAGTATGGAAATCAAGATTTCTTGGAGAGTAGTTCTTTATAGTTAAGAGTCTGTTTCTTGGTTTGCCTCTTCCTCCCCCCATGGTTGTCTGTTTTGTTTCTTAATTACACATATGAATGAAATCATGCGGTATTTGTCTTTCTCTGACTTATTTCAGTTAGCATATTGTTTATTTTTGTGTGTGGTGTGAAAAAATGGTCCAGTTTTGTACCTCTTTGTGCTGCTGCCCAGTTCCCACTGGGTAGTCTTGCCTGCTTTGTTGAAGATTAATTGACCATATAGTTGTTGGTTTTCTATTCTGTTCCTTTGAAATGTGTGTCTATTTTTTGTGCCAGTGCCATGCTGTTTCGATCACTACAGCTTTGTAATAGAACGTGAAGTCTGGAATTGTGCTGCCTCCAGCTTTGCCTTTCTCTTTCAAGGTTACTTTGGCTATTCAGGGTCTTTTGTGGTTCCATACATATTTTAGGAATGTTTGTTTCAGCTCTGTGAAAAAATGCTGATGGTATTTTGATAGAGATTGTATTAAATGTGTAGATTGCCTTGGGTAGTAGAGACTTTTTTCAGTTTTTAAAAAGATTTTTAAAATTAATTTATTTGCCCGAGAGAGAGAGACAGACAGACAGATGGACAGACAGACAGAAAGCACAAGCAAGGGGAGCAGGAGAGGGAGAAGTAGGCTCCCTGCTCAGTGGGAGCAGAGAGCCTGTTGTGGGGACTCAATCCCAGGACCTTGGGATGGTGACTTGAGCTGAAGGCAGATGCTTAACTGACTGAGCCACCCAGGTGGGTCACCAGGTGCCCCAGGTCATAAAGACATTGTAACAGTATTTGTTCTTCCAATCCATGAGCATGGAATGTCTTTCCATTTTTTGTACCTTCTTCAATTTCTTTCATGAATGTTTTATAGTTTTGGAGTACAGGTCTTTCACATCTCCAAAAGGTGAAAGGTTTATTCCTATACTTACATTTACTCCTAGGTATCTTATTATTTTTGGTCCAATTGTAAAAGGATTGTTTTCTTTTTTTAAGATTTTATTTATTTATTCATGAGAGAGAGAGAGAGAGAGAGAGAGAGGCAGAGACACAGGCAGAGGGAGAAACAGGCTGCACGCAGGGAGCCTGACGTAGGACTTGGTCTCGGGTCTCCAGGATCATGCCCTGGGCTGAAGGCAGGCGCTAAACCGCTGAGCCACCCGGGCTGCCCAAGGATTGTTTTCTTAATTTGTTTTCCTGCTGCTTCATTTTTGATGTGTAGAAATGCAAGACTGCTATACACTGATTTTGTATCCTGTGACTTTACTGAATTTGTGTATCAGTTCTAGCAGGTTTTGGTGGAGTCTTTTGAGTTTTCTATATACAGTATCACATCATCAGCAAATAGTCAAAGTTTTACTTCCTCCTTACTGATTTGGATGCCTTTTATTTCTTTTTGTTGTCCAATTTCTGTGGCTAGGACTTCCAGTATTATGTTGAATAGAAGCAGAGTGAGTAGTCCTGTTCCTAGCCTTAGGGAAAAGCCCTCAATTTTTCCCCACTGAGGATGATATTAGCTGTGGGTTTTTTGTATATGGCCTTTATTATGCTAAGATATGTTCTCTTAAAATTTTGTTAAGAGTTCTTATCATGAATGGCTGTTGTACTTTGTCAAATTCAGTTTCTACATCTGTTGAAGTGATCATATGTTTCCTATCCTTTTATTAATGTGGTGTATCACGTTGATTGATTTGAAAAAAACTGAACCACCCTTGCAACCTAGGAATATATCCCACTTGATTGTGGTGAATGATTCTTTTAATGTACCGTTGGGTTTAGTTAGCTAGTATTTCACTGAGAATTTTTGCATCCATGTTCATCAGGGATACTGGCCTGTAGTTCCCTTTTTTAGTGGAATCTTTCCAGTTTTGGTATTAGGGTGATGCCGGCCTCATAGAATAAATTTGGAAGTTTTCCTTTTCAATTTTTTGGAATAGTTTGAGAAGAAAAATTATTAACTCTTCTTTAAATGTTTGGTAGAATTTGACTGTGATGCCATCTGGCCCTGGATTTTGTTGGGAGGTGTTTTTTTTTTTTTTCTGGTTCTATTTCTTTGATAGTTATCAGTCTGTTCAAGTTTTCTATTTCTTCCTGTTTCAGTTTTGGTAGTTTATGTGTTTCTAGGAATTTACCCATTTCTTCCAGTTTGTCCAATTTTTTTTTAACTTCATCAAAATAAAAACTTCTGCATAGCAAAGGAAACAACTGACAAACTAAAATCAACCTATGGAATGGGAGAAGGTATTTGCAAATGACATATCTGATAAGGGTTAGTATCCAAAATATATAAAGAACTTATAAAACTCAGTACCCCAAAAACAAATAATCCAATTTAAAAATAGCAGAAGACATGAACAGACATTTCTCCAAAGAAGACGTCCAGATGGCAAAGAGACACATAAAAATATGCTCATCATCACTTACCACTGGGGAAATGCTAATCAAAACTACAATCAAATATCACCCTATACATGTCAGAATGGCTAAAATCAACAACACTGGACACAACAAGTGTTGGTGAGGATATGGAGAAAAATGAACACTCATGCACTGCTGTTGAGAATACAAGCTGGTACAGTACTCTGGAAAACGGTATTTAGGTTCCACAAAAAGCTAAAAATAGAACTACCTTATGACTCCAGCAATTGCGCTATTAGGTATTTACCCAAAGTATACAAAAATACTGGTTTGAAGGGACACATGCACCTTAATGTTTATTACTGATGAAAGGATAAACAAGATGTGATTTTACACACACACACACACACACACACACACACACACACACACACAAATGGAATATTACTCAGCCATAAAAATGAAATCTTGCATTTGCAATGACATGGATGGAGCTACAAAGTATTATGCTAAGTGAAAGAAGTCAGTCAGAGAAAGACAAATACCATATGATTTCACTGACATGTGAAATTCAGAAATAAAACAAACAACCATGGGGGGGTGGGAAAGAGAGGCAAACTAAGAAACAGATTCTTAACTATAGAGAACTATATAGATGATTACCAGAGAGGAGAGCGGTGGGAGTGGATTAAATAGGTGATGGAGGTAAGGAGTGCGCTTGTGGTCATTTCCGGGCGGCACGGGACGGAGTGGCCAATGGCCTGCAGAGCAACATGCCTAAGTTTTATTGTGACTACTGCGACACATACCTCACCCATGACTCTCCATCTGTTGGAAAGACACACTGCAGTGGTAGGAAACACAAAGAGAATGTGAAAGACTGCTATCAGAAATGGATGGAAGAGCAGGCTCAGAGCCTGATCGACAAAACAACCGCTGCATTTCAACAAGGAAAGATACCTCCTACTCCATTCTCTGCTCCTCCTCCTGCAGGGGCAATGATCCCACCTCCCCCCAGTCTCCCGGGTCCTCCTCGCCCTGGTATGATGCCAGCCCCCCATATGGGGGGCCCTCCCATGATGCCAATGATGGGCCCTCCTCCTCCTGGGATGATGCCAGTGGGACCTGCTCCTGGAATGAGGCCACCTATGGGAGGCCATATGCCAATGATGCCTGGGCCCCCAATGATGAGACCTCCTGCTCGTCCCATGATGGTGCCCACTCGGCCAGGAATGACTCGACCAGACAGATAAGGAGAGACAGGAACCTCTTTATATTCATTTTATATTACTTGTTCTACTTCACCAGGAGATCATGGTGCTGTGACTCTGGGTATTTTCTAAGAAGAGAGTTAATTAAAATTCAAGCAGAACTCAATGAAATCGAGACCAAAAGAACTGTGGAACAGATCAACAGAACCAGGAGTTGGTTCTCTGAAAGAATTAATAAGATAGATAAACCATTAGCCAACCTTATTAAAAAGAAGAGAGAGAAGACTCAAATTAATAAAATCATGAATGAGAAAGGAGAGATCACTACCAACACCAAGAAAATGCAAATGATTTTAAAAACATATTATGAACAGCTCTACGCCAATAAATTAGGCAATCTAGAAGAAATGGATGCATTCCTGGAAAGCCACAAACTACCAAAACTGGAACAAGAAGAAATAGAAAACCTGAACAGGCCAATAACCAGGGAGGAAATTGAAGCAGTCATCAAAAACCTCCCAAGACACAAGAGTCCAGGGCCAGATGGCTTCCCAGAGGAATTCTATCAAACGTTTAAAGAAGAAATCATACCTATTCTACTAAAGCCGTTTGGAAAGATAGAAAGAGATGGAGTACTTCCAAATTCGTTCTATGAGGCCAGCATCACCTTAATTGCGAAACCAGACAAAGACCCCACCAAAAAGGAGAATTACAGACCAATATCCTTGATGAACATGGATGCAAAAATTCTCAACAAGATACTAGCCAATAGGATCCAACAACACATTAAGAAAATTATTCACCATGACCAAGTAGGATTTATCCCCGGGACACAAGGCTGGTTCAACACCCGTAAAACAATCAATGTGATTCATCATATCAGCAAGAGAAAAACCAAGAACCATATGATCCTCTCAATACATGCAGAGAAAGCATTTGACAAAATACAGCATCCATTCCTGATCAAAACACTTCAGAGAATAGGGATAGAGGGAATTTTCCTCGACATCTTAAAAGCCATTTACGAAAAGCCCACAGCAAATATCATTCTCAATGGGGAAGCACTGGAAGCCTTTCCCCTAAGATCAGGAACAAGACAGGGATGTCCACTCTCACCACTGCTATTCAACATAGTATTGGAAGTCCTCGCCTCTGCAATCAGACAACAAAAAGACATTAAAGGCATTCAAATTGGCAAAGAAGCAGTCAAACTCTCCCTCTTCGCCGATGACATGATACTCTACATAGAAAACCCAAAAGCCTCCGCCCCAAGATTGCTAGAACTCATACAGCAATTTGGCAGTGTGGCAGGATACAAAATCAATGCCCAGAAGTCAATAGCATTTCTATACACTAACAATGAGACTGAAGAAAGAGAAATTAAGGAGTCAATCCCATTTACAATTGCACCCAAAAGCATAAGATACCTAGGAATAAACCTAACCAAAGAGGTGAAGGATCTATACCCTAAAAACTACAGAACACTTCTGAAGGAAATTGAGGAAGACACAAAGAGATGGAAAAATATTCCATGCTCATGGATTGGCAGAATTAATATTGTGAAAATGTCAATGCTACCCAGGGCAATTTACACATTTAATGCAATCCCTATCAAAATACCATGGACTTTCTTCAGAGAGTTAGAACAAATCATTTTAAGATTTGTGTGGAATCAGAAAAGACCCCGAATAGCCAGGGGAATTTTAAAAAAGAAAACCATAGCTGGGGGCATCACAATGCCAGATTTCAGGTTGTACTACAAAGCTGTGGTCATCAAGACAGTGTGGTACTGGCACAAAAACAGACACATAGATCATTGGAACAGAATAGAGAATCCAGAAGTGGACCCTGAACTTTATGGTCAACTAATATTCGATAAAGCAGGAAAGACTATCCACTGGAAGAAAGACAGTCTCTTCAATAAATGGTGCTGGGGGGATCCCTGGGTGGCGCAGCGGTTTAGCGCCTGCCTTTGGCCCAGGGTGCGATCCTAGAGACATGGGATGGAATCCCACATCGGGATCCCGGTGCATGGAGCCTGCTTCTCCCTCTGCCTGTGTCTCTGCCTCTCTCTCTCTCTCCCTCTCTCTGTGACCATCATAAGTAAATAAAAAAAAATTTAAATAAATGGTAGTGGGGAAATTGGACATCCACATGCAGAAGAATGAAACTGGACCACTCTCTTTCACCATACACAAAGATAAACTCAAAATGGATGAGAGATCTAAATGTGAGACAAGATTCCATCAAAATCCTAGAGGAGAACACAGGCAACACCCTTTTTGAACTTGGCCACAGTAACTTCTTGCAAGATACATCCACAAAGGCAAAAGAAACAAAAGCAAAAATGAACTATTGGGACTTCGTCAAGATAAGAAGCTTTTGCACAGCAAAGGATACAGTCAACAAAACTAAAAGACAACCCACAGAATGGGAGAAGATATTTGCAAATGACATATCAGATAAAGGGCTAGTTTCCAAAATCTATAAAGAACTTATTAAACTCAACACCAAAGAAACAAACAATCCAATCATGAAATGGGCAAAAGACATGAAGAGAAATCTCACAGAGGAAGACATGGACATGGCCAACATGCACATGAGAAAATGCTCTGCATCACTTGCCATCAGGGAAATACAAATCAAAACCACAATGAGATACCACCTCACACCAGTGAGAATGGGGAAAACTAACAAGGCAGGAAACCACAAATGTTGGAGAGGATGGGGAGAAAAGGGAACCCTCTTGCACTGTTGGTGGGAATGTGAAATGGTGCAGCCACTCTGGAAAACTGTGTGGAGGTTCCTCAAAGAGTTAAAAATAGACCTGCCCTAGGACCCAGCAATTGCACTGTTGGGGATTTACCCCAAAGATACAGATGCAATGAAATGCCGGGACACCTGCACCCCGATGTTTCTAGCAGCAATGTCCACAATAGCCAAACTGCGGAAGGAGCCTCATTTTCCATCGAAAGATGAATGGATAAAGAAGCTGTGGTTTATGTATACAATGGAATATTACTCAGCAATTAGAAACGACAAATACCCACCATTTGCTTCAACGTGGATGGAACTGGAGGGTATTATGCTGAGTGAAGTAAGTCAATCGGAGAAGGACAAACAGTGTATGTTCTCATTCATTTGGGGAATATAAATAATAGTGAAAGGGAATATAAAGGAAGGGAAAAGAAATGTTGGGAAATATCAGGAAGGGAGACAGAACATAAAGACTCCTAACTCTGGGAAACGAACTAGGGGTGGTGGAAGGGGAGGAGAGCGGGGGGTGGGGGTGACTGGATGGCGGGCACTGAGGGGGACACTTGACAGGATGAGCACTGGGTGTTATTCTGTATGTTGGTAAATTGAACACCAATAAAAATTAATTTATTTTAAAAAAAAAGGAGTGAGCTTGTGATGAGCACCGGTGTTGTATGGATGTGTTGAATCGGTAAATCTTGTACAGCTGCAGCTAATATTACACTGTATGATAACTGGAGTTTAAACAAAAAGTTTAAAAAATAATTTTTTTCCTTTAACCTCACTTGCAAGTATAGTTCTAATTTATCCTGAAATATGCTTAGAGTTTTAATGGGTCTCACTGGCGGTCTATTTCTCTGGCTTCTGGGCTGATGACAGGAGGGTACCAGACCAACATCTTTGAGTTCCTCCTCTGGGGACTCTCAGAGTGGCCAGAACAGCAGCACATCCTCTTCCTGCTGTTCCTGCAGATATACATGGTCACTGTGGCTGGAAACCTGCTCATTTTTCTGGCCATTGACACTGATGCACATCTCCACATGCCCATGTACTACTTCTTCACCAGCCATGTGCAGACATCCTTTTCACCTCCACCACTGTTGCCAAGGCCCTGGTGAATATCCAGACTCAGAACAGGTTCATTTCCTACACAGGCTTCCTGGTTCAGCTCTACTTCTTGACTGCAAGAAACATAGACATTTTTCTCCTGGCCACAATGGCCTATGAATTCTACATGGCTATATACCACCCTCTCCACTACACGATTTTCACCCTTGGGCCACCACCCGCCCCCACCCCCATGCTTTCACAGGTGCTGCCTGCTTGTTACGTGCCTCATGGCCAAGACCCACACCTTCCTCACATTCTACAACATCATCCCTGACTATTTTTGTGATCTGGGACCATGACGAAAGCATTTTTCTCTAACATGAATTTGATGAGTCTCTTCCCTTGCTCTTGGTGGAGTGTTTTAGTCCTTATATTTCTTTTTTTTTCTTTATTGAGATATAATTTATATACAGTAAACTGCATAGATCAGTAAGTTCAGTATGTTTTGACAAAATGTATTACATATTATCATATTATGATCATTCTACTCAAAATACTTAATATTTTCACTATCTCAGAAGGTCCTCATGCTCTTTTCTAGTCATCCTCCACACTGAGGCAACTACTGATCTGATTTCTATCACCATAGATTAGATTTACTTGTTCATGAACTTCATATGAATGGAATTATACAGTATGTACGTAGTATGTACTCTTTGGGGTTTGGTTCCTTTTGCTCAACATAATGTTTTTGAAATTCATCTATATTGATGTATGTGTCAGTAGTTTGTTACTTTTTTGTTGCTGAGTAATATTCACTTGTATGGATTTACAGTGATAAATTTTTTCTTATTCATTCTTCTATTGATTAATATTTAGCTTATGTCCAGTTTTCAGCAACTGTGAATAAAGCTGCTATGCACAATTTCTCTTTGTTCTGCCATGCACATTCTTATACAAGGCTTCTTGTGGACATATTTTCATTTTTCTTGATGTATACCTAGGAGGAGAACTGCTGTGCCAAAAGGTAAAGTATGTTTAACTTTCTTAGACCATGCCTGATAGTTTTCCCAAAATAGCTGTATCAGTTTATGTTCTCACTCTCAATATTTGAGAGTTCCACGTACTCCACATCCTCATCAACACTTGGTATTGTCAGTCTTTTAATTTTAGCCACTCTACAGCCCTCTTATATTTTGACATCTTTTTCTTTATCTGTATTATATCAGCTATCTTCAGTCTTTATTTTTCTTAAGAGAGACACCAGTGATTCTCACTTTGCTGTCATCTCCCTGGTCTATGGGACAGCTCAGTAGAGGAGTCCAGAAACCACTGTTTTGTACACAGTGAAAATGCCCCAGGAACAAAGGCATAAAAGACTCTCTGGGAAGAGATCTCAAGGCCAGAATCTCTTTTTCATGGGTTCATTGAGATGAGCAAAGAATGCAACCTTGGGAAGGAAGAGATAAAATGAAACTAATAAAATTAATAATAATAATAATAATAATAATAATAATAATAATAGCAGCTACCCTTATGGAATACCTATTGGGCATAACATTTATTGCTTACATATATTGTCATTTAATATCTCAAGAATTCCATAAATTTGGGCTTGTTTATTCATTTTAGAGATGACAAAACTGAAGCTGAAGCATAAATTGCCAAATGTCACCCAGCTTGTAAGTGGAAGGAAGATACAGGATTTGTACCAGGTCTTTCAGACTCTAAGGAGGGTAGTACTCTCACTATTGTTTCCCAGAGACTTTCTTCTGGAGTTTAGCATTCAGATTTCTTAGAGCCTCCACTAGCTATCTGACTAGTGAGAGAAACACATGACCCACTAATGTCCTGGACATGAGGTGGGATTCTTTACCTGACCCATTTAAATCTCACCAGTTCCACCTAAAATAAAGTAATTCTTAGAAAAGATCTTCTCTAAGCCCAGATTTCTTGCTTTAAACAGTGATCAGTATTCATAGGAGGGTCCCTGAGTTGTGGACTTAGCTAGTGTGGAAGAAGTAAGTGGAACTACCTGGATAAAGATGAAAGTGAGACTATCAACACAATGCTTACTCTATATCCATTCTCCAATTATAACAGGGCTATTAATTCCCTTTGGAAAGATTCCTTCATCTCATTGTACGTGATCTTAATTTGGGGCAGTCAACTCAGGTATCCTGACTTTGCACTATATTAAATTGAAGGGATCATTGCAGGATGCTTCCCACATGGTCTCCGGGACTTTGACTCCTGAGTGGAAATATACAAGAACTGAAGAAAGACTAGAGTCACTCATTCTAGTGGTGGTACCCAGGAGAGATACTCAGGGACTCTCTGTCCTCAAGAACGTGTGAGGCTTCCTGAGCCCTATCTATGCAAAGATAGTCTTTCATTGTCTCTTTGATACTATGATCTCACTCATATCCTTCCAATAATTTTTTTCTCTGCATAAGGAAACTAGTTGATTTCTGTTACTTGTAAAGAATCAGTAGGGACCACCATGTATTCCTTTACATTTCTCAGTCTCCCCTACACTTAGGTTCAGGTTATGAGCAGAAGTGTTGTGTCGCTTCTGGTCTAAGTTAATGACCTATGTACCTCCTCTATTCCCCTCTTCCCTGCTTCAGGGACCTTAGTTGTTGAGTTCTCAGTTCAAGGTGGTAAAGCTTCTGTCAACTTGGGTTCTTGAATATGTGGAGCAGAGCTTTCATGACATATGGACATACAGCATGATTGAGAAATAACCTTTGTTGTGTTAATTCCTGAGATTTTGAAGGTAATTGTTATCTCAGTATAGCCAACCTTATCCTTATTAAAAGAGAACACAAATTGATAGAAACAAAATATGACAAATTCAGTGCTGTGGCTTCTGACACACATTCACAAAAGAACATTTGTCTTTGTTTCAATTTCTTTCACTTCCCCAACAAAAATTATTGCTTCCTCTGGAAAGGAATCATCAGATTCAATACTGTTTTTCAGAGTACTCCTAAATTTTATGTTTGCCTTGGTGGTAACAACTCTGTGTAGCAAGGCATTATATCCATCTTATCTTCTGTAGTATCACAGCATATTTCATACAGAGCATGGAACAATGAATATTTATAGAATGAATAGCTGTTCCCCAGATTTCTCAAGGAGTTATATAACACTGTTTTTCAATGACCTGATGACTGTAGTGACACTATCTAGAGTTTGTTGTGGTCAAAGTATCACTTGTTTCCATGACTTTGATTATGGAGAGGGTCTTATCAGCTCAGGGTATCGTCTGGGCTTAGTTAGATACTTTCTTAGTTGTCATTTTTTGCTGCTTATTCTTTAAAAATGTATTCTCTAGACAGAATAAAGAAATTTCTACCCAACATTTTTAAAAAAGATTTTACTCATTCATTCACAAGAGACACAGGGAGAGAGAGAGAGACAGAGACGTAGGCAGAGGGCAGGCCCCATGCAAGAAGCCTGAAGTGGGATCCGATCCCAGGACTCCAGGATCATGACCTGGGCCAAAGGCAGGTGCCAAACTGCTGAGCCACCCAGGGATCCCCTCAACTCAACATTTATTTTAATTTTTTATTTACTTATTTTTCATTAACAGTGACATGCTCTGCATACTGGTAAAAAATTTTTTTAAGTATGTCAAGTTATCTGCTTCTTG